>NW_006921590.1:1437186-1460202 GCF_000298275.1 Orycteropus afer afer | reverse complement strand
GGGTGGTCGGGATCCAGCCGATCGGGGCTGAGGGCAGGATTTGGCCCAGTGCCTTTCCTTACCGCACTTGAAGCAGGATCGGGGAGCTGCTGAGGAAGGAGGTCTTTTGTCACTATGTGTTGGTTTCAGGGCCACTAGCAAAGCATTGGCCTGCAAGTTGGCCTTCTGGCAGGTCCTGGCTTCCCTATCTGCCTCCCTTTTCTCCTCTCAGGTGTTAAAGACTTTAAAGGCCATATTTACTCAGTCTCCGATGGGAGTGGGGTCCCTCTTCAGCTTTTTTTAGTTTTTTTTCTAATGTTAGGAGTTGATTGGGTTATGAAATGAGTGGCTAGGACTGTGGTTCTAGCTGGAGAGGAGGGATCTAGATGGTAAATTGGGTGAGGCTTTTGGTTAATGGGTTCAGGAAGGTTCCTGGGTTTTTATTAGGAAGTTGGGTAATGTTTTGGAACTTGTCAAAGTTAATTCTTTTATGAGACACAGCTTGCAGATCTGCCAGGAGGCATTGGAGCATTTTATTTCTGTGGGATCTCTGGTGTGTCTGGACTGGGTGTCTGGAGAGGAAAGGGTGGGAGAGGCAGAGAAGGATGTCTGGGGAGGTAGGTGAGATGGGAGGACAGGGAGTTGTAGGGGTAAGGGGAAGGGAGGAAGGTGCTGTTTGAAGGGGAGGGGGTTGTGTTGCAGAGTAAGGGAGAGGTCTGGGGGGTGGGGAAAGGTTTTCAGGTGGGTCAAAGAAGGAGGAAGAGGAAATTGAGTGGTTTCAGAGGGGGAGAGAGGTTTGGGTTTGTGAGGTTTGGGTTTTTCGCGAGGAAGGAGGATTTGGGTGGTATTACATTTCGAACACAATGAGGGCTGGGAGCACAAACAAAAGAAGGCTTGGACGTAGGGGACTTCTGGCCATTTGCTTGTGCATCGGCAAAAATTGTTTTAAGTCTGTAAGGATATTAAAGTCAAAAGTCTTGTGCTCTGGCCAGCGAGAGCCATTGTCTAGTTGGTACTGGGGCCATGCTGTGGTGGAGTAAAAGATGAGGCATTTGGGACAGAGGTCCTGGTCTAGTAATAAGGTCTTAAGGTTTGTTAATAAACACCCCAGAGGGGTTGTTGGATCGATTTTGCAGTTTTGATTACCCGTTGGTTCTGAGATCTTTGGATAGGGTTCCCAGAACCCTATGCCAGTGGGACTGTTTTACGTAGGTGGACGTCTCCGCCTGATGTTAGACAGTCGAAGGAGGAATGACCTTCCGAGGAATGACCCTTAAGGGAGATAGGATATGAGGCGTCCCCAAGCAAACAAACTCCCGGACTATGAGGAGTTTCTGACATGGTACCACGATTTTTCCCTGTGCCAATGATGCAGAAAACTCTGGTGCAGAACTCAGACCTTTGGGCAAGTCAATTCCCCAAAAATAATCACACTGGAGACATGTCCCAAGGACCAATCAGATGCCCGGTTGCCCACTCCCCTCTTGGGGATTTAAGTGAGTCTTTGGCTAATGTGTCTCTGTATAAACCCCAGAGCGGAGGGCAGAGCTACACCGTTATGCCGATCCGACTTCACATGGAAATCAACAGAGGGCCCACTCAGACTCCGCGACCTAGATCTTGGAGCGTCACAGAAACATTCACACAACTTCTCAGTCAGATGTAGATGGATTACAACAGAACCAATTCAAACTGCTTGGTAGTAGACACTGGTTCATCGCCCAGAGCCAAAGAATTAAAATGGCCCAAAGGATGGAGGACAACAAAATACAAAATGTATGTCCTCCAGTGGGCATTGAGAGAAGGGTAAGATGTGACTTACCGGTGGTGGATGCAGGAGGGCCGGAATTCCCTGGTCCGGAAGGAAGAGGGAGAAGGAGAATAAGAATTCCCTCAAGTACTACTCCTCTTCCCGGGTTTCGGCACCAAATGTAAGGTCAAGGTAAGGAGAAGAGGATGCACAAAAGTGAGGTTAAAGAGAAGTTTTTATTCTGCGCTTCCAGGTGAGGTTTGTGGGTCCCCGAGAGGGGCCTGGGTGAGGTTCATGGGTCCCTGAGAGGGGCCCGAGAAGTCGCACCGCCTGGCTGGGGAGGGTAGGGTTATAGTCTTAAGTAGAGGACTTAAGTGGGGACACTAAGGAAATGGCGGGGTCCAATTAACTGTTGGCATGGGTATGCACCTAATTAGCATGAGAGGACTTCACAGGAGGAAGTTTATCATCACATGGGACTTTTCAGCCTGGGCGGGTTCTGCCACCTCGGTTGTCTTATCAGGCTGTCTCATCACGGCCTGACACCTGGAGGAAGCTGCCAACTGAAATGTTGGTGGCTTGAGTTTACTCCGGTCTAACAGTGTGTATACGTAAGATGGCTTGGCCCTACTCCCAAAGATACATTTTTTGAACATTTTATTATGAACATTTTATTATGTTTTAGGTGAAAGTTTACATAGCAAAATTTTATACAAATAACATGCCTATTTTATGGTTTTTGCAAACAGCATGAGCCCCACAAGTATTATGTTATTCTGCTCACTATGCACATTATGTGTGTGTGTACACTATTTATATGGGCACATTTTTTTTGTGGAAAAATATGATAGTTTCCCATTCAACAATTTGTATACAAAATTCCATGACATTGATTGCTATGCCTGCAATATCTCAGCACTCTCTCCATTTCTACTCTGCCCTCCCCATTTCTATCCCACCATTTTCCCTGCTGCTCCATGCCTTCTTATTTTTGCTTTTGGGTAAATGTTTCCTGTTGGTCTTATATAGTTCATTGTTCTAAGGAGCACATTCTTCATGTGTGTTATTGTTTATTTTATTGGCAAATCTATTATTTGGCTAATAGGTGACTTCTGGGAGTGACTTCAGTTCTAGGTTACAAGGTTTTACAGCAATGGTCTAGGGAGTTCCTCTAGACTCTATCAGTCCGTCATGTCTGATCTTTGTTTTCAATTTGAGTTTTATTTTATATTTTTCTCCCATTCTAACCTATACCTTCCATTGTGTCTTTTGTCAGAGCAATTGGTGAGTTTTATTTTATATTTTTCTCCCATTCTAACCTATACCTTCCATTGTGTCTTTTGTCAGAGCAATTGATATTGGTAGGTGAGCATCATCTAGTTCTGGTCTCAGGCTAAAGGAGGATGTGGTGTGTGTGGGCCATTAGTCCTGAGTACTCATTGCTTCCTTCAGTCTTTGGTTTCCTTCACTCTTCTTTGCTCTAGATGAGTATATACCAATAGTTGTGTCTTAGAGGGATGATTTCAAGCTTTTAAGACCCTAGATGCTAGTCACCAAACTACGATGTAGAACTGAGACAGGGATGCATGTAAGGTATGGAAGCTGCCCCTGCTACATTTGTGTGTGTGTGTGTGACAAATATGCCTTTTGTAAATTACTTAAATACCCCTACTGACAGGAATTGGAAAATTGTGATATGTACTTAAGTTGGACATGAGGTTGTTTAAAAACCTTTGCTGATAAAGATTACAAAATACAAGAAACTGTGACTAATAAAACTGCTATTGGGAAAGTATGAAATTGCCAGTCTGTTTATTGCAGATTCTTGAGTATGGGGTCAGCACTTGAAACCCCGTGACAGCATCCATCTTGATATGCAGACAAGCAGATGCCTGGACCAATTGGGAAGAAAGGAGCACAGTGAAACGAGAATCCAAATTAAGAAAATATGACACCTATGCACCTGATTGGCCAGTTGTCTAGCTTCCTCATTCTGTCCCCTATAACTGCTGTAAATCAACTGGGAAACATTGGCAGGCCACCCTGCATGCTATAAGCTTAATTGCTGTCCCATTGTACAGCATTATGCAGTATTTCATTAAAACCTTGTTCTGTGTAAACCACCTCTGTCTCTGAGAGCAAATCTTTCTTGCTAGAAGACAAGAACCCATTTTGGGTTTCGTGGGGTCCCTGTCTTTTTGAACTAAATTATGCCAGTTGACCTAGATGTCCCTAGAGACTATGATCCTTAGTCTTCAAGCCTAATAACTCAGTCACATGAGATGTTTGGACCAGTCTAAGAAGTTTCTAAAACTGTGCCCCCTATGTATTATATATGTGAATAAATATTTAGCACATAAAAAAAATATATATATACAAATACCCACAACTATACCTATGTATATACACACATGTACTGCCATATGCCCTCCCATACTTATGTAGCATACATACCTATGTAACAACTCCAAAACTTTTGGTTGTTATTACTGTTGTTGCAGATTGGATATGTTACGGCATATACCATGTTGTTGTTGTTATGTGCCGTCGAGTCAGACCCGACTCATAGCGACCCCTCCTTGGGTTTCTGAGGCGGTATCACTACGGAAGTAGATTGCCCAGCCTTCCTTCCCAGGCATAGATGCACCCCTCACTCACTGTTTTCATTTAACGTGGTCACATTGTGCTGACTTACCCCATATTGTGAATTCCCTTTCCCTTCACCAGAAGTATCACATGTCTACCATGGTGGCATAGTGCCTAAGGCACCTGACTGCTAACCAGAAGGCTGGTGGTTCAAACCTACCAGCCACTCCTCAGAAGAAAGATTGGGCAATCTACTTTCGTAGTGATAGTGCCTCCAAAATGCAAGGAGGGGTCACTATGAGTCGGATCTGACTCGACTGCCATGAGTTTTGACCATGTAGTAAATGATAGTCCTTCCTTCCCCCTGCTATTGCTGGTAACCATCAAAGAATGTTGCTTTCTATGTATAAATCTATTATTGACTTTTTTTTCTTAAGTTTTTTTTTTGTGATTTGAGTGAAATTTTACAAAACAGATTTGTTTTACATTCAACAGTTCATGCACATTTTGTTTTGTGACACTGTTTCCATTCCCCATAGTGTAATAGCTCTTCTATTCTTGAGTTTTTATAAAAGTGGTATCATACGATATTTGTCCTTTTTGTGATTGACTTGTTTAATTCCACATAATGTCCTCCAGATTCATCCATGTTATGAAATGTTTTTGCAGACTCATCATTGTTAGTTATCACTGTGTACCACATTTTGTTTATCCATTCATCCATAGACAGATACTTACTTGTTTCCATCTTTTAGCTATTGTGAATGATGGTGCAGTGAACATGAGTGTGCCTTTGTCTGTTCATGTTACTGCTCTTATTCCTCTAGGATATATATGTAGGAGTAGGGATTGATGGTTATATGGTACTTCTATTTCTAGCTTTTTGAGGAAATGCCATACTTTTTTCCATAGTGGTTTTACCATTTTACCATCCTGCCGGCAGTGTTTAAGTGCTCCACTCTCCCCACAACTTTGCCAGCATTTGTTTTTTTCTGTTTTTTTTGATCACTGGCATTTTTGTAGGTGTGAGATAGTATATCATTGTAATTTTAATTTACATCTTTTTAATGTCTAATGATTGTGAGTATCTCTTCACATGTTTATTAGCTGCCTGAAAGTCCTCTTTGGTGAAGTGTCGGTTCATGCTCATTGCCCATTTTTTATTGGACTGTTTATCTTTTTGTTGTTGGTTTGTTGAAGTTTTCTGTGTATTTTAAACATTAGACCTGTGTCAGATATTTCATTGCCATTTTTTTCCCCAGTCTGTGGGTTCTCTTTTTTTTCATTTGGTAAAGAATTTTGCTGAGCATTAATATTTCATTTTTAGGAGGTCCTAGTTATCTAGTTAATTCTCTGTTGTTTGTGCATTGCTTGTTATGTTTGATAGTGTATTTATGCCATAAATTAGGGCCCCTAGCTCAACGGCACATAACAACAACAACAAACAACAACAGCTTTGTCCCTATGTTATCTTACAGGAAATGTATGGTATTGTGTTTAACATTTACACCTTTAATTGATTTTGAGTTAGTTTTTGTGTGTGGTGTGAGTTACTGATCCTGTATCTTTGTTCTGCAAATGAGTATCAGTTTTACCAGCACCATTTGTTCAATAGATTATATCTTCCCTATTCAGCGGACTTTGACCCTTTGTCGAAGATCACCTGTCAACAGCTGGATAGATTTACTTCTGAGTTCTCGCTTCTGTTTGTTGCTCATTGTAGAGTTAAGCTACTTATTTTGGGCCTTTCTTTTTTGATGTGTGCATTTGTTGCTATAAATACTCCTTTGAGCACTTTTTTTGCTGTATCCCATAGGTTTTAGTGTGTTGTGTTTTCATTCACATTTGATTATATGAATTTTTTTAATAGTGTTTTAAACTTCTAGTACCCACTAGTTTTTAAGTAATGTGTTATTCAGTTTCCATGTGTTTAAATTTTTCCCCTTGTTTCTTTCTGTTAATTGACTTCTAGTTTTGTAGAGTTGTGATCAGAGAAGATACTTTGTATTATTTCAGTGGTTTTTTAAATTTATTGAGGCAAGCTTTGTTGCCTAAAATATGGTCTATTCTGGGGAATGATCCATATGCATTGGAGAAGAAAGTATTGATTGTGCTGCTGTTGGATGGCATGTTCTGTATATGTCTGTGAGATGGAGGTGGTTGATTGTGTTATTTAGATGTTCTGTATCTTTGTTGTTTTTCTTTCTAGTTGTTTTGTCCTTCATTGAATGTGCTGTGTTAAAGTCTCCTACTAATATTTAGAACTGTCTATTTCTCTTTTTAATTCTGGTAGAGTTTGTTTTATATATTTTGGAGCTCTGTCATTGAAGAAGTAAATATTTATTATGGTTACATCCTCTTGGTTATTGACCCTTTAGTTTTTATATGATTTCTTCTTTGTCTCTAATAATGGATTTTTACTTATAGATTACTATTGCTACTCCTGTTCTTTTTGGTTACTGTTTGCTTTATATATTTTCTCCATCCTTTTATTTTTAACTTAATTTTTTTTTTTGTATCTGAGGTATGTTCTAGGCAACATATTGATGGGTAATTTTTGTTATCCACTCTGCTACTGTCTGTCCCTTGACTGGTACATTTAGACCATTTATCATTTTGATAATCGTTAGGTATAGATTTACTGCTGCCATTTTGTTATGCTTGCTTTCTTCTTCTTTTTTTTTAATGTGAATTTTTTCTTTGTTCCACTTAATTTTCTGTGCTGAGTTCTTCCCTACTCCAAAAGATACTGATTTAATACTCGATAGTAGAGGTTATATAAGGAGCTCTGGTGGCATACTGAATAAGGCCTTTGGGTGATAACCAGCAGATCATAATCCACCAGTTGCTCCATTGAAAAAAGATGGGGCGATCTAATGGAAGATGGGGTGATCTACTTCTATAAACATTTACAGCCTAAGAAACCCAGTGAGGATTGTTATGAGTCAGAATCCACTTGATGGCAGTGAGTTCAGTTTTGGTTTAGTAGGGGTTATAAGGAGCTTTGGTGGCATGGTGCCTAAGGTATTTGATTGCTAACCACTAGGTTGGTGGTTCAAACCCATCAGATGCTCTGTGGAAGGAAGGTGGGGCAATCTACTTCCATAAAGATTTATCACCTTGGAAACCAAAAGGAGGCCACTATGAGTTAGAATCAACTGCATGACAGTGAGTTTGTTTGGTTTTTAGTAGGGGTTATGCATGTTAGTGTATATGTATATGTGTGTGTGTGTGTATATATATATATCTATATATATACACACACACACACGTGTGTGTGTGTGTGTGTGTGTATAGGCTTTCAAAATGATTTTCTTGTGTGCAGCTAAGATTGAAAACAAACAACAAAAACAATTCATTTGAATTCATATCCCCCTCTAGCTAAAGAAGTCTCTTAATTCTCCTTCCTAGCCAAGCAAACTACAGAGAGGACTGTATGCATGCTCTCTACTGCCTCATCTTTCTTTTGCTCTCCAACTGCTTGATCATGGTTCAGTCCTCCCTCCCACTTGGTTAAAGCAAATCTTGATGATAATATTCATGTTCTTAAGCACACAGAACACTTCCAACTCTAATCTTGCTCATGCTTTCAGCAGCATTTGCAAGAGCTGATCTCTGCTTCCTTCCTGGAACACTTTCTTTCCTTGGCATTTGAGACATCCTATTCCTTTTTATTTCCTTCTTCTTATCCCAGTCTCCTTCAGCCTCCTTGCAATCTCATTTTGTTATCTGACACCTAAGTGCTGAAACTGTTCAAGCTCAAATATGGACCCCTTTTATTTTTCACTCTAGGCATTTCCACCTATTTCTGTCTTTGTAATAACATATTTATGGTATTTACCTCCTAATTTATGTTTTCTATTCTGTCTCCTTTTCTGAGAGCCAACGTACTATACCCATTGTCATTTCTACTTAGATATCTTAACAGGCATTTCTAATTCAGTATGTCCCAAAATGGTGTTTTAATTTTCTGTCTCCCAAGTAGGATCTTCCACCAGTTTCTCCGTTTTAGTAAATCTCATCTCCACCCCCCCCCAGGGGCTTATGACAACAAAACAATAGTAATCTTTGTCTTCTATATCTCCCTTTTCCCAACACAATCCATCACTGCCTTCTGTTATTTGACTCTCCTAAATAATCAAACCAACCAAACTCACTGCCATTGAGTCGTTTCCAACTGACAGCAAACCCTCCTTGGGTTACCAAGGCAGTATCTCTATGGAAGTAGATTGCCCAGTCTTTCTCCTGAGGAGTGGTTGGTAGCTTCTGGTTAGCAGTCAGATGCCTTAAGCACTATGCCACCTCTATCTCCTAAATAGGACTGGAAAAATCTAATGCACTTCATCCATTTCAGTGTTAGTTGCCATGATCTGGATTGCTGAAGTAGCTTCTAACTGGTCTCTCATATTCCATTGTCACCCCCACCTTCCTTATATCAATTCATTCTTCAGACAGAAGCCAGCTAGAATGATTCTTGTAAAAAATGCAGATAATTTTTTTGTCATTCCCTTCCTAAAAATTTTTCGTAATGAACACTCAGTAGTTACGGATGATATTCTCTCATTTCTTTCAAGGAGAGCATGCCTTTTTGTAATTATAAATTCATTTGTATGGTTATTTGTTGAATGTTCATCTTCTAAGTCAACTAAGATTTGGTACTCGGACTAAGGTTTGTTCACCGCTATCCCTACATTCCTTGGAAGGAAGGTTGTACAATCTACTTCCATAGTGATACTGCCTCGGAAACCCAAGTCGGGTCTGACTTGATGGCACATAACAACAACAACAACAACAACAACAACAACAACAACATCCCTACTCTAAGGAACCCTGGTGGCACTTGGCTGTTAATTGAGAAGTCAGCAGTTTGAACCCCCCAACCTCTCTGCAGGAGAATGATGTGGCAATCTGCTTTCATAAAGATTTACAGCCCTTTCAAGTGTGTGTGTGGGGTGCCCATGACCATGTATAGGGTTAGCAGACAATGCTTCCATATGTATATTTGTATATGTGCTATAAGAATGTCCAAGTGTATAGTAGAGCTGACAAAGGGCAAGGTTGTGATAGCTTCTTGGCCACAGCCAGCTGCCCTGAGGGAGCAAGAAGTTGGACCTGTAGGCTCGGCACCATGGTCACCAGGAACATCTAGCTCAATTGGCATAACATACTACACAAAACCATTGTTATATATCCTATTTTGGTGACTGGCGACTAGGGTCTTTAAAGCTTGCAAGCAGCCAACTAGATGCAATAATGGGTCTCTCCTTGTCCAGAACAGAGAGGAATGAAGAAAACCAAAGACACATGGAACCAATTACCCAAGGGACTAGTAGACCATGTGATCCTGAGCCTGTATGACCATGGGACCAGAAGAACTAGATGGTACGCTCGGAGAGGGACTGGTGCAGGAGATCCTGGGTATAGTGGAAGAACAATGTGGAAGAAAACTCAAAATCATAAAAAAAGACCAGGTTTGCTGGTGTGATAGAGCCTAGTGAGACCCCTTAGACTGTGGCTCCTGATTACTCATCAGGTCTAGAACTAAACTCACTCCTGTGGCTTTCAGCCAAATATGGATAGGTATATGAGGTGAACATTTACATCAGGAGGATACACTTCTTGGAGTGATCAATCATGGGAGAACAGAAGGACAGTGTTTGCTCAGGGAGGCAGCTCAGGGGGCATGAGCACATGGGAGGGAAGGACACAGGGAAGAAGTAACTACAGAAGGAAGTGGGAAGAGAGCTGTTACATTGTGGGGAATTGAAGTCAATGTCATGAAATAAAATGTGTATGAAATGCTGTATGAAAATGAATTTGCTCTGTAAACTTTTACACAAATCACAATAAAAATTAAAAAAAAAATCAGAAAAAGATTTACAGCTTTGGGAACCCTATAAGGCCATTGTCCTCTGTCTTATAGGGTCATTACAAGCTGGAATCGACTGAGCAGCACTGTACAACATATCGTCTATGTGACACAGTACCTGGGATAAAATTTCTTATTGAATGAAAGAATGAGCATATGGATAAACGAGGAAGACTGACCAAAGCATGAGGTGGAGGAGTGCCTTGCCAAATCTCACTTAGGAAGTTGTACTGAGAATTTAGCCACTGCAATGGGAATTGTTCTGACTAAATGAATGGACTGAATCTTTTTCTGAAGTTGTTTAATTTCATTGTGGCAGTGTGCCTAAGGCATTTGACTGCTAACCAGAAGGCTGGAGGTTCAAACCCACCAGCCACTCCTCGGAAGGAAGATTGGACAATCTACTTCTGTAGATTTCTCAGAAACCCAAGGAGGTGTTGCTATGAGTCGTAATCTACTTGAGGGCAGTGAGTTGTTTTGTTTTGTTTTTTTAAACTTCAAAATGCACAGATTTTACAAGAATGGTGTTCTCTTCTTGGTGGGCTTCAGAGGCCACTAGGTCATTTTAAAAGGACATTGTAGATTTGGCTTCAAATCCTGGATCTGTCAGTTAAATTGCTTGTGATGTTAGGTCAGTAACATCACCTCACCTGAGCCTCAGTTTCCTGATCTGCATAATGTACATGAGGCTAATAGTACATTGTTGTTATTGTTGTTAGGTGCTATTGAGTTGGCTTCGGCTCATAATAACACTATATAAAACAGAACAAAACTGCCTGTTTCTGTGTCATCCTCACAGTCCTTGCTAAGTTTATACCCACAATTGCAGCCACAGTGTCAATCCATTTTGTTAAAGGTCATCCCCTTTTTCACTGACCTTCTGCTTTACCAAGCATGATATCCTTCCTTAGGGAATGGTCCCTTCTGACAACATGACCAAATGAGGTCAGACAAAGTCTGGCCATTCTTGCTTCCAAGGAACATTTCAGCTGTACTTCTTCCAGGACAGATTTGTTCATTCTTGTGACAGTTCATGGTATTTTCAGTATTCTTCACCAACATCACAATATAAAGGCATTTACTCCTCTTCGGCCTTCCTTATTCCTTGTCCAGCTTTCATGTGCATATGAGGTGATTGAAAATGCCATGGCTTGGGTTAGGCGCACCTTTGTCTTCAAAGTGACATCTTTGTTCTTTAACACTTTAAAGAGGTCCCTTGCAACAACACATTTGCTGAGTACAATAAGACATCTGATATCTTGATTGCTGCTGCTATGAGTATTCATTGTAGATCCAAGTAAAATGAAATCTCTGACAACTTCAATTTTTTCTCCTTTTATCATGATGTTCATTATTTTTCCAGTTGTGAGGATTTTCATTATCTTTATGTTGAAGTATAATCCATACTGATGATTGTACTCTTTAATCTTCATGAGTAAGTGCTTCAAATCCTCTTTACTTTCAACAAGCAAGGTTGTGTCACACGTTTTTCATGAGTCTTCCTCCAATCTTGATGCCACATTCTTCTTCATATAGTCCAGCTTCTCAGATTATTAGCTTGTCATACAGATTGAATAAGTATGGTGAAAGGGTACAACCCTAGCACACACACTTCTTGATTTTAAACCATGTAGTATTCCCGTTACGTTCAAACGACAGCCTTCTGGTCTATGTACAGGTTCCTCATGAGCACAATTAAGTGTTCTGGAACACTTATTCTTCAGAATGTTATCCATAATTTGCTATGATTCACACAGTCAAATGCCTTTGCATAGTCAGTAAAACATTGGTAGACATCTTTCTGGTATTCAGTGCTTTTGGCTAATATCCATATAATATCAGCAATGATATCCCTCATTGTATGTTCTCTTCTGAATCCAGCTTGAATTTCTGGCAGTTCCAGTCAATATACTACTGCAACCATTTTTTAAACTATCTTCAGCAATCTTTTACTTGCATGTGATATTAATTATATGGTTCAGTAATTTCCACATTCTGTTGGATCACCATTCTTTGGAATGGGCACAGATATGGAACTCTTCCAGTTTGGCAAGGTAACTGTCTTCCAAATTTCTTGGTATAAATGAGTCAGCACCTCCAGCACTTGCATCTGTTTGTTGAAACATTTCAGTGGGTACTCCGTCAATTCCTGGAGCCTTATTTTTTGCCAGTTCCCTCAGTTCAGCTTGAAATTCTTCCTTCAGTACCATCAGTTCTTGATCATATGCTTTCTCCTGAAATAGCTGAACATCGACCAATTGTTTGGGTACAGTGACTCAGTATTCCTACCATCTTCTTTTGATGCTTCCTGCATCATTAAATATTTTTCCCATAAAATCCTTCAGTATTCCAACTGAAGCCTTGAACTTTTTCTTCAGTTTTTCAGCTTGAGGATTGCTGAGCATGTTCTTCCCTTTTGCTTTTCTAACTCTAAGTCTTTGCACATTTCATTATAAAAAGCAAACACATTGCTGTAAAGTCAGATCCGACTTGTAGCAACCACTCATTCAGCTTCCAAGGCAGTATCACTATTGAAATAGATTGCCCAACCTTTCTTCTGAGGAGTGCTGGTGGATGTAAATGACTTTATCTAATCTTCTGTTCAGCTCTTTCATCTTGTCATGTCTTCCATTTGTTTTGGATACTCTTCATTCAAGAGCAAGTTTCAGAGTCTCTTCTGATTTCCATTTTGGTCTTTTCTTCCATTCCAGCCTTTTTAGTGATTTTTTGCTTTCTTCATGTATAATGTACTTGATGTCATCCCACAGTTCCTATGGATTCAATCATTGGTGTTCAGTGCATCAGATCTCCTCTTTAGATGGTCTCTAAATTCAGGTGGGATATAATGAAGGTCATATTTTGGCTCTCATGGACTTGTTTTAATTTTCTTCATTTTCAGCTTGGACTTGTAGAGCAGTTGATGATCTGATCCACAGTCATTTCCTGGACTTTTTTTGACTAATGATATTGAGCTTCTTGATTACCTCTTTTCACAGATGTAGTTGATTTGATTCCTTTGTAATCCATCTGGCAAGGTCCACATATATAGCTGCCATTTCTGTTGTTGAAAAAAGTTATTAGCAATGAATAAGTCATTGGTCTTATAAAATTTTATCGTATGGTCCCCAGCATCATTTCTGTCACCAAGGACATATTTTCCAACCACCCTTGATACTTCTGTGTTCCCAACTTTCACATCCCAGTCAATGGGTAATAATCAATATATCTTGACTGCATGTTTGGTGAATTTCAAACTGTAGAAGTTGGTAACACTCTTTAATTTCTTTATCTTTGGCTTTAGTGGTTGGTAAGTAAATTTGAGTAATCGCAGTTTTAACTGGTCTTCCTTGTAGTAGTATGCATATTATACTGTCACTGACAGCATTATATTTCAGGGTATATCTTGAAATGTTCTTTTTGATGATGAATTCAACAACATTACTCTTTAGTTTGTCATTCCCAAAATAGTAGATCATATGACTGTCTGATGTGAAACGGCCAATACTAGTTCATTTCAGCTCACTAATGCCTAGGATATCAACCTTTATCCATTCCATTTTATTTTTGACACCTTCCCAATTTTCCTAGATTAATGCTACATACATTCCATATTCTGATCATTAATGAATGTTTGCAACTGTTTCTTTACATTTTGAGTTGTGTCCCATCAGCAAATGAAGGTCCTGAAAGCTTTAATCTATCTTAAGTTATTAAGGTAGACTCTACTTTGAGGAGGAAGCTCTTCCCCCAGTCATAGTTTGGGTGCCATCCACCCTGAGGGGCTCATCTTTCGTCACTGTATTAGACAGTGTTTCAGGGTTATTCATGACGTTTTCCAGTAATAGTGTTTCACTGCTACTCATAAGGTTTTCACTGGCTATTTTTTTCCTAAGTGGATGGACCTTTCTTACTTCCCAGTTTGTCTTAGTCTGGAGGCCCCTCTGATACCCATCCACCATGGGTGACCCTGCAGTGTTTGAAATACCTGTGGCATACTCTCCAGCCTCATAGCAACACATAAGCCACCACAGTAGGAAAACTGACAGACAAATAGTGGAACAGTACATTACTCTAAAAAAAAAAACTCTCTACCATCGAGTCGATTCAACTCATAGTGACCCCTTCTTGGGTTTCCAAGACAGTGTCTCTATAGAAGCAGATTGCCCAATCTTACTTCTGAGGAGTGGCTGGTGGGTTTGAACCACAAGCCTTCTGGTTAGCAGTCAAATGCCTTAGGCACTACACCACCAGAGCTCCTGAATAGTACATTAGTTTTTTAAAAACATTTTCCAGGTGTCAATAAATCAACCACCTAGCACACTATCTGGCACGTATGAAATAATATTTGAATTTTAATTTTGTTTTTCCTTTCCCCTACATCCATTACTTGACTTATTTTGTTCTTTTCTCCTTCTTGTCCACTTTTTTCTTCTGCTTTTTAGAATTCTTACTCACCTTCACACAAAAACACACTGCCGTCAAGTTGGAAACAACTCATAGTGACCCCTCCTTGGATTTCCAAGGCACTATCAGTACGAAAGTGGATTGCCCAGGCTTCCTTCTGAGGAGCAATAATGCTCATATTACCTACATAGTTTGAATTTTGTTAGAAGTAGTACTAGTTCCAGAGCAAGCTTCCTTTTGGATTAGGAATACAAACTGCCCAGCTTCTCTGCCCAGCTTCTCAATAGCATTTTATGGTGCACTGCTGTGTAACAAGTTCATTTTTGGATAACATGCTGGGAGGGAGAAAAGGAAGACAGGATTGGAGTGGAGAAAATTAAAAAGTTAATTAAAAGAAAGAGCTTGATAATTGAATTCTCTTGTGTTGTTATTTGGTTTTTCGGATTGTCACAATGTGTGCTTGGTAGGTTTGCTTCAGTGGCTCACTTCAAAACTTCTAAATATGAGAAATGTGAGAGTTTAGAGAAAATTTCTGACTGACAGATGAGAAGAGGCATAGGATATACATGGTAGCTTTTTAGGCATCCCAAACAGAGCTGCCCTCATATGCACACTTGAGCATTTTTATTTTGAATATTCTTGGCAATTGATATTGCAGTTTGCCAAGCCTTGAACTGATAGCAGCTATGTTTAAGAGCATACACAGTTCTTTCATTGACTGTTATGTGTGCTATTTCTTTTACTTACCGTGTATGCACACCCACACAGGCACACACCTGGAGATACTATAGGCAGTTCATTTACTCTTTTCAGATTGTGTGAGCTCTGGTGACATAGTGTTTAAGGAATTCTGTTGCTAGCCAGAAAGTTGGCAGTTCAAACCCTTCAGCCATTTTTCAGGAAACTGATTAGGCGATCTGCCCTTGTAAAGATTTATAGTCTTAGAAACCCCATGAGGCTGTTTCACTCCATCCTATAGAGTCACTGTGAGTCAGAATTGACTCAGTGGCAGTAGGTTTGGGTTTCAGACTGTAATAACAAATGGATGATATGGGTCTTTGTTTCTTATTTTAAAAGAAGCTTGAAGCTTTATCTATTTAATCTTTCCTTAACACAGATCACTTAAAATTGTACACAGTTTATTTGAGACATTATCTTTGAGAGAGACAAAATTCCACTGGGACTTGGGAGTCAAGTGGAACTAGGTTCAGATCGTCACCATGCAGTTTACAACCTTCATTCATACAGTCAACAAACATGTATGGAACACCTGTGTCTGTTAGGCACTGTTGATAACTTTATGCAAGTTCTAACAAGGCTTTATTATCATCATTTTTTTTCAGACTTTGAAAATTAACTTTAGAGATAGACTTTTTTCAAGCAATTCATTCTCATCCCTCTTGCAGCAAATTCATTGACGAAAGATACACATGGTTAAACAATATATTACCTTATTCACTAAATTAGCCTAAATCAGATTACTGATGTGCATCCAATCTGAAAATAAACTTGTAGAAAAGGTGAAATTTACTACTTTATGTCTAGAGATATTCTAGGAACTTTTCCAAAAATTTAAGGACCATTCTCTTGAGAAACTTCATGTTCAGCCAGGACCATTTGTAGGAAGAAATAAATGCAAGTTCGACTGCAAACACCACATTTCACAAGCATGATAAAGATGTAGCTTTTTGGGAGTATTAACAAGGGGCTTTGTGTTTTCACAGGTTATGGTTTTGTAGATTTTGACAGTCCCGCAGCTGCACAGAAAGCAGTAGCATCTCTCAAGGCAAATGGCGTGCAGGCACAAATGGCCAAGGTAAGTAAGACTGGTGTTTTGATTCTGCTTTTTGTTTTCTTTTGTGATCAAATGTTTCTCCTTTGCTATAAGGTGACTGAGAAATAGAGTTTGTAACAGTTTGGGTTATATTTACTTGTTGAGGGGTAGGGAAATCCCACAATTGGTTTGACTTGGAAGAATCTGACTTGTATATTAGGTTGTTTCTTTGTGTGTTATTAAGGTTTTCTTTTGTTATGGTAACCTTTTTAGTAATTTAAAGTTAAACTCTGAAAAGTTTTGCCTGAAAATGGAGTACTGTTTGTGTGTGTGTGTGTGTGTGCAGATGCATCCAGGGTTTTCACTAGTAAATAAATAGTAAACAAGTTGTCTTTCATGCATCGTGCATTACAATAGCTCACTGTCATGTTTGGGAGACATGATTCTTTAATGATGGGATTGTCTGATCTGTAAAAGAAAATGAGTTTGGCCGTCTTGTACATTGTCTATATTTCTAGAATTCCACTTTGGTCTTTACACATAGCATTTACTAGATACTGATAATTGGCATTTATTTAAAATTACAAAGAAATGTCTTGTTGTGGGGGGAAAAACTATAAAGACACTATTTGCTGTCTATTTAGCAGCTTGTGATATAGTCTAGAGCTTTTATCTGAAATTATAATACATTTTTATATCCAAGAAAATGAATAAACTCACTTAATTTTTCTATATCCTGTGTGGTAGTGGTTATAGGAATCTACACATATCATGTAATGACATAATACTGCATGCACACATTAATTAATTAATTAATTAATTTCCTGGCTTTGATATTTTACTGTAGGTATGTATGATGTAACTATGAGGAGAAACTTGGAGAAAGGTACCCTAGACAGCTGGGTACTATCTGTACAACTTTGCACAGATGTATAATCTTGTGAAAAGTTAAAAACCACGTATAACATATGGATGCTTGGTAGACATTTAGGCGCCCTGGTGGTATAGTGCCCAAGGCATTTGACTGCTAACCTGAAAGATGATGGTTCAAGCCCACTAGCCACTCCTTAGAAGGAAGTTTGGGCAATCTACTTCCATAGTGATACTGTCTCAGAAACCCAAGGAGTGGTCCCTGTGAGTCGGATCTGAATCAGTGGCAGTGAGTGAGTGGTAGATACTTGCTTTAAAATAATGATTGCATGGGGTTTGTTCACCTGCAATTTATTTTTAAAACATTCTTCTTGATTAGTCAATTTGCTTATATACAGCTTCTCCAAACTTTAGGTAAAATAACTAAGAGATTGTGAAATCTTGAGCATTTCTGTCTGATTAATGTATCAAATTATCCATAACTAAAACCATAAAATATGACTGATACATATGAGTAAATGATGATGTTGTCAAGTTTGTAATCATTTGGATATTGGGATGATTGCTAGCGTTCTCTGATACCATTTTCCACTTTCAACTTCAGATAACTAGAGGTAGATATTTGTTTTTCTCTAATGACTTCAGTTGTCTTATAGCAAGTTGGTATTGCCCATAACTGTTAAATCTTTTGCTGTGTGTCACTTTCCATATAGATTGCGTTGGTGGACTCATTGCTCTTTAGGACACATTGATTGTTTTCCAAGGAGGTATAAATTAGAATTTGAATTCTTTCAGCTGTGTATCATCTTCCTCTCTCAAGATTATACATGGAAGCTTTGGATTTATTTGGTCAAGAACTCAGAATGAAGGAGTTAATATTTTGAATTAATAAGAAAATTATATAAGTGCCTTAGTTAAAAAAAAAGTTGCTTGGCAAAGATTAAGAGACAAATTTATAAAGTAGTGACTTTCTTACCCCAGGAACAAATGATAAAATATAGTTGTTAGGAATAGGCAAAGTTTAAAACTTGAATATGAACTGAAAGGTAACACACATTGATGAAAAAATATTGTAAAAATGCTTAATTAAAAAAATGGTATTCAAATTTCTTTTGTCTGTTGGTAAATTCTCAAACTTGAGAAATAGCTAGATTGCAGTAGTATAGGAATAATAGATATGGTGTTTCATTATTTCTGTACAGTTTGCTCTATGGAATCTTCACTGTTTCAAATATTCTCAGATTTATGTTTGTTTATACACACACCCACCCCAATCAGTGACAGCTCATGTACTCAGGAGGCTATCAAAGGGAAAACATTTTAAATAGCTTGCTGCTGTTGTTGTTAGGTGCCAACAAGTCAGCTCCAACTCATAGTGACCCTGTGTCGCAAGCACTGCTGTCGAGTCGGATCTAACTCATAGCAACCCCTCCTTGGGTTTCCAAGGTGATATCACTGTAGAAATAGATTGCCTAACCTTCCTTCTGAGGAGTGGCTGGAGGGTTTGAACCGCCAGCCTTCTGGTTAGCAGCCAGATGCCTTAGGCACTATGCCATCAGTGATCCTATGTACAATAGAACAAAACACTGCCTGGTAAAGTGCCAGCCTCACGATGCTTGCTATGCCTGAGCCCATCGTTGTAGCCACTGTGTCAATCCATCTCATTAAGGATCTTCCCCTTTTTCACTGACCCTCCACTTACTAAATTAATAATCATTTCAATCTACATTTTGGCCTTTGTCACATGCCCAGGATATACAGTAAGGCAATTCAGATTGGAATGTGGAAAGACACTTATTTTATTTCTAGAATTGTTCGAAGATTTTATACTTATCAATTCAGCTGTTTTTGAAGTAAATTCTTCCCTCTTTTCTCACTAACTTTGAATCTAAAACTCAGAGCTTTAGGTTCACATCTGCCTACTAGAAAACTTTCAGCAGTAAATGGCCCTGTAATTTAACTACCCAGAAGCAAATAAATAGTCTCCCTTTGACAATGAAATAGAACAAGGTTTACCACCTGTATTAGCAGATTTCTGACTGAGCGATTGGATTTCATGGCATTTTTCCCCCTTTGTCCTGGTGATAACTATTATTTATTATCATATAAACCTGCAGTCTGCAGGGTGTGTGGAACTTGCACTGTATTTTTTGCCCATTTAAGTATCTGCTGAATCACCTCCTGCATCCTCGTTATTTATCAGTATCCTGCTGTGCAAGTTGTGGTTCCACACTTTAATGACTCCAGAATTTTAAGACAAAAAAAATACTATGAATAACCTAAGTTTGTAATAACAACCTGGAGTGAACACAAGACCCTCTAAGAGACTCACGTTGTTGAGCTAACTTATTCCTATATACACTACACATATGAGAAAGTCAACTGATTTGTCAGCCAAGAGGAATTTAATAATAAATCATCCAGTAAGTGGTAATTGATTAATAATGAATAACCATTAACACAGACTAATGTTTTCTATATGCTTGCTGTTCTGCCAAAAAGACTTTTAGGAATCAAAGGATATGTTTCTTTAGGAGAGCAGATTAAGATGACTTCAGTAATATGTAGTGGTTAAGAGCGTACGCTTAGAAGGAAATCAACTAGGCCTAGAATGCAGGCTCTGGTACTTCCTGGCTGTGTAACCCTGGCTAAGTTATTGAAACATTTCTGACACTCATTGATAGTAATACCCAGGTTATAATATTGTTGTGAGAATTAATAAAACAATGCACAAAGAACTCAGCATAATGCCTGACTTATAGTAAAAATTTAAAAGGTGTTAATAACTCTTATTAGTTGTCGTTATGCATGAAGTTAAAACATGCTACTGTAGTTTCTTTAAACTCTAATGTATGTTTTAATTTTTATTTTATTACAAAATAGTTTCTTGAGGACTATGATAAATAGTATCAACCAACAAACATTTTTATATGCCTACTATGTGCCAATAATTTTTCTAAGTATTAGGGAATCACTGTTGACTAAAACCTTTTTATTATTCTGAATTTTTAACATCTGGTCTATCTCATGTGATTGTCAGAATTTTGGCTATTCCCTTCTTCTTGCCAACCTCAGAGTGGCTATAAGAAAGTCAATGGTCAAGGAAAATGAGCCTCTGTAAGCATTAAAAAAAAAGAGAGAAGGAGATAAGAGAAGAAAAACCAACTAACAAAAGGTTTTTAACATTATAGGTGTTTATTTTACGCATGTAGTAAGAAAGAAGCCATAAATAGGCAATGAAGGGCAAATGCTTAAGGGTGTCATTAAGGAACAAGGCTCCTTTTGTCCTCTTAATTTATTATCCTTAATGTAAGGTTTTCATCAATGTATTTACATGTTGGCTTCTAGAGTTCCACTTATTGCATCCATATTCAAGCCATAAAAGAGAAAAGGAAAAAAGGCTGAAGGAATATTATGGCTGATTCTGTTCTTTTAACGGTTTTCCCAAAATCCTAACCCAGCAACTTATGCTTCCATCTCAGTGGCCAAAACTGAGTCAAGCAAGTGGTTTCCAGGGTATCTAAGTGGTCTTAACCAGTTCGGTCATGGCTGATGAAACGAAAGGGGAAGAAATCCAGATTTCTAAAATTTGGGTGAACAAGAATCATAATCACAGTATAAAACATTTCAGGTTGAAGCCCAGGAATGGGGGAGTCGGAAATGATGTAGCGAGCCCTTTAAGGAGTCTGATGTAGGAGATTGGATTATTGATGAAAGTACAGAGAACAACACACATTCAAAGTGCACAATTGGCCACCATTTTTGGGCCAGGGGCTGCTGTTTTCCACTTGGTTCTAAGAAGGAGATTACATTTCTAGCAGGGCTACAACCTGTAATTTTTCGCATTCCGGTTATCACTCTAGCTCATCCAAATTTCAAAATTACTAGCTGTTCTAGTGTCACTCTCTTGGCCATTATGGAACTGGGCAGAACTGGTTTGAAGCCCTAGTGGTTTCCCCTTAGCTGCAGGAGAGGCTGGGATGATGAGTACTTCAACTTCTTTGTGTATGTCATAGAAAACTAAGACTAGTTCATCCCTTTGGCCACAAACATTCATGACACCCTTTCTTCCCAAACATACCTTTTGAGAGGCAGGCAATCATTCCTTCCCCAAGGGAAACTACCTCAAAAGTTCATCCTGTTATCACCTCCACTGATGCAGTCATCTCTAGCAGGTCCAGAAATGGAGAGCTATTCCTACTGGGTCAACAACCCATAACATTAAAAGACAAGTTATCTGTCCCAAGACCCCTGATATAGAATGATAGAGAAGCATCAAGACATTTATTTAAAGGAATAGTGCCATTTAGTACATTTAGATGCCAGGCAGGAAGCAGTAGCCAGGGCCAACAGCTGGAGCAGGTAAGTGGAAGAGAGACCCCAGGTAGGAAGCTAAGGGAGATGAACTTGTCTGTCAGTTTATCATACTGTGGTGGCTTGTGTGTTGCTGTAAGGGTGGAGGCTTTGCCATTGGTGTTTCAAACAACAGCAGTGTTGCCCATGGTGGACAGGTTTCAGAGGAGCTTCCAGACTGAGACAGACTTGGAAGAAGGAAGAGGCCATCCACTTCTCAAAGAATTGGCCAAGGAAAATCTTATGAACAGCAGCGAAACACTACCTGATATATTACTTGACAACTTTATGAATAGTCCTGAAACACTGTCTGATACAGTGCCAGGAGATGAGCCCCTCAGGTTGGAAGGCACTCAAGAAATGACTATGAAAGAGTTTCCTCATCAGAGTGGAACTGACCTTAAGTATAAGAATAAAGTAGAGCTTTCAGCACCTCCATTTGCTGATGTAGCACAACTCAAAATAAAAAGAAACAGCTGCAAATATCCATTAATAATCAGAACATGGAATGTATGAAGTATTAATCTAGGAAAATTGGAAGTTGTCAGAAATGAAATGGAACACGTAAAGATTGATATCCTAGGCGCTAGTAGGCTGAGATGGACCAGTTTTGGCCATTTTGAATCAGACAATCATATGATCTCCTATGCTGAGAATGACAAATTGAAGAGGAATGGCATGGCATTCATCATCACAAAGGATGTTTCAAGATCCATCCTGAAGTACAGTGCTGTCAGTGATAGGATAATATCCATATGCCTACAAGGAAGACCAGTTAGTACTACTATTATTCATATTTATGCACCAATCACCAAAGCCAAAGATGAGGAAATTGAAGATTTTTTTTTTTTATCAACTTCTGTGGTCTAAAATTGACCAAACATGCAATCAAAGTGTGTTGCTTATCACTAGTGATTGGAATGCAAAAGTTGGAAGCAAAAAAGAATTACCAGTAATTGGAAAATTTGGCCTTGGTGATGATAGAAATGATGCTAGAGATTGCAGGATAGAATTTTGCAAGACCAATGACTTATTCATTGCAAATATCTTTTTTCAACAACACAATGGTGGCTATACACATGGAGTTCACCAGATGGAGTACACAGGAATCAGATTGACTACATCTGTGGCAAGAGGTGATGGAAAAGCTCAATCAATATCTTCAGCCAAAACAAGGCCAGGAGCTGATTGTGGAACAGACCATCAACTGCTTATATGCAAGTTCAACTTGAAGTTGAATACAATTAAAACAAGTCCACAAGAACCAAAATATGATCTTGAATATATCCACCCTGAATTTAGAGACCATCTAAAGAATAGATTAGATGCATTGAACACTAATGACCGAAAACCAGAAGAATTGTGGGATGACATCAAGAACATCATCCATGAAGAAAGCAAAAGGTCATTAAAAAGACAGGAAAGGAAGAA
>NW_006921590.1:1426073-1435596 GCF_000298275.1 Orycteropus afer afer | reverse complement strand
CTCCTTGGAAGCAAGAATGGCCAGACTTTGTCTCACCTACTTTGGTCATGTTGTAAGAAGGGACCCTGGAGAAGGATATAATGCTTGGTAGAATGGAAGGTCAATGAAAGAAGGGAAGGCCTTCAACAAGATGGATTGACACAGTGGCTGCAATGATGCGCTCAGGTATAGCAGGGTTCATGGACCTGGCACAGGACCAAGCAGTGTCTTGTTCTAATGTACGTGGGGCCACTATGAGTCAGAGATGACTCAATGGCACCAGCAACAACTGTTTAGTAAAGGAAGAAATGGAAAACAAACAGAAATCGCTGGTCCTTACACATATGAAATCCTGATAGGGAGAAAGATTTCTTGTGTTGTTAGTGTGCAATTGTTTGTTGGTTAAGCAATTGTCTAAATCCTAGATCTGGCTCATAGAGTGATCTTCCCCATTGTTTTCCACGGGCTCGTCGTGACGACACTTAAGGGCTGCACAGCTTTATAAACCAAATTCTTTTGGTGTCGAGTTTGGAGTTTCTGAAATTGCCCTGTTCATCACCAGGGCTCCTATTCATTGAACAGTTACTGATTTTTCCTGCCAGAAACACTGAGTTACTTTACACTCTTAGCAGACTTCTTTCTTATTTGCTTTCTGATCATCCACATGAGTAAACAGTATGCATCATTCTCTGTCTGAAAGTTCCACAGAGAAGGAATGGCCACACTCCTCAATGTCTTTGGTTAGTCTCGTCATTGCCACAGTCAGGCCTGACATTCTAAGTACCAAAGGAGAGTCACTCCACTGTGGATATGTAGAGTGAGTCAAACTTAACTAGTTGCAAAAGAAATCATGGGTCCAAGCTGATGTCAAGCATTTTGACAGGGATAATGTCAGAAATATCATTTTGACCACAACTAAGAACCAGATTGGGGCTAAGGAAGGGGATTGTCTTCTATAAATCAGTGACCTTGATAGTAGTGCTCATGAGAATAAGCAAAATGGGTGACCATTTTTTTCCCTTGAGATCTGAGGAGATGTGAATTCATAATGTATGTGTATAAGGAAATAAATGTTTTAAATTCAAATGTCTTACATGCACAGTATTATTATTATTATTTAAATCACCTTAGTGGAACTGTAATTATATTTCAGTAGGAGCATTTTCGTTAACCAAGGAAGGGCTGGCTAGTCCTTAAAATATATATATATTTTTTTCTTTAAAGTACAGTCATTAATCTCATGATCTGGCTTATTTTCTTCCCTTCTGAGTGAAGGGACACATGCCAGACTTGGCCAGTCAGACTCCTCTGGTCTAAGGCAGCATTAGTATTCTCTACTATGACCTTTCTAAATATAAGAGAATAAATATACAAGTTGTTGTATAAGGGTCATCATGCTGGGTGGGGCCTCTTGGTAAACTAGGCAAAGGAGGAGGCTTTGAAGACTCTCTTTTGAGAAAAGAAAATGTATGATTCAAAGGCAGTTTGATAAGGTGTTTGGGGAGATTTTGATTCCTGAAGCTGAGTGGGAAACTTAATCAATACATTTTATAATGACAGGACAGGTGCTTTCTGGATATACTAATATCCCCAGAAAAATGTCCAGGTCTTACAAGATCAAGTGACCAAAGAAATCCATATACTGTCATTTGCCAAATCCCCAATTTACTTTTTTTAAGGGAAACCTAGGATCATAGTCTGGAATTTTTTTGGTTTGGTTTAGTCTGGAATTGAGGCATGAACTTTGTTTAATTCTCCTAGTTTCTCAACATACTTTTTTTTCTTTTTTAAAATTTATTATTGTAGTTGAGATGAATGAAAGTTTACAGAGCAAATCATTTTTCCATTCAACAGTTTACAAACATTTTGCTTCATGACATTAGTTGTAATCTCAGTGTAACAACACTTTTCCCACGTCATTTCTGGGTTCCCTTTTTCTATTCATCCTTCTTTCCTATACTTTCCTTCCATCTGAGTTTATTTTGGGGCACATATTGCCCTTTTGGTCTCCTTTGCTTGACTGTACTGAGAAGCACATTTCTACCTGGTATAATTATTCATGGCATAGCCCTGTCTATTGTTTCACTGAAAGTTGATCCCCATGGGGGAGTTCATTTCCAGGCTTGAAGGGTGTCTGAGAGCCACAGTTTCAGGGTTTCACCACTGTCTGTCAGACCAGTGAGTCTGGTCTTTTTATGTTTTTGAATTTTTTTCTACATTTTGTTTTCTCCCTCACTGTCAGGAACTTTCTATTATGATCCTGGTCACAGCAGTTGGTAGAAGTAGCTAAGTATCATTTAGTTCCTCTGATCTCTGGGTAGTAGAGGATGGGGTTCACATGGTACATTTGACCTTTAGACTAATTGTTTCCTTGAGTCTTTGACTTTATTGTTCTTTGCTCTGGACAGTGAGAGACCAACAGCTGCATCTTAAGATGTCCTCTTTTAAATTTCTAAGACCTCATTTTCTACTCACCAAAATAGGATGTGGAACATTGTCTTTGTGCACTATATTATGCCAACTGATGTAAAGATTCTCCACAATCATGGTCCGAAGTCACCAAAGCCCAGTGACTCATTCCCTCAGGATATTTGGTTATGGCTAAGAAGTTTTCAAAACTTTGCCCCCTGTATGCACTATAATACCTTGGACGTATTTACAGCACATACAAATAACAATGTAGAAATATCCTGAGCCAAACACATAACAACAAACATACGTTCTCCTGCGTGTACTCCCATTTGCCTTTCCAAATCTTTTCAGCTTGCATATCTAGCTATGTATCTACTCAGAGATGTTGTTTGTTATTACTATTATTGCAGATTTGTGTATATATTATTATTTACCTTCATTGTCTTTTATGTACATTGCAGTGATTTTGTTTGCCATTGGCCATGTTGTATTGCCCTTACTATTATTGTATATTGTCTTTCCCTTTATTCACATTAATAATGTCTGCATCCTAGTTAGTCATTTACACTCCTTACCCCCCCATCTCTGGTCACCATCAAATTTTCCTTTCTGTGTCTAAATCTTTCTTGACCTTTTTTTTTAAATAACAGTGGTCTCCTGAAATTTTAGGCCTTTTGTGATTGACTTATTTTACTTAGCACATTGTCCTCCAGGTTTATCTATATTATGAGATGTTTCATTATTCTTAATTATTCTTTAACATTGCACAGTATTCCATTGTGTGTATGTACCATAGTTTGTTTTTCCATTTATCCAGTGATGGGCACTTAGGTTGTTTCCATCTTTTTGCCACTATGAATAATGCTGTGATAAACATGGATGTGCATATATCTGTTCATGTCATAGCTATTATTTCTGTAGGATACATTTCTAGTAGTGAGATTGCCGGATCATACGGTATTTCTATTTCCAACTTTTTAAGGAACACCATACCATTTTCCACACTCATTGTACCATTTCAACATCCCACCAGCAGTCAACACATTTTTCTTGAACATCTGTTATGTACCAAGAATTGTTCCAGATGTTGAAGATAAAGCAGTGGATCAGACATAGTCTCATGGAGATCAAATTCTAGTGATGGAAAATAAACAACAACAAAAAAAGAGCTATGAAGTATTAGACAATATGGAATGGCTTGCAGATAATTAGAACAGACTAGAGATAAAAAATAGAGAGCACAAAGATTTTAGTGGAAGGTATTCATTTTAGATAGAAGGGTCAAAAAAGCCTCTCTACTAAGGTGACCTTTGAGCAGAGATCTGAAAGAAATTAAGGAGCAAAGTATGTAGTATATTTAAGACATTATAAAATTGTGAAAAAGTGTGAAAATATCTGTAATAATTTAAAATAGAGCAAGCATTTTAGTTAGCTACATGTTTGGAACTTACCCTCTCTTACCCATACCCTTTTCTTAATAAAGAGTTGGAGATATACAACCGTCATGACCTTTTAATTTATGTGGAGATTCTCTGGTTTCACATCACCCTTATGACACATTTCTGAGAGGATTTGTCTAATATGAATAAAATTCTAATTGAATCAATAAATGTTTTCTTCGAGTATTTTACTTCTTGAAAACATGTTGTTCTTTTATACAGTGGATATGAATATATGACAAGGTAAGGTATATCATTACTTTGGAAAGCACTTTAAATAACTGTGATTCCAAAGAATGACAGTGATGCTGGATTTAACATAGTCCATTACTCTTGCATGACTGATGCTATGTTAGGAAAACCTTGCTCTTTCTCATTTCCTAAAATGACTGTTTCACACTTGGGTCACATGCTGCTGTGGAACACATTCCCAATAAAGAAAACATCCCTAACAAATATGCTCTAAGTATTACTTTCTCCATGATTGAAATTTTTGAAGTTGTCAGTAAAATAAGCACTTAAGTGGTTGGTCTTTTACATATCTGCAAAATATATATGAATGCCTGCTTTGTTGGTTATGTTATCTGGTTCAATTTATTTATTTATTTTCCCTGATCCTAATGCTGAATTCAGGGATTCAAAATCCAGTATTGACATTAACAGGGTTGATCTTAATCCTATTTGTTAATTATTTCAATTTTGAAACAGAATCCTTTGAAGCTAAATATTTATATTAAGTTTTACCAAACGATTTGCATAATTTTTGTTGGTGCTACCCCATGCTCTCAAGAACTCTGCTGCAGCATTTTAAGTGGAAATGCTGGGTATGTGCCCTCATAGCATTGCCTGCTTTCCTAGCAGTTGGAAATGAAATAATGAGTGAATCTTAGTGACCTAAGTTGGGGATCTACCAGTTGAGCAGACACTTATTACTTCAATGTATGTATGGAATACATGTTCTCTTCAACTTGCAAGAAATATCAGCCTTTTCATCCTGCCTTTCTAAAGAGAATGTGTCCACAACCTGATGTCAATCAATAACTCATTTATTAAAACACTGTTGTACAACCTAATAATTAATAGTGTTCATTCGTGGCTTTAATAGTTTGTCCTTCAAATTAAAAAATATATATATATATATATATATATATATCTTTTCTGTAGCTACTACTGTTGTGAGTTAAGGGGACCAAGTTAAAAACATTTCTTTATCCCATGTAGATTCTGAACCGATTGAAAAAGCTAAGAAGTAGGACATAGTAAGAAAACCATCAGTTGAATACATCATAGGACTCCATTAGGAAATTATGGCTTAGAGATGTGGGAAAACAAGTCTTTGAATACTGAGCACCAAAATTTGTTTTATTCAAATTGATTCTAAGGAGTGTTGGAGAGCCATGGGTCTCCTTGCAAAGGGATAAGTTCTTATCACCAGAATTAGAAGAAAATAATGAGAATGTGGCTCTTTGCAGATGCCAAGGTGAGGGGATGGAGCATATGACCTTCACTTGCTGAGTTATTACTCTCAAGTTCACCCATCAGATAAGTCATTACTCCTCTCTGTGAATGGAAAATAAGTAGACAAGTAAGTGAAGGGATAGATATGTTACACTAAAAATTCTTCCATATGGAAATACAAAAAGAAGGCAAAGAAGGTTTTCTGACCCCTGCTCCTAACCTGCTATAATTATTTCCTATGTCTTATTTTGCACTGTATCCTAGAGAAAATGATTAGAAGGATTGGAATGTTAGAATTATATATTGGTTTAACATTACAGCATGCAGAAAAACTACTGAGTGCCAAGGTGGATGATTAGCATTCTGTTTCTGCTTTTACCACTGTTTTTTTTCTCCAAGTTTCTTAACTCTATCTATTCTAAAAGAGAGAAAGAAACAGAAAAGAAAATGCAGGAGGTAAAAAAATAATTTATGTACACACCTGCTGTAGGCTAATGAGTAGGTTTGATGCTTTCGTAGTTATTATCTTATTTAATCCTTCCTAGGATCATGTGAAGTAGGTATGGTCATCTCAGTTTTACAGATGAAGGAACAGGGAGTGGTCCAATTTCACAAAAGTAGTTAAAGGTGAAGCCTATATTTGGACCGAAACCTATCTGGTCCCAAAGCCTTGTTTCCCCGCCCTCCCCCTCCCCAGGGAAATCACCAGGCTACTTATGTTGCTCTCAGGTCTTTTCAATCCTGCATGGCTATTTGATTTAAAAAGTAAAAGAACAGACCGGAAAAAGTTATTAATACTGGAGACAACCAAATCTGTTACAGTACTTGATTTACATAGTAGGAACTTAAAGAATCTTTGTTGAATGAATGAATAGATGGAAAACAACCATTGCTGGCTCTATTGCAGTATTTTCCAAATTCAGTAAAACATTGTGACCTTAAACTTAATTTGCATAGGTATATCCCTTTTAACTCATCATTTTCCTTGTTACACAAAAGAGCATAATTCCTGAGCCCACAAACAGTGCTGTAAATTATTCCAACTATTGATGGGGTTGGAAGATGATGGGACAGATGAGTACGTTTGTTTTTTAAGACATGCGGCAGATATTTGGAAATTAAGACAAACAACACATCTTAGAAGCTTTAAATCTATTGGGTATACAATCCCATATATAGACACACATATAGGAAGTTTGGACAATCTACTTCCATAGTGATACCACCTTGGAAACCCAAGGAGTAGTCACTGTGAGTCAGATCCAACTTGACAGCAATGAGGTGGAGGGATATCTACAAAAAATACATTTAAGTTAAAATTGCATAATTATGATTTTTCATGATTTTTCCATGCATTTACACAGCTAAGTGCAAAAATGTTTTATAGGTCCACAATATGGCTGCCTTTTGCTTGAAAATAGAGTCTAAAGTTAATTAATAACAACAATAATGGCCAGTGTGATCTCTGGTTTTCTGGGAATCATGTGTTCATTACATCATGATCTGTATCACTTAGACACTGTGGCAACTATCGACAAACACATTAGAATGGAGGGGATAAACAAGAACAACAACAGAAATTTTTATGCTGTGAAGAGTTAGGACCACACTCAGCTTCATTCTTTTGCACAACCAACTCCAGGATATATAGTTTATACCTGGTACTAGAATTACTCAACAAAGCTGTCCATCAGTGCCTACTGGCCAGATCAATGGGAGCTGACATTCCAACCTTTGTAAGTATACCTCTTCTTTATATTTAAGAAGTATTCCAAACATACAGAAAATATTCATTTTTTAAGAGAATAATACTGGTGAATTCCAAAACAAGTACAAACTTCCTTCTTCTATTGAAGTTCTTTTTTTTTTTGCTACCTATGGGAAAGTGACTTAAGCAACTGTGCCTTTCTATAAAGGAAATAAAGATTTAGTTGAAGCAACACTAAAGGCTTGTTTTCTCATGCTGATAAATGACTTTTAGCAGTACAGATTCATTTGGGAGTCTTGTTCATATATCAAACATAAACTGTCTTCCCTGGTGTTCACATTTAAGGTAACTGAACAGAGCTGCTTGATAAGCCCAGTGCAAAATGAATTTTACATAAAGATATTTTCTAATTCAAAGGAAAGTTGCTGGAAAGGCAATAGACATTACTGAAATCATTATCATTCAAAAATGTAATTCACCTTCCCTGACAAAACTGACATGTTGCTAGAGGTGCCAGTACTCACAAATGTGTCCTTAGCAATCTGGCTAAGAAGCAGCCATAGTTAGATATTCATATAGGAAATGTTAGCACTTCATAAGGGTACAATATGAAATGAAATTTTATTCAGTTAGAGAATACTTTGGTGTTGAATATAATACAAAGAAGTCTATACTATAAACTCCCAGGAAATAAGGTATTAAGTTACTAATATAAAAATCATTAAAAGTATCCCCCCAGCCTCTGCTTCTCTGTGTCTGTGAAGAAGCCACTCCCATTTTTCACATGAAATATACAAAGATACAGAAAAATTATCAACACCTAACTTTGAAAACAAAGTTTAACAGACAACAGATTCAGTGTTCAAGGACTGTGCAAGAACTGCTAAAGCCTTGTAGTAGAATTGAAATTTACCATGTCCCACTATTGTGCTATTATTATTTTTTTTAAAAAAAGCGTTTTACATGAAAGTTTACGGAGTAAATAGTTTCCCATTCAAATTGTGTTTGTACATAAAGTATTATGTGACATTGGTTGAATCCCCCACAATATGTCAGCACTCTTCCCATTTCCACCATGGGTTCCTTGTTTCCTTTCATCTGAATTTCTTTCCCCTTCCTGTGTTTTCAGCTTTGCTTTTGGGCAAAATGTTGTCCTTTTGATCTAAGATATTTGATTGTTCTAAGGAACACCTTCTTCTGAGGTGTTATTGTTTATTTATGTCTATTGTTTATGGTGCTCTGGTGGTGTAGCACTTAAGGCGTTTGGCTGCTAAAAAAGTTGATGGTTTGAATCCCCCAGCCACTGTGTGGAAGAAAGATAGGGCAGTCTGCTTCTGTAAAGATTTATAGCCTTGGAAACCCAGTAGGGGTCATTATGAGTTGGAATCAACTCAATAGCAGTGAGTGAGAGTCTGTTGTTTGTCTGAAAGGTAGTCTCCAGAAATGGCATCAGTTCCAAGTCAGAAGGGTATCTTAGGGCCATAGTTTCGAGGGTTCTTCAAGTTTCTGTCAGACTAGCAAGTCTAGTTTTTTGTGTGTGAATTCAATTTTTTGTTCTATATTTTTCTTCTTAGACCTTCAATTGTTGTCCCAGTCAGAGTGGTTGATAGTGGTAGCCAGACACCATTTAGGTCCTCTATGAGCTATGCTTCATATGGCCCATTAGTCATTTGGACTAATGTTCCCTTGATTCTGATTTTCTTCACTCTCTTTTGCTCTGGATGGGAAGAGACCAGTTGTTTTATCTTAGATGAGTGCTCACAAGCTTTTAAGACCCCACATGCTATTCACCAAAGTAAGGATGTAGAACATTGTCTTTACTAACTATGTTGTACTACTTGTTGTTGTTGTTGTCATGTGCCATCGAGTCAGACCCAACTCACAGCGACCCTCCTTGGGTTTCCGAGGCAGTATCACTACGGAGGTAGATTGCCTCCATCTTCCTTCTGAGGAGTGGCTGTTGGGTTTGAACTGCCAGCCTTCTGGTTAGTAGTCCAGTGCTTCAGGCACTATGCTACCAGAGCTCCTTACCATTTGTTGTAGTGCTAATTAATTTTTTTAACACACCAGTCTAGTTTTCATATCCTTTTGTCACTTCACTTCAGGAAGAAATAAATTACACATGTGTAATTACATGTAATTACACGTGTCATTAACAAATGTACATGTGCATTATTGCTGAATATCAGCATCTTGTATTATGGTTATTCCTGTTAAGTGTCAGAGTCATCTGAGGAGGTTTTGGTTTTTTTGTTCTTTTAAATTCATTTGTATTTTCAGGAAATATTTCTATAGCCCCCCCCCCCCCCCATGAATTAACAGTTCAGAGCTCTAAAAGCAGAATCTGGAATGTGGATTTTCAAAATACCAAAATGTAAAGCCAAGGAGCATAGTGAACTGAGTGAGATGAAGAAGTGTTCAAATAAATTTAAAAATATATTAATAAAATAAGTCTACATATTGTTGGGAGCTCTGGTAGCATAGTGGCTAAGATACTTGCCTGCTAACCAGACAGCTGGCGGTTCAA
>NW_006921590.1:1424139-1425973 GCF_000298275.1 Orycteropus afer afer | reverse complement strand
AGACAGCTGGCGGTTCAAACCCACCAGCCACTCCTTGGAAGGAAGGTTGGGCAATCCTACTTCCGTAGTGATACTGCCTTGGAAACCCAAGGAGGAGGGCTCACTATGAGTCGGGGCCGACTCGACGGCACATAACAACAACAACATATTGTTAGTAGTTAGAAGAAGAATTAACACTACAGAAAGATCAAATCCATGTCTTGAAAAACTGTTGAAAGAAGATTTCCCAGGATATAAAAAGAATGGTCAAATGCTAATAATGATGAGAGAGAATATGTTAGATATGGAAGTCAGAGAATAGAGATCCAACATAACAAGTGGATCTCTTATCCAGAAGAAGTGAGAACAGCTGAAACAGAGTGCAAGACAAATAAATAAACTGAAGTTATCTTTACAGACCTGATAAAAACATATGGCCCTAGAGATTGAAAGGATTGACCATATTCAAACAAAATGAAAAGGTACATATCTAGAGATAACCATACATTTTCTAAAAAATAGAAATATATAAGCATGCATGCAGGGAGTAAAAGCACAAGTTAATTTCCAAGCCATTTTATGTATTTATTATAAGGTGAAAAAATCAGAAGAGACTGGAATAGCAATTATTGATTATAGAAGGGAAAATGCTATGACCCCAAAATAGCATACTCAGCCTTATAAATGAAGCCACTGAAAGACTATGAAGTGCAAGAGGCTGATCTTAACATATACAGTGCTACATCACTCAGTTATATATAATGAAATCTAAACATTAAAAAGGCACAAGCAGACAAATCACAGATGAAGCGTGTATACGGCCAAATAAATTATAAATCATCGTAAATATTACTAGTAATAAAGAAGTGTGAACAAAAAACAAGATTTTTTTTTCACTATCAAATTTGCACTGACCAAAGCAAATAAAAACATTATGTTGTGGCAAAATAACTGTTGAAGTGTGAATTGGAAGTTTTGTTTATTTGGACTATTAATTTCCTTCTAAATATCTAACTTAAAAAATCAGATAAAGACCAAGTCTATTGTAGCATGAATTACAAGTATGGAAGTTTTGAATTATATCAATTTGCCAAGAGTAATTCAAGTAGATATGGTCTCTGTAGAGTAGTAGTTTGATAAGTTATGACAAAGCCATAAAATGCAGCCATAAAATGGTATTTGTTGAAGCATGTTAGAACTTAAGGGAAAAATGGTTATAGTAGAAAAATAAATGTAAAATAGGGCAAAAAAAACCCCCCAAAACTATTACCCTATTTAAATATATATGTATATTTTTATTGCATTAAAAAAACACCTAAAAGGATATATAATAAAATTCTAACCATGGTTATCTATAGAGTGAGAAGTATTGGTGATTTTGATTTTCTTCAGTGAACATATCTCTATTTTTAAATTCTTTACAATGAATGTTCACTACTTTATAATAAAAAAAAAATACATAAAAAATAAGATAAATGTTATATGTCAAAATCCACCTACCTGTTTATTCAGAGAGCAAACCTGTCACATATGCAAGTGCTGGTTAATGGATTGTAAGAGCATGAACAGTGAGCACAGCTCCTTGATCAAATGCCAAATCTAATTAAACTTCTTTAATTAATTGATTGTGACAATTGAGGTCACTCTGATAACATGATTAATATATATTTATCATATATATAACTCTAAACCAAACTCACTGCCATCAAGTCGATTCTGACTCATAGTGACCCCTCCTTGGGTTTCCAAGGCAGAATCTCTACGGAAGTAGACTGCCCAGCCTTCCTTCTAATGAGTGGCTGGTGGGTTTGAACCACCAGCCTTCTTGTCAGCAGTCAAATGCCTTATAGTATAT
>NW_006921590.1:1405102-1423988 GCF_000298275.1 Orycteropus afer afer | reverse complement strand
CCACCAGCCACTTGGAGGAAGGAAGATTGGGCAATCTACTTCTGTAGTAATAATGCCTCAGAACCCCATGGAGGGGTCACTAGGAGTCGGATCTAACTCTACAGCAGTGAGTTTGGTTTTTTGGTTTTGTGTTTTTAACAGTATAGTACATGTTGTTGTTGTTATGTGCCGTCAATTCACACCCAACTCATAGCAACCCTTCCTTGGGTTTCCGAGGAGGTATCACTACAGAAGTAGATTGCCCAACCTTCCTTCCAAGGAGTGGCTGGTGGGTATGAACCACCAGCCTTCTTGTTAGTAGTCAAGTGCCTTAGGTACTACGCTACCAGAGCTCCTAGTATAGTAGATAGAAAATGTAATTGTCATGTTTCCTAATAATCTTCATGAAATTGAACAATGAAAGAAAAATCTATATGCTGTTCCACATGATAAGATATTTATGGCATCTTTGAGTTATACAGGCAGGGCCCCTCATACGGCTGTATATTCAGCAAATTCTAATGTTCTAAAAGAATGTCTAAGATTAAATGAATGTCATTATTTGTCATAGCTTGAAACTTGTTAAATGACCTCCAGGTAGAGACAGAACTTCTGAGTTGGAAGGCAGTATAAGGAGATTCCAGAAATATTCTGTGTGATGGCGTGATATGCCAAGGTTAAATGGTAAACCCTTTTTGTATGTGCTAATAAATTAAAGGAAAAGTTAATAAAATATTGCCAGTCATTCTCAGTTTCAAAAGTCAATGTTCTTTCATAGTGTTCAAATATTTTACCTTACATATAATTTTTAATTATAAACAAAGTTGTAACACTGTTCTGTACATTAAATAAGTCAGTAATTAGAATACTGAAAGGAGGAAAAAAATAGAACCCTTTGGTTGTTTAATTGTTTGTGAGCCTCAGTCTTTTTTATCTGATTGTTGTTTTGTTGTTGTTATGTGCCGTCAAGTAGGACCCAACTCATAGCGACCCCTCCTTGGGTTTCTGAGGCAGTATCACTACAGAAGTAGATTGGCCCATCTTCCTTCCAAGGAGTGGCTGGTGGGTTTGAACTGCCAGTGTTTTGGTTAGCACTCAAGTGCCTTAGGCACTATGCTACCCGAGCTCCTTTTTATCTGATAGTGCATGTTTAAAATTTTTTATGTCTTGAGGCTACAAAGATAAAATGAGAGAAGAGATGGTAGCAATATCACTTATGGATGAACATGAGAAGTGAAGTCTTGAGTGTAATTAAAAGGAAACAGATGTGTTCCTGCCAACCTTAGGAATTCTGGCTAGCTAAAGAGCAATACTTCACTTCTGGTAAGATGGAGGAATAGGCAGACAAGTGACACAGACCCTCTTCAACAAAGAAAAGAAAAACCAATTGACAGAGATACAGAAGATAATCCTAGACCCCTGAGCTTTGAAAGGAACTGTACAGAAGTGGATTAGGCACCAACTCGTGGAAGAACCTGAACGAAAACAGTGAGTATAGAGACTGTCAGAGCTGCAGACTGTCAGCTACTCTGACGGACCAACAGCCTGAATATTTCCAAGTGGTGTTGGGACCTGAGAATTGACCTAAAGATTAGCCCTGGTCACCAAGGGCTGCAGGGACGACTGCGCTGGTGGCCTATGACTAGGAAGGGAGACAGCAAGGAGGGAGACAGCCTGAGCTGTGGACTTTTTGCTGTCTGGAGGTTGCAGCCATTTTGAATGTTTATAAGTGGTGGTCATTTTGGATATTTAATGTGACCAAGGAAATAGCCATTTTGAATGTTTACAAGCAGTGGCCATTTTGATATTTAAAGTGACTGAGGGCACAGCCACTTTGAATGTTTACAAGCGGTGGCCATTTGGGATATTTAAAGTGACTGAGGGTGCAGCCATTTTGGATCTTTACAAGTGGCAACCATTTTGGATTTTAAAGTGATAGTATTCTCATTCAGATTCCAGGGACTTAAGAATGGGCTCTGTTTGCCAAGGTTGGCAGGAACATCTGAGAGGCTGACAACAGGAAAGGAGACAGGTGGTGAGTGTATAAGTGCTGTCAACTAGTGAATAGAAGAACACAGTACCCTGCTTGCATAGATAACATACAAAGAAAACTAAAATTGTGGGCAAATCATTCCAACATACAATCACCAATTAAATATAAACACAAAAACATGACAATGACTTGGAGACAACAGAGTATCACAGTCCACACAAAGAAGCCAGATAAAGCAGAAGAAACAAGGGACCTGGATACAGACCCAAAACACATCCTTAAGGAAGACACAGCATTGGAACTCCCTGAGAAGTAATTCAAAAGAATTATATTTAGGTATCTTCAGCGAATTGAGAGACAGATCAAAGAAAATACAGAGAAAACCCTAGAACAATTTCAAAAGACAATAAAAGAACAAAATGGCAAAATAAATGAAAAATTAGAAATGACACAAAATCTATGCACAGAAATCCAGAAGATTAATACTAAATTTTCAGAAATAGATAAGACATTGAATGGACAAAGGACCAGAATTGAATCAATGGAAGACAGAATTAGGGAGATTGAAGGCAAATACCTGAACACTTCTTTGGAAAGGGATAGATCAGACAAAAGATCAAAACAAAATGAAGAAAGCCTAAGGATTATGTGGGTTACCATCAAAAGGAATAACCTATGTGTAATTGGAATTCCAGAATAGCATGATACAAATAAAACCACAGAGAAAATTGTTGAGTATTTGTTGGAAGAGAATTTTCCTGGTATGATGAAAGATGAGAATATATCCATTCAGGAAGTCTAATGAACCCCAAACAGGATAGACCCCAAAAGAAAATCACCCAGACATATCATCATCAAACTTACCAAAACCAAAGACAAAAAAAGAATCGTAAGAGCAGCATGGGAAAAACGAAAAGTTACCTACAAGGGGCAACCAATAAGACTAAGCCAGAATTTCTCAGCAGAAACCATGAAGGCAAGAAGACAATGGGATGGTATATATACAGCACTGAAAGAGAAAAATTTTCAACCAAGAATTATGTACCCAGCAAAACTGTCCCTCAAATATGATGGTGAAATTAGGACACTTCCAGATAAGCAGAAATTAAGGGAATTTGTTCAAACCAGACCAACCTTACAAGAGATGCTAAAGGGAACCCTTTGGACAGAGAAACAACAACAGGCAATAATAACTGACCCTTAACACACATGATGATATAACCCAGAAACCAACCCAGCTATGGAAATATCCAAAGTAAATAAGCCTACAAGATTGTAAACAGGGAACGAGAAACATCAATTGACCAATGAGGACAAGTACAAACCAAGAAGAGGAAAAAAAAACCTGTCATTACAGAACTTCTAGATGGTAGGGAAGTCAAGACATCTACAAGATAGAATGGACTGTTCTAAACTTGAGAAGAAAACTATAAATCACAGGGTAATCTGAAAGAAAAATGATAAACCTTCACATCAAAAAAGAAGACCAGCATAAATATTCAGCAAATGCTAAAACAATAGCAATGATGGAAGTGATGACATGATTCATAAACAAAATGAGATCAGCATAGAAAATTATATGGAACAAAGAAATCGACACCATGAAAAAACACATAACAAAAATGACCAACAACAAATTCATATTTGCTGATAATTGCATATCTGGCAAGGGACTTATCTCTAAGGTTTATAGCAGAAGAGTGGATGACCAAACTATGGTACATACACATAATGGAATGCTATGCAACACTAAAGAATAATGTAGAGTCTGAAAAACACGGCATAATATGGATGAACTTGGAGGACATTATGCTGAGAGACATAAGTCAATCACAGAAGGACAAATACAGTATTAGTTCCTTGTTGTGGAGGGTCAAGGAAAGTTTTATATATGGAGGGAAACTTTCTTTGTTGGTTGCCAGGGGTGGAGGGGAGGGGAGGGAACACTGCCCCCCCCCCCAAAAAAAAATGCATTGACCCATGTCACTTTAGTTTTGTGTATTTCACTTTACATAAATTATGTTTCAATAAAATGCATTGGGGAAAAATAAAAAAGCAATACTTGCAGCTGAAGAGGGAGAGAAATAACATTAATTAAATATGTGTACACACTCTAAGCCCTAATGAATTTCTGGATGCTGTGTGGGACCTTCTTGGTGATTCATTTTGTTATATGCTGCTCTTACTGTAGACAACAAAGATCCCAAAACTTTAATAGTTTTACCAGCATAATTACTAGTACACTGCTACCTATTCTTTTTTACACATTAATCTTCACTAGAAATTTCTGGCCTTTTCCTATATGTATTTAACAAAGGACCTCCAGATAATGAGTCTTATTAAATCTGAGGTGGGGAAAATGGCCCATTGACAAATGGCCCAAAGACTCAACAGTTCCGTCTTAGTATTCAAGGCTCGGCTCAGTGTTTGCTGGGACACAGGAACCAACTAAAGGCTATAATAATGTCCAGGAAATTAGTAATTAGTAATTCAAGCCTATGGTAAATAATGTGTTCCCAACAAAATTATTTGTTTAACTGAAGCCTGATGTTCTCGTAGTGACCATTAACACAGTGGAATAATAGAATTTTATTAATTGGACTATGTATTAATTCTTGGTGTCCCCCTAGTTTAAGAATATGGCTATCACAAAATACTATACAATGCTGGGAAATTATATATCCAGAAAGCCAAAATATTAAAGCCACCCAAATTCTATACTCCAGAAGGACCTTTTTATTTAAGATTGTTATTATCTTAGGGGACCTGGTGGCTCAGTAGTTAAACTCTCAGCTGCTAACCAAAAGGTTGGTGGTTGGAACTGACCAACCACTGCATGGAAGAAAGATGTGGCATTATGCTTCCATAAAGATTTACAGCCTTGGAAACCATGTAGGATAGTACTAGTCTGACTTATAGAGTCTTTATGAATCAGAATCTACTCAATGACAATGGGTTTGATTATTATCATAGTTTTCTCATAACATTATTATCTATAATAGTTTGCTGTTGTTGTTAGGTGTTGAGTCAGCTCCAACTCATAGTGACCCATGTACAACAGGATGAAACACTGCTTGGTCCTGTGCCAGCCTCACAATCCTTGCTATATCTGAGCCCATCATTGCAGCCACTACTGTCAATGCATCTCATTGAGGGCCTCCCCCTTTTTTGTTGACCCTCCACTTTACCAAGCATGATATCCTTCTCCAGGGAATGGTCCCTTCTGACAACAACTAAAAGTATATGAGATGAAGTCTGGCCATTCTTGGTTCATTCCAGCTGCACTTCTTCCAGGACAGATTTGTTCATTCTTCTGGCGGTCCATGGTACTTTCAGTATTCTTTGCCAACACCACAACTCAAAAGCATTAATTATTCTTCAGTCTTGCTTATTAATTGTCCAGCTTTCACATGCATATGAGGTGATTGAAAATACCATGACTTGGATTAGGCATACCTTAGTCTTCAAAGAGACACCCTTGCTCTTCAGCACTTGAGGTCTTTTGCAGCAGATTTGCCCAGTACAATATGATATCTGATTTCTTGACTGTTGCTTCTATTAGTGTTGATTGTGGAACCAAGTAATATGAAATCTTTGATAACTTCAAGCTTTTCTCCATTTATCATGATGCTGCTTGCTGGTCCAGTCATGAAGATTTTCATTTTCTTTATGTTGAGGTGTAATCCACACTACAGACTATAGTCTTTAATCTTCATCAGTAAGAGCTTCAAGTCATCTTCAGTTTTAGTAAACAAAGTTGTGTCGTATGCATATCACAGTTTATTAATGAGTCTCCCTCCAATCCTGATGCCACGTTCTTCTTCATACAGTCCAGCTACTTGGATTATTTGCTCAGCACACAGATATAACAAGTATGGTGAAAGGATACAACCCTGACACATTCGTTTCCAGATTTTAAATCATGCATTATCACCTTGCTCTGTTCAAAAGGCAGCCTCCTGGTCTATGTACAGTTTCCTCATGAGCACAATTAAGTGTTCTAGATTTCACATTCTTCTCAATATTATCCATAATTTGTCATGATCTACCCACAGTTGAATGCTTCTGCATAATCAATAAAACATAAGTAAACATCTTTCTACTATTATTTGCTTTTAGCCAAGATCCATCTGACATCCATCCACAATGATATCCCTTGTTCCATGTCCTCTTCTGAATCCAGCTTGCATTTCTAGAAGTTCTCTGTTTTGGAATTATCTTCAGCAAGATTTTACTTGCATGTGATATTAATGATATTGTTCAATAATTTCCACATTCTGTGAGATCTCTTTTCTTTGAAATGGGTACCATTATGGATCTCTTCCTGTCAGTTGGTCAGGTAGCTGTCTTCCAAATTTCTTGGCATATATGAGTGAGTGCTTCCTGTAGGGCATCTGTTTGTTGAAACATCTCTATGGGTATCCTGTCAATTCCTGGAGCCTCTTTTTTCACCAATTCCTTCAGTGCAGCTTCAGCTTCTTCCTTCAATAACATTGGTTCTTGATCATTTCCTACCTCCTGAAATAGATGAACATTGACCAACTCTTTTTGGTGCAGTGACGCTGTGTATTCCTTCCATCTTCTTTTGATGTTTCCCACATCACTCAATATTTTGCACATAGAATCTCAAGGCTTGAATTGCAACTCAAGGCTTGAATATTTTCTTCAGTTCTTTCAGCTTGAGAAATGTCAAGAGTGCTCTTCCCTTTTGGTTTTCTAACTCTAGGTGTCTACACATTTCGTTATAGTAATTGACTTTGTCTTCTTGAGGTGCTCTTTGAAATCTTCTGTTCAGCTTTTTTATCTTGTCATTTCTTTCATTTTCTTTAGTTACTCTCCACTCAAAAGCAAGCTTCAGGGTCTCTTCTGATATCCATTTTGGTCTTTTCTTCCTTTTCTGTCTTTTTAATGACCTTTTGCTTTCTTCATGGATGATGTCATTGATGTCATCTCACTATTCGTCTGGTTTTCAGTCATTGGTGTTCAGTGTATCAAATCTATTCTTTAGATTGTCTCTAAATTCAAGAGGGATATATTCAAGATCATATTCTGACTCTTGTGGACTTGTTTTAATTGTCTTCAGCTTCCATTTGAACTTGTATGAGCAGTTGATGATCTGTTCCACAGTCTACTCCTGTTCTTGTTTTTGGCTGAAGATACTGAGATTCTCCATCACCTCTCTCCACAGATGTGGTCAATCTGATTGCTATATACTCCATCTTGTGAAGTCTGAATATATAGCCACCATTTATGTTGTTGAAAAAAGGTATTTGCAATGAATAAGTTGTCGGTCTTGCAAAATTTTATCATGTGATCTCTGGCATCATTTTTTATCACCAAGGCCATATTTTCCACCTACCAGTGATTCTTCTTTGTTTCCAACTTTTGCATTCCAATCACCAGTGATCATCCACACTTCTTGATTGCATATTTGGTCAATTTCAGACTGCAGAAGTTGGTAAAAATCCTCAATTTCCTCATCTTTGGCTTTGGTGGTTGATGCATAAATTTCAATAACAGTAGTATTAACTAGTCTTCCTTACAGGCATATGGATATTATCCGATCTTGACAGGATTATTCTTCAGGGTCGATCTTGAAACATTCTTTGTGACAATGAGTGGTATGTCATTCCTCTTCAATTTATCATTCCCAGCGTGGTACATCATATGGTTGTCTAACTCAAAATGACCAAAAACAGTCCATTTTAACTCACTAATGTCCAGGATATTGATCTTTATGTGTTCCATTTCTGTTCTGATAACTTAGAATTTTCCTAGGCTCATACTGTGTACATTCCATGTTCCAGTTATTAATGGATGTTTGCAACTGTTTCTTCCCATTTTGAATCATACCACATTAGCAAATGGAGCTCCTGAAAGCTTTACTCCATCCACATCAGTAAGGTCTACTCTACTCTGGGGAGGCAGCTCTTCCCTAGTTGTATTTTGAGTGCCTTCTGCCATGAGGGTTCATCTTCTAGCACTATATCGGACAATATTTCAGGGCTATTCCTAAAGTTTTCCGGTAATATATCAGACAGTGTTTCTTTCACCTGGTATTCATAAGGTTTTCACTGGCCAATTCTTTGAGAATTGGATGGCCCTTCCTTCTTCTGAGTCTGCCTTAGTCTGGAAGCTCAGCTGAAACCTGTCCAGCATGGGTGACCCTGCAGGTATTTGAAATACTGGTGGCATAGCATCCAGCCTCACAGCAACACACAGACCACCACATTACAACCAACTGACAGATGACTGGTGGCTAAACTAGTTTACAATTTTGTAAAAGGAGTAATAAATACTTTAGTTACGAGAAAGATATTAAATCCTATGTAATTTTACTTGGCCTCTCCTATCCTATGTGTTTATTTTGTCAGTGATGCCATTATTTATTTATGTCCATCATTGCTGTTCATTGATTATTACTTGTGCTTCTACTTTCACATATGGCCTCATCAGTCTCCCCATCCTTGTCATTTTCTCCTATTATAGTTAACTTTCACTTATCCCTCAAATCCCAGTATTAGTGTTGGTTTCCATGGGATTTCTTATTGACACCCCAGTCTAGGCCATGCTTTATATGTATCCATGTCATAATTTGAGGTCTAGATCATGCTTCTTTATGTTCTCATTAAAACCTTGTTTTATTTCATAGAATTTTTATTTGGGAGACAATTGGATTACTTTCCCTCTCCCACTGTAGAGTGTGAAATTCCTAAGTTCAGAGACCGTTACTCTTCCTGTCAATATTGTATACCTCCTGAACCAAACACAGTATCTGTCCAGTGTGTAGCAAGTAATAATAACTGGTTAGTAAATAAAGAAATTACGTTGTAGTTATAATCATCCTAGCTTTACAAATGAGGAAATTAAAGGTCAGAAAGTTTATGTAAGTTACCAAAGACACACAGCTAAGTGGAGGTCAGCATACCATCTTGTATCTAACTATAAAATCATTACTATATTAGAGTTCTTTTGATTAAGATAAAACACTGCAAAATGTATGCTTCTTTTTGTAACAATACTGAATCTTACTAGTAAACATTTGCTATTTCTGTGTATAATCTGTTAGAGCAGTTCTCAATTGGGCAATTTTGCTTACCCCTAACACTGAAGGGACATTTGGCTATGTCAAGAGAAATTTTTCATTGTTACAACTAGTGTGAGGCATCTTACTATGCACAGAACAGCCCCCTCCCCAACAAAAATTATTAAGTCCAAAATGTCAATAATGTTGGGGTTGAGAAACCCTATTTTAGAATGATAAAGCCAAGTCATTGTGATATCTCCATTGTATTTTTGAAATCCAATTTAATTTTCTTACTCTCAATTACTATTTTTATGGATCATAATAGATAATATAATACTATCTATATCTATGGTTTTATCTTACAAGTGATGAGAAACTATGATTACATCTCAGAAACAAATTACATGTCATACTTAACAACAGTAATTTATAGTACATCCTTCCTTTTGAATTTGATCACATTCCAATCTTAAGCATCTGTGGTGCTTCCATTATTTTGGTATAATTTTGGGATTGTATTCTTCTTGAGGGCAGAGTCCATGCCTGATTCATCTCCATAACTTCTGTAGGTTTCTGCACGTTGTGGGTACTCAGATATTTTTTTTTTCCTCCTATTCATTTGACTGCAATTCCCCACAATGTAACAGCTCTCTTCCCACCCTTCCTTGCAGTTACCTCTTCCCTTTGTCCTTCCTTCGTATGTATTCCTGCCCCCACCCCCAGGTATCTCCCTGTGCAAACACTACCCTTCTGTTTTCCCACAATTGATTGCTTTAAGAAGTATATATAGCTGATATAAATGTTTTCCCTTATATGCTTGTCTGTTGTTTGGCTGTAAGCCACAGGAATGAGTTCAATTCCAGACCTGAAGGGTTACTAGGGGTCATAGTCTCAGGGGTCTCACCAGGCTCAGTCAGACCAGTAAACCTGGTTAGTTTTTATGATTTTCAGTTTTGTTCTACATTGTACCACTCTATCCAGGATCTCCTGCACTAATCCCTTTCCACGTGGTTGACATTGGTAGCTGGGCACCATCTTCTGGTCTCATGGTCATATAGGCTGAGGATTGCATGGTCTACTAGTCCCTTGGACTAGTTGTTTCCATGTTTCTTTGATTTTCTTCATTCTTCTTTGCTCTGGATGAGGAGAGTCTCATGGTTGCATCTAGATGGCCTCTTGTAGGCTTTTAAGCCTCAGTTGCTACTCATCAAAGTAGTATGCACAACAATATTTTTGTGTAGTATGTTATGCCAATTGAGCTTGCTGTGCCCTGCAACCATAGTCCTGAGCCTACAGGTCCCAAAACTCTCTCGCTCAAGGTGGGTGGCTGTGGCCATGAAGTTATCATAACTTTGCCCCTTGTTAGCTCTAGTATGTATTTTGACATTTTTACAGCACTTGCAACTATGTATGTAGAAATATCATCTGCCAATCTGATGTATGGCCATGGGTATATTTCCTTTTGCCTAGACATACCTGATCTGTCAGCCTGTCTACCCATCTGTGTACCCATAGATTATATATGTAAAAGGGTTTATCTTTGTTGTCTATACCTCTTGTGTCCTCTCCGTGTCTTCCTTTCCTCATTGCTACTGTGTTGATCACTCACTTTTGGTACATTGTCCTTCCCTTTATCCAAATCAATACTTGTCTCTCCCTATCTAGCAGTGTTCCCTCCCTACTCACATTTTTGTTGGATGACTGAAAACAAGCTAATTATTTTTCAGAGACTCAGAAATTAAATGTCTGCTGAAAATTAGACACTGATTCCTTAAAATACTTATATTGCAATACCTGCAAATAGGCCCAAATATTAAATTTTTGATCACTTAAAATTCCTCTAATTAGAGTTCTGAAATCATGTATCATTAAGTTTCTGGATAATTTGCAAGAAATATTTGAATATTTTCAAGAAATGACTCTGCTCATTTTTTTCTTTCTTTTTTTAAACTGTCAATCACACAGTAGATCTTAGTAGTTAGTGATAATTAGTTTTCCTTCAGGGGTAAACCACTAGAGGCGTGGAGATTTGATTGGCATTCGTTTACCCGTGTGTCTTTTTAAAAGGGAAAGAAAATGATGATAAATTGAATATTAGTTGCTTGCAGATATCTGTTGGCATATTGGCCCTACTGACACTTCCCTCCACTCCCCCACCCCAAATAAAGGAAAAATAAACCTTATAAGGGCTTTCTTTCCTTTTTACTTTCACATAACTGACTTCATTCTGAGTTCTTTTCTTTCTGTGTATATACTACAACTTGCACGTCAGTGGTTTGTGTGACTCGCACTGAAGGCTATGGTCCTCTTCTTTCTCTAAATATTTTAGTGATTTATATTGTATTTATATTATTGTAAATTGTTTATCCTCATTTACATTTTCCTTCTGCAAAATACAATCAGAAAACAAGTTGTGGACTAAGTGATACACATGAGCAGAGTATAAATTTTCAAGCATAAGAAAAAAAAAAAAATTACTACAGATGTTTACATGTTGTTCTCATTGGTCTGACTGTAAAAAAAGGTTAATGCATCAATGTAAGGATGTACGCTGTTTCAATACAGAGTCCTCTTCTCCAGAGTGTTGTATTCATCAATTTACAAAGTAATACTCTGTAATTCTTTAGGAATTCCTTTTGAGTTTTCCAGAATTCTAACTAAAGCAAATTCATAAAAGCTCTATGTTCCTCTTCCCACTGATGATGCAGATTATAGTGTGGGTTGTAGAACCACTTATGTACTTCATAACAGACCCTGGTAGAAAAGAAAATCAAGTTGAGATTTATTTTGGTTACCTAGTGCTGCTCTGGCAGGAATATACCACAAATGGGTTCACTTGAACAAACAGGAGTTTATTCTCTTACAGTTTTGGAGGCTAGAAGTCCACAGGGAGCTCTGGTGGCGTAGTGCCTAAGTCATTTGACTGCTAACCAGAAGGCTGGTGGTTCAAACCCACCAGTCACTCCTTGGAAGATTGGGCAATCTATTTCTGTAGTGATACTGCCTTGGAAACCCAAGAGGGGCTGCTACGAGTCCGATCCAACTTGATGGAAGTAAGTTTGGTTTTTTGGTTTAGAGAAGTCCAAGTTCAGAGTGCCAAGCTCTAGGGACTGGGTGAAAGCCCTTGACCTTAGGCTTCAGCTCAACCTCTTGGTCCTGGCCCACTGAAGTTAGAGGCTTTTCTTCACTCAGTCCACTGCTGGCTGCTGAGGCTGACAAACACAAGGTTGACAAGTCAAAAGGCACCATCCCTATGTTACCAAACAACATGCCAGGCCACTGATTCAAGTCCAGGAGAAATCCCAAGATTGTCAGGGCATGGCAGGCTGCTGAACAATGACTCAGCTACTTGCAGGGCTTGAGTAAATCAAAAAGCTAGAGACTTTCCTCAAAGCTACTTCTTATTTCCCGGAAGCAGACCACATCTCTAAAACAGCTACCCAGCTGCTCCAGTAGATTCCACCATGGAGTTAATTGCCAATCTCACCATCGGGAATAACTACATCTAGCTGCCCAGCCACTCAATCAGAGCCAGCCAAATTGATAACAATCTTAACTATCACAATTCCACCCCTTGTCAAGTTGGCACCTGTACAGATCTTCATTGGGTTGCATCTGTACAGATCGCCTTCACTAGGTGGCTCCAGTCCCCTAGTTCCTCTGAGTGGTGACCTCACCCCCTTGGCCTGGTGGGCCCCATTCCTCTACCTTTTGGGCATGGCAGCCCTGCTTCCTCACTTTTGGCTAGCTGGTATGGCTCCATTACACTAGCCCGCATGAATGAGCAGCCCGAAACTCCAGAACCAAGTTGGTAAAAGTCACACTCTGAAACCTAGAAGGCTGTGGTGGTTCCACCCCCAAAGGCTGTGGTCCTACCACTGAGGCTGAGACAGCTCTGCTTCCAATTTCCTTGGTCTCCGTTTCTGCCAATTAATGCCTAGGGCAACCCTCTCTGCCAGGAATCTTTCTGCCCAAAGGACACTTAGCCTTTCTTGCTCCATGGGCTGGCCAACCTTCTATTCCATCTCATGCTGGTCTCTTCTACCAATTAATGCCTGAAGGCAACCCACTCCGCCAGGAAGCCACCCACCTAATGGCATCCAGCTTTCTCCTCTGTGGGCTGGTAAGGCTGTTGCTCTCTCATGCTAGTCTCTCAGCTCTGCTGCTGCCATCTCTCTGCCAGGGTCTTGGGTCAAGGATGCACTCCACTCCTGTTTCCATGTTTTAGGTATATGTCAGAGCAGCACCTCACTCTCTCAGTACCATATTCTGTTTTGGTTACCTAGTGCCACTCTGACAGGAAAATACCACAAATAGCATGACTTGAACAAATAGGAGTTTATTTATAATTCTGGAGACTACAAGTCTGAGTTCAAAGTGCTAGGCTCTAGGGGCTGGGTGAAGGGCCCTCAACCCTGGGTTTGTCAGCCTCAGCAGCCAGCAGCTACATGAGTGAAGAAAAGCCTCCAGCTTCAGTGGGCTGGGGGCAGGAGGCAGAGATGAAACCCAAGGTTGAGGGGCTTTCACCCAACCCCTAGAGCTTAGCACTTTAAACTTAGACTTCTAGCCTCCAGAATTGTAAGAGAATAAACTCCTGTTTGTTCATGCCATCCCATTTGTGGTATTTTCCAATCAGAGCGGCACTAGGTAACTAAAACAAGATTAGATGCAGGTAGTAACCTGGATTATCCAAGAAGGAAGTAAGAGAAATTAGAAATGAGAGGTGATACAATGAGTGAGAATAAAACAGGGATCTGTATTGTGCTTGGGTTTTAGTAGTTCAGATTCTACAGGGGTGAAAAATACAGCTTTTCTTCCTGTTTTTCACAGTTTTCTTTAATTTTGCTACTGATGAATTGGCATGGTGTACGATGTTGAGTGGAGCTCTGGTAGAGTAGTGCCTAAGGCACTTGACTGCTAACCAGAAGGCTGGTGGTTCAAAACCACCAACCACCCCTTGGAAGGAAGGTTGGGCAATCTACTTCCATAGTGATTCTGCCTGGGAAACCCAACGAGGGGTCGCTATGAGTCAGGTCCAACTCCATGACATATAACAACAACAACCATGTTGAGTGTGCGGGCTCCAATGATTGAGTCCTTCTACACTGCTAAGACTCAAATGATACTCTCAAAGATGCTGTAACAACTAGTTAGGAACTGGCCTAATATAACAGTCAGATTGATATATGGATTTCTTGCTGTTTTCCCTTTCTGGCTTAAAGATGTGAAACAAGCCAGTGTTCCTTTTTGCTGCGTGGCAGTGTGGGATAACTTAGAAGATACTTTTTGGATTCCCCTTACATTCCATCTACTGTATCAGCTTTGGTGAAACTCACAGCTTATTTTCTTAGTATGTAGGAGTTGTGTTGAATTTTCTATAGTTGAATCATTCATTGATATTATGAGGTTGTGGATTATCTGTCCCAGAAATTTCTGGATTGTTTGGTGATAAATTAGATCAAGGCTGTCTTTCCCACTTAGTTTTTATTCAAGACACACCCAGTGGTGTTACAGCACTCCCTTAGGATTCACTTGTAATTGATGATTAAAGATAGGGATCTGAAACTTGTTTCATGTCTTGGTGTATGCAAATGTCTGTGGATCAGGGCTTGGCTTACATGCTAGTAGACACTCTGGTCAGGTCATTTGCACATCAGAGGATTTTGTTATCAAGGGGTTTAAGTACAGTTGACTTCTTTTGAACATCAACATAGAACTTACTAGACTCCAGCAGATTTTAGTAACACATATACTTTTGCATCAGAGCTGGAGTTAGAAACAGTTTGCTCACATCATAGCAATTGTTCCCCATTCTCTCAAAGTACAAAGCATCCATGAGAAGCTGCCATGTACAACTTCTTATAATAAATTGAGTTGATTTTATGAATAGAACATATGATCCTTATTTTATGTATGCAATCTGAAATGAAGCCAGGCATAAGTGGACGTGTGAAAAACCAGCAGCCAAATTAAACATCCACATCTGTTTCTGAGTTTTTCATAGTGCTTAAGGCATTTGACTACTAACCAGAAGGCTGGTTGTTCAAACTCACCAGCCACTCCTCAGAAGGAAGATTGGGCAGTCTACTTCCATAGTGATAGCACCTGGAAAACCCAAGGAGGGGTCTCCAAGAGTCAGATCCGACTCAACAGCAGTGAGTTTGGTTTTTTATTTTTATTTGTTTATTCATTCTTTCATCTATAGCTCACTTGCAGACAAATATTACAAATGCCAGTGTCTGAATAAAAGTACATGGAAGAAAAGAAAAAAATTTTTATCTATCTATCTATCTATAAAGGAGTTCTGGTGGTGCTATGGTTAAGGCATTTGGCTGCTAACCAGAAGGTCGGCAGTTCTAACCCACTAGCCTCTCTCTAAGAGAGAGATGAGGCAGTCTGCTTCTGTAAAAATTTGTAGCCTTGTAAACCCTATGGGGCATCACTATGATTTGGATTCAACTCAATGGCAGTGGGTTAGGTTTGGATCTGTTGTTGTTACATGCTGTTGAGTTGGACTTGACTCAAAGCTACCCCTCCTTGGGTTTCTGAGGCTGTATCACTACAGAAGTAGATTGCCCAATCTTCCTTCCGAGGAGTGGCTGGGGATTTGAACTGCGAGCCTTCTGGTTAGCAGTCAAATGCCTTAGGCACTACGCTACCAGAGCTCCTAGGTTTGAATCTATACATTAGTTTTTTCTTTAAATTGAAGTATGAAGAGCCTTCCCCACTGTTTTAGGACATAATCCTTTCACATGAAACACAACTATTCTCTCATAGGCAATCCACAGCAATAGACAAATGACACAAAAGAAATTAATAAATACCATAAGTTGAAAGAGAAAAAAATACTGTTTCCTTCAGACCTTGACTCAATGTAAATATTCTAATAAAATCAGTATGGTGAGATATGTTGAAAAATGGCACATATCTTGTTTGTTATACCCTAATTGCTTTATTGGGTACATTTCCAAAATATTGTTAGTTTAGCTTGTCAAGTTATTATAGAATTTACATATTTATGAGCTGAAAGATATGAATGATAAACCAGTAAATTTTTAGTTTGTAACTAATTTTAAAATCCCCTCTTATTTGCTATGCAATGGACAAAAGGACTTGCTTATTTTCAGTTTTCTGGATTTGAATATTTTTCCACATATTTTTACTAGAAAGAAAATTAAGCATTCTACATTTTTACTCCACTTTTAGAAAGTCCATATCCATCTCTTGTCCTGTTGCATTTGCACAATATTATTTTTTGCCTGAATTTAACAATCATAGCATATTAAAATTAAAATGAATAAGAAATAATTTGATAGTTTTGAATGTTTTTTTTAATAAATATTATCTTCATTATTCATTTATTAATGCTAATTCCTTGCTGCTGGTTTTACAGGCAGAAATAAGTCTCATTGAAAAAGATGTGCATGCACATATTTTATACATTTTTTTCACCTTATACAGCTTTTAACGATACATAAAACTCACTGCCGTGGAATCAATTCTGACTCATAGTAACCCGAGGCAGTATCCCTATAGAAGTAGATTGCCCAGTCTTCCTTCTGAGGAGTGGCTAGTGGATACATAAGTGCAGAGTAAATAATATAAGATCATAGTATAAGAACTTCAGTGGGCCCCTCACCTAGCTTTCACATTATTCTACCATCAATCTTGCTTCATTTGAGCCTTCTCTCAAATTCCTCCAATCCTTGCCCACTAGAACACATCCCAAACATATTCACATTTGTCTCTAAGTATTTCGACATTTACCTCTAAGAGATAGGGACATTTATGCAGCTTTTCGTTTTTATTTTTTTAGTATTTCTAAACTGAGATATAAATGCATAAATCTATGAAATTTCACCTATGTCTATATATAGTCATGTAACCACCACCAATACCAAGGTTTTGTTTTATTTTTAAGTAATTTTAATTGTGTGGAAATATTTTAACAAGTTAGCCAAAGCAAATTTAAAGCTTTCCAGTCAAATAAGTAAGAACTACCTGCAAAGACTTAAAGGAATAGTAATTATGCTAGTGATACTGAGTGATATGCTGTGGCACTTTTCTCTTTACATGCTTGCTTTCATTGTTTCTGCATTATATTATGTCTTAAATCAAGAGTGAAATTTCACAGGAAGGTTCCCAAGCTAATTGTCTTAGCTTGGTTTCTTGGTCTGTTGTGCTATCATTTGCATGTTCAAAGGTGGCAGAATGTACACTTTGACTTACATGCATAACTCATCTAACTTTTATACATATTTTATATATATATATATATATATATATATATATATATATATATATATATATATATATGTTTTATTTATTTAAACTGCATGACACAGCTGGGAGTCAGAGAGGAATGTGGAAATGTGGTCAGGGCAAGAGCAGGCAGCTGGATACATTCACCAAAACAGCTCAGGGAAACTACTGCTTAATTTACACTTTAACCAGAATAGCTGAGAGGTCAAGAAGTCCCAAATGTCCCCTTGACCCATGTAGAATTTCAGTGTGGATAATGGCATACTTCTGTGTATCTATGTCTCTCTCTTTGATGTCCCTTCCTTGGGTTAGAGAGAGTCTTAGAGTGTGGCCAGGAGTATTCTCTTATTTTTATAGAATTCTCCATTCTCTCTTCCTCTCCCATCCCCTTCCTGCCTTCCTTCCTCTTTTTCTATCTCTCTTAAGTCCAAATCAGGGTATTAGCCTTAGGGGACTGCCATTCTTGTCAGTAGCCTCCACATTCCTTGCCATTCCATGGCTATAGAGGTTCTTCACATGATCTCTTTCCCCTGTGTGTGTGTGGTGTAGTAAATTACTTAATGTGGCTTTTCTACCCATAAGTCTTTGTAAACTCTAAGGTGGGATTTGCTATGAGCAACTGAGGAGCTCCTGATTGCTAAAGGTGTCCACCTGGAGTATTTCTGTTGGGAGTGGCACAAAACAATGTTCTGGGAGGTGCCCACTCTCTCTCAAGTGAGTGAGTTCTGATGCTACGATTGGCTAGTTTGACCACCCTGCCGGGCTCAAAAGGAGGCCTCCTGGAGGCAGAACTCTCTCTCTGACTGCTGGTTGAGGAAGATGTGCTGGTGAAAGAGACATGGGCTCCTGAGACACGTGTTGCTGGGAAAGAGACATAAGAGACATATATTGCTGAGTGAGACACCAAGGGACCAGCACTACTGGGAAAGACTGTTGGCTGAGGGATGGGAGAGAGACTGAGCGTTTTTCCTGAATTTGAATTGTAGCCTGTGGTGCTTCCCTAATAAACTCCATAATCTGTGAGCTCTGTGTGGCCACTGCAGCGAATTATCAAACCCCGGAGAGAGGTGGTGGGTACTTTGGGAGGAATGGTTGGAGAAAGGGCTGGAGGGAGGCAGCATTTCTGGCCTCACAGTAATAGGCCTTGTGCTATTGATGGTGATTCTGCCTTCCTCTTGTGGGATTAGAGGAGGCCAGAACATGTGGCCTCCTTGCTGTTTTTGCAGTGTGTATCTGTGTCTGTTCTACTCTTTTGATAAGATACTACTTAGAAGGGATTAGGTTTAGGACCCGCCCTACTGTGGTATGGTCTTGTTAGCATAACCAAAGAAAACCCTGTTTGAAATCAGGGTCATATTTGCAGATACAAATCAAACAGAAAAAAACAAGTCCTTTGTTGTCTAGTTTATTCTGACTCATAGCAACCCTTCACAACAGAGTAGAACTGCCTGTATGTTTTTCAAAGCTGTAATCTTTACAGAAGCAGACTGCCACATCTTTCTCCCATAGAGCAGCTTGTGGGTTCAAACTGCCAAACTTCCAGTTAGTAGCCAAATGTTTAACCACTGCACCACCAGGGTTCCTTATTTAAAGGAATATTAAAGAAAAAAAAAAAAAAAAAAAAA
>NW_006921590.1:1398827-1402278 GCF_000298275.1 Orycteropus afer afer | reverse complement strand
TTATTATTTTTTTTAAATATCTATCAAGTTTACTTTGAATCAAGACAATTTTTTAAAAAAAATATTAAAAACTTCATTTCTCAATATTTTTCACATGATGATTTATTTTCTTTATCTGAGGACAAGTACTAGGTGGATATGAAGTATTTAGTGAACAAAGAGGATAGAAGATGCTTGCAGGCCCTGCTATTAATAAGGGTATAGTTTAGTCTGAATATGACCGATTAATACATAAACATCAGCTATAAAAACAGGAAAAAACTAATATAAAGCTAAATGCCCATGGTAAATAAATAAATTTTATACATATCAGACCAGACATATGGGTAAGACTTGCTCTCATCTTAGCTGTCACTTCTTTCATGACTGTTTTGAAGGAAAATTCCTCTACCCACATTCAGTTATGTGTTGTTTCTTTAAACCTTCTCAGCTTCCTGTAATCATCCTATCAAATGTCATAACTCATGGTGACACTGGCTCTTTACTTCTGGTCTCTTACATAGCATTAGCCGTATGCCTGGCAGATTAGGGGTTTGCTATGGAATAAATTGTGTACCCCACCCCAGAAAATATGTGTTGAATTTCTAACCCACTTGCCTGTGAATTTAACCCTATTTAGAAGCAGGGGTTTGTTTTGTTTTTGAAGTGATACTAGAACAGGGTAGGTCCAAACCTAATCATTTTTGAGAGGTGATTTCTTTTGTATAAGTAAGAAGAACAGAGTAGACATAGATACACAGACTGGGGGAAGACAGATGCCAAGGAATGCCAAGGGATCCAACGAACTCTTGGTGCTCCTGACAAGAAATGACCCTCCACTAGAGTTGATGTCCTGATTTGAATATCTAGTCTCCAAAACCATGAGGAAATAAATTCCTGATGTTTAAAGCCACCTGTTTTGCTTACCTGGTGCCTCTCTGACAAGAATATACCACAAATGGGATGACTGAGCAAACAGGAGTTTATTTTCTTATAGTTTGGAGGCTTTAAGTCCAAGTTCAACATGCCAGGCTTTAGGGACTGGGTGAAAGCTCCTCAACCTTGGGCTTCAGTTCCGCCTCCTGTTCCCAGACCACTGGAACTAAAGGGTTTTCTTCACTCAGACAGCTGCTGGCTGCTGAGACTGACAAACCCAAGGTTGACAAATAAAAGGCACAGTCCCGATATTACCAAACCACACTGCAGGCCATTAATTCAAGTCCACTGAAAGTCCCAAGGTCGGCAGAGCATTGCAGGCTGCTGAACAAGGACATGGCTGCATGAAAGGTTCAAGCGTGCCATAAACTAGAGACCATTCCCAAAACTGTTTCTTATATACGGGATGCAGACCACATCCCTAAGGCATTTACTCAGCTACTTGTGGTAGATCCCACCATGGAGTTGATTGCCAGTCTCATCATGGGAAATAACTACCACCAGTTGCCCAGCCACTCAACCAGGCCTAGCCAAGTTGACACACAACCTTTACTACTACATTAGATAACTATGACAGATTTCAAGTAACATTTATTGATAAAACAAAAATACATTTTGCATCTATTATTGAACCTTCAGAAACCTGTCCTTATTTTAATTGCTAGAAAACATTCCCATTTCTGTCTCAACTTGTATATAGTATATGGCATCATATTTTGCAAGGAAAAGTGATCCCGTGAGTGATCCATGCATTCTGATAGAATCCTATACATATATTTTAACTATACAAGAACTAATGTTTTCATACACTTATTTTCTACCCTACATTCCTGACCCCTTCTGTCCTTCATTAGGAAACAAATCTCATCCTGCTTTTGGTATTTTTAATGGGATTTATGAAGTCTTTGGTGCAGACATGTTTTATTTCCTGAGTAATGAGATACTCCCCTTTGTGGGAGAGCATCTTGTCCTGAATGAGATATGCCAAGCCAAACATGAATTGGAATGCCAAACAGTATGTCTTATGTATTTGTCAGGTATGTGATCTATTTCCTAAAACCCAAATGTAGTGCAATGGCATGTTTTACTATTTGTGAACTTTACCTTCTGTTAATATGATTGAAGCAACTGGAAATGGAAATTGTCAGGGCAATTTAACAAAGAAGCCTTGTAAAACTTATTATAGACAAGGTAGTAAAAATCCGTTTAGAAGGCATATTCTTCAAACCTGAGTTTTATTTGGTAAAACACAGTGGTGCCTGACCTTTCAAAAAACACACCAAAAAGGAGTCATTTAGAGGTCCCTGTCTTAAATTACAAACAGCAGCCTGATCAGATTTGGCTGTATTTTACTCCCAGTATATGATAGAATACATAAATACCCCAGACAGACAGCTAAATGACTGGCTATTTGGATGAGTGTGATGTGTATTTTATGTAATTGCATACTCAACAAGCAGTAAAAAGTCAGTCTTGTGTACCAAAAGCATGTTGGTATTGAATAAATAAAAGATTCTTCACAAATTTGTAATTCAAGTTAATCAGTCAATGGATAAAAGCAGAGGGCAGGAGCACCCCTCTGGTTAGGCAACTTTTGATTTCTGTAGTTGAGGATTCAGGAAATAGAAGTGGAAATGTTCCATATTTTGCTCATTGAAACATTTTTCAGGAGTGCATATTCAATGTTAAAAAAATTAAAGTGATCTTTTCAGTTTACGTAGTAAAATTGGAATAATACAGGGAAGATTAGCATGGCCCATGGAAAAGGATGACATGCAAATTCATGAAATGTTCTATATTAAAAAAAAAAAAAAAGCACATGTTTTGTAGAGTATAAAATATAAAGTAAGCCCTTGTGCCCCAACCCACTTATCCTCAGAGATGACCATTGAACAAATCCTGTATATATAGCCTTGGAAACCCTATGAAGCAGTTATACTCTGTCCTGTAGGGTCACTATGAGTTGGGATAGACTTGATGGCAGTGGGTTTGGTTTTGGTTGGGTATATACATCCACACATTTTCTGACCATAGCTAAACATATATGGCTCCTCCCCAGTGTACACTCATGAGAAGTGGTGTGGCAGAGTGGTTATGAGTATGAGAACTGGAATCCAATTGCTGGGCTTCATCTACCATCTACATGACCTTAAGAATCTTCATTAGTGCCTTTGCTTCTCAGCTCCCTTTTCTATAAAGGAGAATGATTATAGCATGTATGTCATAGAGTCACTGTCAAGATTAACTAAAGTTTTAAGCTTAGTAGAACACCTATCTTATTGAAGAAACATTCCATCAAAGTAAATGATTGATTATTTTTTAATTATTATGTATACCAAAGGAAGCCTGATGGCACAAGGATTTAAGTCCTTGGCTCTAACCAAACAGTCACTAGTTTGGACCCACCAACTGCTCCAGGGGAGAAAGATGTGGCAATCTTCTTCAGTAAAGATTACAGCTTTGAGACTGGTATACCATGAGATCCTCAGCCTATACAACTATGAGACCAGAAGAACTAGATGGTGCCTGGCTACCA
>NW_006921590.1:1396866-1397612 GCF_000298275.1 Orycteropus afer afer | reverse complement strand
ATCAACTCATAATGACCCTATAGAACAGAGTAGAACTGTCCATAGAGTTTCCAAGGCTGTAAATCTTTTTGGAAGCATATTACCTTATCTTTCTCCCATAAAGTAGCTTTTCTTTAGCAGCCAAGTGTTTAATCTTTGCATCATCAAGACTCCTTATAAACCAAAAAAACCCAATCCTGTTGCCATCGAGTCAATTCTGACCCATAATGACCCCCATTGGTTTCCACGTCTATAAATCTTCAGGGAAGTAGATTGCCTTATCTTTCTCCTGTGGAGCAGCTGGTGGGTTTGAACCACTGACCTTCTTGTTAGTAGCCAAATGCCTTACCCACTATACCACCACAGCTCCTTAGGGCTTCTTAGAAGGATTAGAAATTCACCATAACTTTTAGGGTACATACTTCTATCTATAACAGCTATAATAGTTCAGATACTGAAGTAAGGCACACGTCTCTCAACATCAGGATACACACAGCTTCCTTACTAATCAGATATAAGGGGGCATGAGCAGAAAAAGAGGAAAACAAATTGTTCTTGAAATCATGTTGCGGTCAAAGAATTGTTAGTATGCATTTGCTATGATGTGCACATGGTGCCTTTCTATTTGACCTAATCCTACTAGCATATTTATTGCTATAAAGAATTGGCTTTAACCTAGAACTATACAGTTCCTCAAGGAAAATATAGGGTCAAATTTAAAGGCCCTAATATATGGCATAAATAGACTATCAAGCATAATTCAAAAT
>NW_006921590.1:1383677-1390492 GCF_000298275.1 Orycteropus afer afer | reverse complement strand
GGCTACCACTGTCATCCACTTGGAAGGGGATCTATGTAGGAGATCCTGGATAGACAGGGAGAACAATGTGGAACAAAACTCAAAATCATTTGGGAAAAAAAAAAAAAAAAATAGGAGGACCAGATTTGCTGGTCTGACAGAGCCTGGTGGAACCACTGAGACTATGGCCCCTAGCTGCCCTTCAGGTCTGGAATTGAACCCAAACCTGTGGCTTCCAGACAAACAAAAGACAGGCATATGAGTTGAACATTTACATGAGGTAGATACACTGCTTGGAGAGAACAATCATGGGAGAAAGAAGGACGTTTATGCACACAGAGACAGCTCAGGGGGCAGGAGTGCATGGGAGGGAAGGACACAGAAGAGATAACTATTGGGAGGAAGTGGGAGGGAAGCTGTTGCATTGTGGTAAATTGTGGTCGATGTCATGTGACAAAGTGTGTATGAACTGCTGTCTGGAAAGTGAATTTTTTCACTGAATCACAATAAAAAAAAAAAAAAATACAGCTTTGAAAATCCTATGGGGTCAGTTCTTCTCTGTCCTAAAGGGTCCCTATGAGTCAGAATCAACTTGATGGCTACAGGTTTGGTTATGATTTTGTGTAACAGAAGTACCTACATAAATCAAAAGAATGGAAATACATGTATGTAAATGGATAACTGTATATATTTGTATTTTTTCATATTAAAATCAGTGTGTTCTTAGAGATACTAGTCTACAATTTGTTCTTTGCCATATATCTTAGACACATTTTTATATGAGTATATATATAGTTTTCTTTGTAATCAGTGCATAACCCACCCACTGCCATTAAGTTGATTCCGCCTCATAGTGATCCTCACTGGGTATCCAGGCTGTAAATCTTCATGAAGATAGATTGCTTCATCTTCCTCCCAAATAGCAGCTGGTGAGTTTGAACTGCCAACCTTCTGGTTAGCAGCCTAATGACTTAATACACCACCAGAGCTCCTTAATCAGTACATAGAATTTCTTTTTCTATTTCATGGATATTCCATACTTTAATTTATGAGTTCTCAGTTAATGGACATTCAGTTTTTCTAGTCATATGCTATAATGAAAATGTCATAACATCTTTTTTTATATATAATTGTGCTTTTATAAAATTATATCGTATATATAGAAGGCTGTCATTCATACAGAACAAGGGAATACTGCATGGTTTGAGATCAGGAAGGGAGTGCATCAGTGTTATGTATTTTCACCATACTTGTTCAATCTGTATGATGAGCAAATAATCCAAGAAGCTGGACTATATGAAGAAGAATACACCATTAAGCTTGGAGAAAGACTTAGTAATAACCTTCAATATACACATGACACAACCTTGCTTGTGGGAAGTAAAGATGACTTGAAGCATTGTGGAAAGTGAAAATGACTTGAAGCACTTACTGATAAAGATTAAAGACTATAGTCTGCAGTATGGATTACACCTCAACAAAAAGAAAACAAAAATCTTCACAACTCGACCAGTAAGGAGTGTCATGATAAATGGAGAAAAGATTGAAGTTGTTAAAGACTTCATATTACTTGGTTCCATAATCAACACCAATGGAAGCATTAGTCAAGAAATCAGATGACATACTGCACTGGGCAAATCTGCTGCAAAAGACCTGTTTCAAGTGCTGAAAAGCAAAGATGTCTCTTTGAAGACTAAGATTTGCCTAACCCAAGTCATGGTATTTTCAGTCATCTCGTATGCATGTGAAAGCTGGACAATGAATAAGGAAGACTGAAGAAGAACTGACGCTTTTGAATTGTGTTGGTGAAGAATACTGAAAGTACCACTGACTGCCAGAAGAGTGAACAAATCTGTCCTGGAAGAAGTGCAGCCGGAATGCTCCTTAAAAGCTAGAATGACCAGACTTCATCTCATCTACTTTTGGTCAGGTTGTCAGGATGGACCATTCCCTGGAGAAGGATATCATGCTTGGTAAAGTAGAGGATCAACAAAAAAGGTGAAGGCCCTTAACGAAATGAATTGACACAGTTGCTGTAACAATGGGCTCAGGTATAGCAAGGATTGTGAGGCTGGCCCAGGACCAAGCAGTGTTTCATTTTGTTGTACATAGGATCTCTGTGGGTCAGAGCTGACTCTGAGGCACCTAATAACAACATATGATAAAACAACATATGATAAATGCATAGCAGAGGTTCTCATAGCACATGCATTTAAAATTTTGCTTGTTAATGAACAATTTTCTACCATGGAAGTTGTGTATGGGAGATGTCTTAAAGACTGGTTATATAGGGCCTAATATTTTGAAAACAGCACATGAGAATAGCTCAGAGATAGAAAAAGCCATGATAGAGTTCATAAAATTGGTTTTAGATGGTAGTATCTGATTGCTTTTCATTTTTTGACTTCAGAAGGAAAAAGATGTGGCAGTCTGCTTCCATAAAGACTTGCAGCCTTGGAAACCCTATGGAGCAGTTGCTCTCCATCCTGTAGGATTGCTATGAGTCAAAATTAACTTGATGGTAGTGGGTGGGTAGTTTAACTCCATACAACAAAGCTAAATTGGAGAATTACATTACAAACATGTGACTTCACTGAAGTCTAAAAGAAAGTTGCAAAAAAAAAAACTTAAAAAAAATTTCACCACCTTAGTATATTAGTTTAGATGTGTATAGTTATGTGATGTTGTTTTTGTTAGGTGCTGTATAATCAGCTCCAACTCATAGTGACCCTATATACAACAGAACGAAACACTGCCTGGTCCTGTGCCAGCCTCACAGTCCTTGCTATACCTGAGCCCATTGTTGTAGCCACTATGTCAGTCCATCTAATTGAGTTATGTGATAGGACTAGTTTTATAACACATTTTTTGCAATTTCTTTTTCATTGTAATTACATGAAATAGGGAATTTGTTTCAAGCCCATTTCGTGTGCTCCTCACCTCACCTTATTAGCATGAGGGCTGGCTTGATGAGCATGTGACCTGTGCATTTGCCCCACCTATGGTTACTGCTCTGCCATCTTGAAATACATCATAATTTTTGAGTAAGGGATCCCTCATTTTCATTTTGCACAAGGCCCTACAAATTATGTAGCCAATCCTGATTAGCAATAATTAAATTTCCTGCTAATTAGTCTCACTTAGTTGAAACAGAATTTTTCAGTATTTTGTTTGTTGTGTTTTGAAATGATTGTGCCTTATTTCTGAGAAGATGACAGACTTAAAGGTCTGTATAGGATATTAGCAAATGTTTATCAGCCAAGTGTTTGAAACAGAACACTGAGAAAATACGTATGAGTGAGACTTTGGTATAGATCTAGTTGAAAGGGATTCTATTTTTTGAAAAATAAAACAGCTTGCATTTATATAAATGTTTATTCCACAGGGCTGTGGTAGAATGTCACTATACATGGAGAGAATATTTTCCCATCCAAAGTATTAGGCCAAATGGAAAGTTGCCCCTTTTGTGCAGATGATATATACTTTAGAGAGCTAATTGTCCAGTAATCTCAATCTGAAAAACAAAACTGAAGGTCAGGGAATTTTAATGATTTGGCCCCAATGACTGAACAGTAATAGCAGATCTTGAATTTGCACTAAGTGGGTTCTGCCACCGTTTTCTTTGCCCTTAGTCCAGATAGCTCACATTGTGCTGATTGAGTTTGATTTCTGATAATTAGATAATCATTTTGATAATTGGTTCTAGTTCAGGGCAATTGTCACCATAATATTTTATAACTGGTTTTACCTACCTGATATTGAAATTATAAGCAATTGAAGACAGGTCTTCCAAAAAGCTGTGGAAGATGAGAGCTGCTCATATGCTGAAATTAGTTTCCTTTCCAGGTCTGATTCCTGTGACCTTAAGCCTGTGAGAACCTCCTTGAGTTTTAATTTTCTGAACTTAAAATGAGCATAATAATACCTATGCCTATAGAAATGTGTTTAAGATTAAATGAGATATTCTATGTGAAAGACCTGGACCAGGTTTAGCATTCAAAAATGATTGTTTAAAGGAGAAAGTCATGGACTTAAAATGTACTTACAAAAGTGAGTGCAAAGACCCCTGAGACTATGGCCCCTAGCTGCCCTTCAGGTCTGGAACTGAACCCACTCTTGTGCCTTCCAACCAAATGAAAGACAGGCATAGGAGCTGAACATTTACATTAGGTACATGCACTCCTTGGAAAGATCAATCATTGGAGAATAGAAGGGCTGCGTATGCACAGGGAGACAGCTTGGGGCCCAGGAGTGCATGGGAGAGAAGGACACAGGGAGGAGGTGACTATGAGGAGGAAGTGGGAGGAGAGCAGTTGCATTGTGGGAAATTGCTCTCAATGTTGTGAAACAAAGTGTATGTGAACTGCTGTATGGACAATGAATTTGCTCTGTAAAGTTTCACCCAAATCACAATAATTAAAAAAAAAGATTGTTTAAATCCAACCAACCAAAAAAAAAAAAGTTTTACATAAATGACCTTTCATAAATGCCATGCATATAACATAGTAGGACAAGACATATATTAAACCAGACACTATATTCTTAGCAATATATCCAATGAGTTTAGGATGAGCAGACATGAGAATATTACCTAAATTATAAGGTTCCAATGTTATCACAATGCATATATAATGTGTATACATTTGAATTAACAATGATGAAATATTATAAATAAGTATGTAGTTTGTAGCATCTTTAATGTATTTCATTGTCATTTTTAGAATATATGTGATACATTAACTCCTCTAGGCTATTATTGGTTGAACAAAATTTTGATCACCTCATGTCACTTTATTCAATTAGAGGACATAGACTCCATGTTTGTAGGGCATAGTATTTTCTTTACAGGAGCTCTGGTGAATAAAAGGCATTTCAGATCAATTAATGTCAACATTTCATTTAAAAGTGAGAATTCTAAGTCCCACAAATACTGTTCAGTCCTCAATATTGGATCACACATCAAGCCAATGACAATGTGTGTTCTAAAACTGAGGCATTATGGGAAATTAGGTTTATAGACTAGATATGACACATTGTCTGGTTTAGCAAGTAGAGTTCCACCATTCTGAATGCCATTTCCTATGTGACCCAGGGATCTTCAAGAGGAAATGGCAAAGCTTATGGGAACTGAAATTTATTTTTATTTCCTTTATCAGTTCTTCATGTGAATGAAAAGTCTTTCATGAATTTACTTTTGGTTTGTTTACTTTTAATAGCGGTGAAGCCATGTTTGGAAGTAATAATTTTGAAAATGATCAATGGGTGTATTACCTTTACAGATTTTGAAATTTAGGGTTTAGTGTACTTTAGCAACTATGGTTGAGGAAAAGCAAGGCTGTGAACAGCTGTGGAAGCCACCAGTTCACAGCATGGTTCCTCTTAGGGTTAATATGCCAGAGAGACTGACCAAACCAAAAGCAAACCCACTGCCATCAAGTCAATTCTGACACATAGTGACCCTATGGGACAGAGTAGAGCTGTCCAATAGGATTTCCAGGGATATAAATCTTGAGGGAAGTGACTGCATCATTTTTCTTTTGCATAGAGGCTAGTGACCTTGAACTGTCAACCTTTAGGTTAGCAGCTGAATGCCTTAACCACTGGCCACCAGAGCTCCTTCAGAGAGACTGACAGTGTTTGAGTGTTTGGCAAAAAGAAGGGAAGAGAGGATAGAAAAATGAGCCAGTTTTCTTTCTAAAAATCAACTTTATTGAGGTATATATATATATGTACAAGAAACTGCACCCATTGAAAATTTACAATTCTGTGTATTTTGATAGGAGCTCTGGTAGCATAGTGCCTAAGGCACTTGACTGCTAACCAGAAGGCTGGTGGTTCAAACACACCAGGCACTTCTTGGAAGGAAGGTTGGGCATTCCACTTCTGTAGTGATACTGCCTTGGAAACCTAAGAGGGGTCTCTATGAGTTGGGTCTGACTCGATGGCACATAACAACAACAACATGTATTTTGATAGATGTATACGACTATGAGACTATGACCACTATCAAGCTACAGAACATTTCTATCACTCACAATGTTTCCTGTGCTCCTTTGCAGCCTATCCCTCCCTCCTTTTCTGATGTGCTACAGCTGCAGAGCAGGAACTGGGCCTTGCAGCCTAATAATATCTCTTCCCATTTCCCAAAATAAGCTTATCTACTGTAAGTGTCCCTAAGGATTTTTTTTTTTTTTTTAATCTGTATGTTTGTTCTCTATGTTTCTGGGAAAATGAGTAGAATAGACTTCGTAGTAAATTGGCCAACTCTGCTTAATGATTAGAAACAATTTTATAGTAGAAGCAATATTTAAAATGTACAATAGTAAAGCCAAAATGCTAGTTAACTGTTAAAAATCCCAGATGATATATGTGGAAAATATATAGCCATAAGCTATTTTAATTCTCACTACACTGCACAAGGAAAGAATCATAGAAGGGATCAAAAGATGAAGCAAGGAAGAAGAGAGAGGAGAACACACGAATGTCACTCATGATAGTAATTCCAAAAATTGAGGTGCTGGAAGAGAGAGAATGTTCCTGTAAGAGTCTATTACTTGGTGGGAAACTCATTGGTCTAATGTTGGAGAAACCTGGGTTTGAATCCTAGCACTGACTCTAGTGTTATGACATAGCCAATCTCTCAACCTTTCTGAACTTTATCTTTATGATCTCTAAAATGGGGATGATACTACCAACATTTCAGTGTTAATGATTAAATGAGAACTTGCTAAGAAGTGGTACACTATAGAAAACTCCAACACCTCAATAACAAAAAGACAAACAATCCAGTTAAAAAAATGTGCAGAAGACATGAATAGACACTTCACCAAGGAGGA
>NW_006921590.1:1372498-1382164 GCF_000298275.1 Orycteropus afer afer | reverse complement strand
AATAATCATGGGAGAAAGAAAGGCTGCTTATGCATAGGGAAACAGCTCAGGGGGCAGGAGTACATGGAGGGATGGACACTGGGAAGGGGTAACTATTGGGAGGAAGTGAGAGGGGAGCTGTTGCATTGTGGTAAATTGTGGTCAATGTCATGAGACAAAGTGTATGTGAACTGCTGTATGGAAAATGAATCTGCTCTGTAAATCTTCACCCAAATCACAACAACAACAAAAAAGCAGTAGTAGTACACTAAAGTGGTGCACACAGAAAAGAACTTACCCTGTGATTTTATGTAAAGCTCAAATCTTTCAAAACGAAATTATGGTGATGAAAGTCAGACTAGATACCTTTGGGTGGAGGATTATGACTAGGAGAGAGCACACAAGAGGCTTCTAGGTTGCTGATAATGTTCTGTTGTTTTATTTGGATGGTAGTTATATGGTGTGTGTGTATGTGTGTGTGTGTGTGTGTGTTTATACTTACATACATATGTGAACTGTACAGAAAGTTTACTTAAATAATACAAACCATATTTTTGTGGATTTTTGTTTGGTTTTGTTTTTAAAGCAAGGAGTATATAATCATTTTTTTCTTCCACAGTGCTCCAAAATCTCCCCAGATATTTAAAAGTACAGTTTAGGATAGAAGTATGGGAGAGGGGGTAGAAGGCTTTTCACAGAATACCTCTGAATGCTTCTTGATGTTCGAAGTAATATAAATTCATCATCTATTTAGGGAATTAAATAAAAATATCAAAAGGCAACACTAAGCCAAGCTCAAGTTCCACTCCTCTGGGTCTTCCTCATTCAGCCTATCCCATTATCACTAGAGGTTAGACACTGTACAATGATGAGACTCTCCAGATACTCTAGTCAAAAAAAAGTGAACTTGTAGACAGAAAGTAAGGCTTCTTTTCCTGTGGCCTATGTATCACCAAGAATATTCTGGTTTCCAGGGATTTCTATTAGTAATGTTGGATAATACAACCGTTTTTAAGTACCACAACAGTTTTAGCAGAAACCTATCATTGCAGCCCCTAGCAAGCAGCTGGATGCTGCTTTAATTTGCTGGCTTTTTTTCCCCCCTTATCCAAACAATAGCAACAACAAAAATTAACTTGAAGAAGCATCTGCTGGAAGGAGTGGTTATTATTTCCGAGCCAAAACAAAATTAGGTAAGGAAAAAATTATGCAGACAGAACATTTTTCATGATCTTCTTGCAAAGTGTGTGGGAGAGTATGTGAGAAAGGAAATGCACATGTAAATAAACTTTTTTCATTATGCTTAGAAAATGGTAGAGAAGTGAGTGTCTGAAAACATAAACACAATTTTTAGATTTTAGAAAAAAAAAAAAAACTCCATAAAAATTCTGACTTCTTATTAGAATCAAGGATAATTGTAAAATATTTAAAATCAGAGTCAAAAGTCACACTTTTTGGTAGTGATGACCATGTTGTATTTTTCTTCTCTGCCTCTCCTAGCAATGGACACAGACATATATATAGGAGATCTGTAGAGTGCTCTGTGATGGACAATATGGCAATAGAAAAACAGTAGATAGCAAAGGAATCTAACTGCTCTCTGCTGACTTTGGACACTGCTCTTACATTGCCAGGACTCAATATGTCCACATTTATAGTGGACCCATTGCTCTAATTGATCTGTACCTGTTATAAAACATAGTTTGCTAGATTTAGCTGAACATTCCAAAACTTCTGTGCTACGTTGTTTGTTTTTGTTGTTAGGTGTTCAGTCAATTCCATCTCATAGTGACCTTATATACAACAGAAACAAACACTGCTCAGTCCTATGCAGTGCTCACAAGAACTGATATGTTTGAGCTTATTATTGGAGCCATTGTGTTGATCCATCTGATTGAAGTCTTCCTTTTTTTCACTGACCCTCTACTTCCCTAAGCATGACGTCCTTCAGGGATTGGTGCCTCCTGATGAAGCGCCAAAGGATGTTAGATGGAGTCTCACCATCCTCCTTCTAATGGGCATTCTGGCTGTGCTTCTTCCAAAACAGATTTTTTTTTTGTTATTGTCTTGGCAGTTCATTGTACATTTAATATTCTTCACCAACACCATAATTCAGAGAAATAAATCCTTGTTTAGTCTTCCTTATTCATGGTCCAGCTTTTGCATGCATATGAGGCAGTTGATACTACATGAGTTAGGACAGGTGCACCTTTATCCTCAAGGTGACATCTTTGATTTTTAACACTTTAATAAGGTTTTTTTTTTTTTTTTGCAGCAGATTTGCCCAATGCAATATGTCATTTCATTTTATTGACTGCTACTTCAATGGGCTTTGACTGTGGCTCCCAGTAAAATGAAATCCTTGACAACTTCATACTTTTCTCTGTTTATCATAATTTTGCTTATTGGTCCAGTTTTGTTTTCTTTATGTTGAGGTGTAATCAATACTGAAGACTGTAGTCTTTGATGTTCATCAGTAAGTGCTTCAAGTCCTCTTCACTTTCAGTAAGCAAGGTTGTGTCACCTGCTTATCTCAGGTTGTTAACAAGTTTTCCTCCAATCCTGACAACAAGTTTTCTTCATATAGTCCAGCTTCTTGGATCATTTACTCAGCATACAGATTGAATAAGTGTGGTGAAAGGATACAACCCTGATACACACTTCTCCTGATTTTAAACCATGCAGTACCCCCTTGTTCAAACAACTGGCTCTTGGTCTGTGTACATGTTCCTCATGAGCACAATTAAGTGTTCTGGAATTCCCATTCTTCACAAAGTTATCCATAATTTGTTATAATCCACAACATCAAATACCTTAGCATAATCAAACACAGGTAAACATCTTTCTGGTATTCTCTGTTTTTAGGCAAGATCCACCTGACATCAGCAGTGCTATCCCTCATTGCACATCCTCTTCTGAATCCAGCTTGGATTTCTGGCAAGTCTCCATTGATGTACTGCTCCATCTGTTTTTGAATTATCTTCAGCAAAATTTAACTTGAGTGTGATATGAATGACATTGTTATTTTTGGATAATTTCCATATTCTGTTGGACTCTTTCAGTTCGTTGGCCAAGTAGCTGTCTTCCAAATTTTTTAGCGTAGACAAGTGAGGACTTCCAGCATTGCATCATTTTGTTGAACATTGCAATTGGTGTTCTGTCAGTTCTTGGACCTTATTTTTTTTCCCAATTCCTTCAGGGCAGCTTGGACTTCTTCCTTACTGCTGTTAGTTCTCAACCATCTTCTACCTTCTGAAATGTTTGAACACTGACCAGTACAGTGACTCTATGAATTACTTCCATTTTCTTTTGATGTTTCCTGTGTCACTTAATATTTTACCATAGAATCCTTCAGTATTAAAGCTCAAGGCTTGAATATTTTTTTCAGTTATTTCAGCTTGAAAAATGCTGAGCATGTTCTTTCCTTTTGGTTTTCTAACTCTAAGTCATTAAACATTTCATTATAATACTTTACTTTGTCCTTAGAAATCGGTTCATCTCTTTTACTTCATTATTTCTTCCATTCTATTTAGCTATTTTAGGTTAGAAAAGAATTTTCAGAGTCTCTTCTGATACCCATTTTGTTCTTTTCTTTCTTTCCAGTCTTTTTAATGGCCTTTTGCCTTCTTCATGTATGGCATCCTTGATATCATCCCACAACTCTTCTGGTCTGCATCATTACTGTTCAGTGTGTCAAATCTAGCCTTGAGATGGTCTCAAAATGTGAATGGGATTTACTCAAGTGGTACTTTGACTTTCATAGATTTGTTTTAATATTCTTCAGCTTCAACTTGAACTTGCTTAAGAGCAATGATGATTTGCTAGCAATCGGCCCCTGGCCTTGTTCTAACTGATGATATTGAGCTTGATCCTTGTGTATTCCATCTTGAGAAGTATATGTATATAGTCACTGGTTATGTTTTTGAAAAAAAGGTATTTCCAATGAATAGGTTGTTGGTCTTGCAAAATTCTGTCATGTGATCTCTAGTGTCATTTCTATCACCAAGACTGTTTTTCAAGTACTCATCTTTCTTCTTTGTTTCCAGCTTTCATATACCAGTAATTATATATGCATCTTGACTGTATGCTTGATCAATATCACATTGCAGAAGCCAGTAAATATCTTCAAATTTTTCATCATGGGAAAGTGGTTGGTGCATAAATTTGAATAACAGTCATACTAATTGGTCTTCCATGTTGGCATATGGATATTATCCTATTACCGACAGAGTTGTACTGCACAATAGATCTTGAAATATTCTTTTTTGACAGTGCATATGACAGCATTCCTCTTTAATTTGTTATTCATAGCATAATATACCATAGGATTTTCTGATTCAAAATGGCCAGTATTAGCCCATTTCAGCTCACTGTCTTCAAGGATTTCATTTCATTTTTGACAATTTCAAATTTGCTCATACAGTCCACCTTCCATTTTCCAATTATTAATGGATATATACAGCTGTTTTTGCTTTGTTTTTCACATTTTGAGTCATGCCGCGTCAGCAAATGAAGGTCCCCAAAACTTTATTCTATCTACCTCTTTTTCTGGCACTATGACAGCATTCCAGTGCTATTCATAAGTTTTTTTTTTTTTTTTTTTTTTTGTTTAGAAGTATATCAGCAGCTCTTAGTCTATTTTAGTTTGGAAGCTCTGCTGGAACCTGCCTGGGTAACCCTGCTGGTATTTGAAATACTGGTGGCATAGCTTCCAGCATCACAAAAACATGAAAATTACCACAGGACCATAAACTGATAGACCAGTCCTGGACAGGATTTGGGAACAGAGAGTTGTTGCTTGATGAACTGAATTATTAATGAAACAAAGTTTATACTTTTGATAACAGCTATACCATACCCCAAGGAACTTTGATGGCATGGTGGTTAAAGCATGCTAGTAAGCAAAAAGGTCACAGGAGAAAGATGAGGCAGTCTGCTTCTGTAAAGATTTGCAGCCTTAGAAACCCTGTGGGGTGGTTCTACTCTGTCCTGTAGGGTTGTATGAATTGGAATCAGCTCAATATCAGTGAGTTTTTATACCAGACCCCTTTAGATAGGATCTCAGTTACATATACCTTATGGTAATTTGCTGAGTGAGCACATTGTAATGCAGGATGTTTTGTTTATTTGTTTGTTTTTGCACATGAATCTATTTAATCCTCTCTTCCTAAATATGTCTTGAATATTTTATGCTTCTAAGGAACTGTAGTATGTTGACTATATTTACTAAAGTCCATGAACGCTTCATCTGAGAAAATAAAAAGCATGGGACAGGAGAATGAACATATAAATGCCTTGATCCCTGAGAAAATTTGGCTATAAGTTAAAGAAAGGGCAAATAATTGTGAGGTGAAATTTAAAGTTCCAGAAAACAACTGAAAAATTTGAGAGACACCAATGGTAAAAGTGAATTTTAGACGTTTCACAATGAAATTTCATCTCCTGGACTTGACCTTCTAATAGTTCAATTTGTGTGTCATAGTTCTTACTTTAATTGACATCTCTGTATCTGCTCCTAACTAAGGATTCCAAGGTGCTGAGGCATATATATATATATTTTAATACATTCTGAACTGCATATTCCATGCAATTGGCTATTTTTCAGTGACTGTATGATTTTAGGAGGAGTCTTCACTTTGCTATTGCTATCATTTCTCTCTCAGATGTTCAAGTTTATAACTTATATCTCACTTCCTCCTAAAATCATGTATCTGTCACGAGTAACGTTAAATCATAATATAGTTAAAAAGAATCTTATGTGACATAAGTTGGTTGTTCTTTAACTGAGGTCAACCAGTTATATAAATATTGTCAAACAGCTCAGTTAAAAAAATAATGTTTTCTATGAGTATTGTATTTGTGGGATCTTTTCACATGGTATTTGAAAACTGTTGGCTCTGTGTCTAAGGCACTTGACTGCTAACTAGAAGGTTGGCAGTTCAAACCCACCAGCCACTCTATGGAAGGAAGACAGGGCAAACTACCTCCATAAGGATACAGCACCTCAGAAACCCAATGGGGGTCAGTATGACTCAGAATCAACTCAATGGCGGTGGGTGGTTTTGCACACTGATAGAGTATGGCCATAATATATGGCAGAATGTACTTCATTTCTGAGGTTTATGCATTGAAAACAGTGTATTTTAGCTAAAATTTTATTTTGGCATAATTCTTAGATAAATTTCTGATATTCTTTAAGAGGCTTTTATATAGGACTTTTTTTTTTTTTAGCTTAGAGATATTTGCTAGCAAGTCCTCCTAAAAGCCAGTCCCTGAGTATTTTCAATTTCCTTTTTCAGTAACCTAAAGTTACTGGTTTGTTGTGGTTGTAGTTAGGTGCCTTTGAGTCTGTTCCAACCCATAGCAACTCTATGTACAACAGAATGAAACACTGCCTGGTCTTGCACCAGCCTCACAATCATTGCTATGCCTGAGCCCATTGTTGGAGCTGCAGTGTCAAAGTTACTGGTTTAGCTTTTATTAAAGAGGTCTTCTTCTTAGGGAATTGGGTTGTTGTATTTATAATTGAAATACTATAATTAACTAATTATGATAACACCTGGACCTATTTATTAAGGCTGAGAAATCAAATATTCCTTGTTTTTCAATGAAGCACTACTTCCGTGCTCTTTAAATATGCCCATGAAACACATAGCCAATATGGGCTGCTGGAACATGCTGGCTTACATGAGAATTCAACCAGTGAACTGTCCTTAAAGCTCTATTTCTTGCCTTTATGAGTTCTTCAGGATTGTTTATTCATGTCTCCTTGCTCCAGATAGATGCTTCTTTTCTTTATGCATCTATTAGTGCAAAAAGACCAGATAATTCTACTTATTAAAATGCAACTGATATCATACAAAATGGAATAGAGCTTTCTACACTTACTCTCTCTGCAAACATTGGAAAGGCCAAAACAGCAATAGTAAATCTGATGCATTGTAGTAGACACTGATGTAATTATAACTGTTGGAATTCAGAAAATTGAAATACTCTTCATCTCAGGATGCTTAGTGATCAATGGGCAAGATATGGTTGGAACACAAACTCCTGATTGTCATGGATTCTTTAGTTTTTTTTTTTTTTTATTTTCTCACTGTCATTGATAAAATAATAAACACAATGGCAGGCTTATATCTGTAGAGGGTCCTCTAGTATTTTGTTTTAACTGTTCAGTAAAAGTGACTATAGCATCACCTCCATTATTTATGAAAGAAAAATCTATATCCTATCAGGAAAGTCTCCTAACAACTTAATAGCAAGTTTGGGGATGAAAATAAGAGTGACCACCCAATCCTCAGTTTGGCTCAGATTAAAATTATATTACGCTTTGTTGAGGTAGTGAAAAGTACACTCTGTGCCATTTACAAATAAAGACTCAGAGGATAGAGGAAATTGTTATTGAAAAGAAATCACAGAAAAGAAAACTCACTTCATGGAATCAGCCCAATCATGAAATTGTGATTCCCATTCTAGCCTTGGCTTTGCATAGTAAGACCATTTATAGAACACCTACTATATGTCAGGTAGAGTGCAGGGCCCTGAGAATGCAATCAAAAATAAAATTTGGTTTGTATGTCCTTCATCTATAAGATCTCAGTGCTTTTGTTATGAAATGAAAGAATCTGATGATCTGTAAACCTTTCCAGCTCTGGTATTTTATGGAAAAAAAAAAAAATCAGTAAACATATTTATTTGTTCTCGGAACAAATATTTATTATGAGTTAAAAATTATACTGAAGGTATTGGTGATGAGGTAAACAAGATAGAGAATATTCCTGCCCTTATCTGGTTGACATCTGAGTAGCAAGATACAGGTGCTAAAATAATAAACATATTAATAATAAAATATAATTTCAAATAATACTAAATTCAATGACTAAAAAGATGCTGATGTGTTAGTGCTTAGGACAGCTAAATGTGTGATCAGAATAAATCTCAGAGGGCAAGTTGTTTTTGTTGAGAGTATACATGTGTGATTCACATATAGTTTATTTTAGTTTTATTATGAATATAAATTAATTTATAAAATAAATGTATCAAGACACATGGAGAAAGAAGAGCCTTAAATAATGGGCCTGCAATTCCAGTAGAACAATCTCCTGTTAAATGCTTATTAAATTTAGTGACCTGTTAATCTAGCTAACGCACATAGTAGAAACATTTAAGGTATAAAAACTAACAAGTACATATGAGGGTACCTAAAATTTATATAAATAACAAGTACCATCAAAACAATATTATCCTCATCTGTAAAGTGGAGTTAAAAAGTATTCCCCACTTCATAGGATTTTTAAGAGAATTAAATGAGATAATCTAATTTTTAAGGGGTCTAAGTTACTTTGTTTCGATTTTCTTTTGCTTCAAATTGAACTTGCATATGAGCAACTGATGGTCTGTTCCAGTTATCCCCAACCTTGTTCTGACTGATGATACTGAGATTTTCCATCTACAGATATCTACAGATATAGTTTGATTCCTGTGTATTCCAGCTGGTGAGATCCACATGTATAGTTACTATATAGATGAATGAAAAAAAAAGATTTGCAATGAATAATAATTGGTCTTGCAAAATGTCGTGCAAACTCCAGCATTGTTTCTATCACTGGGGCCATATTTTCCAGCTATCTGAATTTAGAGACCATCTCTAGAATAGATTTGACATGTTGAACATTAATAACTGAATAACTGAAGACCAGATACTTGTGGGATGACACCAAGAAAATCATATATGAAGAAAGCAAAACATTATTAAAAAATCAGGAAAGAAAGACAAGAGCAAAACTGATGTCAGAAGACACTCTGAAACTTGCTCTTGAACATAGATAGCTGAAGTGAATGGAAGAAATTGTGAAGTCAAAGAGCTGAATAGAAGGTTTCAAAGAGCAGCTCGAGGACACAACGTAAAGTATTATTATGAAATGTGCAAAGACCTGGAGTCAGAAAATCAAAAAGGAAGACAACACTTGGAATTTCTCAAGCTAAAAGAACTGGAGATAAAACTCAGAAAGCAAGCCCTGAGTTGCAATATTAAAGGATTCTATGGGTAAAATATTGAATGACACAGGAAGGATCAAAAGAAGATGGAAGTAATACGTAGAGTAACTGTACAAAAAAGAATCAGTCAATGTTAAGCCATTTCAGGAGGTAGCAGATTATTAAAAATGTATAGCACTAAAGCTGCACTGAAGGCCTTGAAAAACAAGGCTTCAGGAATTGACAGAATACCAGTTAAGATATTTCAATGTTGTTGTTAGGTGCAGTTGAGTCGTTTCTGACTCATAGCGGCCCCATGCACAGCAGAACGAAACACAGCCCGATCCCGCGCCAGCTCCACAATCCTAGCTATACTTGAGCCCATCATCACAGACACTGTGTCAATCCATCTCATTGAAGGCCTCCCCCTCCTTCGTCGACGCTCTACCCTACCAAGCATGACATCCGTCTCCAAGGAATGGTCACTTCTGACAACATGACCAAAATAGGTGAGACGAAGTCTGGCCATTCTCGCTTCCAAGGAGCATTTCGGGTGCACTTCCTCCAGGACAGATCTGTTAGTTCTTTTAACAGTCCACAGTACTTTCAGCATTCTTCGCCAGCACCACAGCTCAAAAGGATCAACTCTTCTTTGGTCTTCCTTATTCATTGTCCAGCTCTCACATGCATAGGAGGCGATTGGAAATATCA
>NW_006921590.1:1336841-1370178 GCF_000298275.1 Orycteropus afer afer | reverse complement strand
ACTTCGTACATGCCATGTTCTGATGATTAATGGATGTCTGCGGCTGTTTCTCTTCAATTTGAGTGGTGCCACATCAGCAAATGGCATTCTCGAAAGCTTTACCTTATCCATAGGAGTAAGGCTGGGTTTCCTCAGATGATGCAGCTCTTTTCCAGTCCTATTTTGTGAGCCTTCTAACCTAACCAGACTATTCATAAAGTTGTGCAGTAATGTATCAAACAGTGTTTCTTTGCTATTCATAAGGTTTTCCCTGGCCAATTATTTGAGAAATGGATGGCCTCCTCCTTCTTCCTAGTCTGTCTCAGTCTGTAAGCTGGGCTGATACCTGTGCACCATGTGCATCCCGCTGGGTTAGAAACACCAGTGGCTCAGCCTCAAAACTCACATCAACACATCATCATGGTAGGACACACCGACAGACAAGTTTGCCTCCCTTTTGTTTATTGAAGATATTTCAATAAACAGATGCAATACTAGAAGCCCTCATGCATCTATGCCAAGGAATTTGGAAGACATCTACCTGGTCAACTAACTGGAAGAGATCCATATTTGTGCCCACTCCAAAGAAAGGTGATCCAACCGAATACAGAAATTAATGAACAATAATATTAATTTCATATATAAGTAAAATTTTGCTGAAAGGTAATTCAACAACAGTTGCAGCGGTACAATATGATAAGGAAGTGCCAGAAATTGTAGCTGGATTCAGACGAGAACATGGAATGAGGGATAAAATAGCTGATGTCAGTTGCGTATTGGATAAAAACAAAGAATACCATACAGATGTTTACATGTGTTTATTGACAATGTAGAAGAATTCAGCTGTGCAGAATATAACAAGTTATGGCTAACACTGTGAAGAATGTGAATTTAAGAACACATTGTACTCATAAGAAACCTGCACATAGATCAAGAGGCAGTTGTCCAAATAGTATAAGAGGATAGTGAATATTTTAAAATCCGGAAGGGTGACTGCCTTGCTGAGAAAGAAGAGTATTTGAAGCACTTACTGATGAATATCAAAGACTACAGTCTTCAGTACAGAATACACCTCAACGTAAAGAAAATAGACATTTTTACAAGTAGATCAATTAGCATCGTTAAGATAAATGGAGAAAAGATTGGAGTTGTGAAGCATTTCGTTTCATATGGGGTCCATGTGGTCCCCATGTGTCCATGATCGGCACCCATGGAAGCAGCTGTCAAGAAATGAAGCAACATATTTCATTGGGCAAATCTGCTGTAAAAGACCTCTTTAAAGTGTTAAGAAGCAAAGACGTCACTCTGAGGACTGAGTTGCTCCTGACTCAAGCCGTGGTATTTCCCATTGCCTCTTATGCATGTGAAAGCTGGGCCATGAATAAGGAAGAGTGAAGAAGAATTAATGCCTATGAATCATGATGTTGGCAAAGAATATTGAATATATTATGGACTGCCAGAAGAACGAACAAATCTGCCTTGGAAGAAATGCACACAGAATGCTCCTTAGAAATCGGGACAGTGAAACTTTGTCTCACATCCTTTGGGTATGTTATCAAGAGAGATCAGTCCTTGGAGAAGGATATAATGCTTGGTAAAGTAAAGGGTCAGCAAAAAAAGAAGAATCTCACTCTCAGTGAGATTGAAATGGTGACTGTCACAATGGTCTCAAATAGCAATGATTGTGAGGATAGCTCAGAACTGTGCAATTTATTTTATTCTGTTATACGCAGGGGAGCTCTAAGTTGGAACCTACTCGATGGCACTTAACAACAGTACCAAGTTACTTTGACTCGTCTATTTTAATATATTTGAAATACTGGGTGGCCCAGTTAAGCACTCAGCAGCTAAATAAATGGGTGGAGATTCAAGTCTACTGTGAAGCATCTTAGAAGAAAGACCTAGAAATTTACTTCTGAAAAAGTATCCATTGCAAACCCTATGGGGCACAACTGTACTCTGATACACATGGGGTCACCGTGAGTTGGAATTAACTCCACAACAACTGTTTTGTATTTACATATATATAATTTTAAGATGATCATAATGCAATTAAAACACTACCGCTAAATATGTGCCAAATACTAAAAATGAATAAACATCATAAAAGTCATTTCTCTTCCCCACTCCCTTCCATTAATGAGCTTTTGTGTTAAAGGCTGTATTTCAATGATATGACTTGTGATAGAAAAACAATGAGAATTCACTTAGAGGAAAAATAAGCCAAATACCCTTCATAACCTTATTGGAAAACAGAATGCTTCCTTGATTATAGATGTAGGGGGCATTAGCTATCCACTATGAATGAAACTCAAATTTCACAGTGTTATTGCAACATTTTTTCAATTTGCCTGCTGGTACCAGAAGATTTTTATACATGATGTATATGGTAAGTTAATTTTCTGGAGTGTAGCTCACTTAAATTAGGAAAAGAACAGACGTCTGATATGGCTATTTTCATAGTTTTTTTTTTTTTCTTTCCTGGAACCTTAAAATCTCAGGAGTTATGTTGATGTCTAATTTGGCATCTAAGACATCACATTTTTAAAAGGTTTCCAAAGTGTACCCCAAAGTTACTTGTGTAAACATTCTTAACTAAGCATGTTTCCATGAGCCACAATAATTCTTCACTCACAATGTGTAAAGAAACCATTTCAGATAAGGGTTTTCAAAAAAGCACTTTTTACATTCTTTCTAATATAACTAGAAATGAAAGTTATTCATTATTTCATTGCTCAGGCCAGTGATAAAAAAGTTGAATCCCCCATAAATTTAAAAAAACAAATTATAAGGCAATAAAATTAGGAAACTTTACTGCTACAAATTGTGGCTACAAAGGGTTAAAGACTTTGTTATTCCCTTTACAGTCATTTTAAATTCATTTTTTAATATCTTGAAAATAAAGCATATTTATTAGCCTTTGATCAACCAGATTATTTCTCTTCTTTCTATGCTTTAGTGCTATTTTCTGAATTTGCTTTCTGATTCCTAGAAAGTAGAAAGAGGTAAGAGGAAACAGTAATATAATAAGCTGATAGACAGAGTTACAGTCCATTATCAGTTCCTGATAATTATGCATCTCTTGTCTTCATTTCAAAGCTGAGATAAAAAGAACACATGTAGGAGCATTTATAAATATGAACATATTCTTTTTATTTGCAAAGAATGTTCAGCATATGATGGTATCTTTTTAAAAAAAGGAATATATCTCATGTTCCCATCAGGTTTTACCTTGGCTTAGAATATTAACTACAAATTATTTAAACTGGACAGTGAAAAGTACACTTAGTACTATTGAAAGCCAACTGTGGCATTACTGCACACAGTTGTTTTGTTTTTCTGCAGTGTTTGTGTAACGGACCCCATGGAACCAAATTAAAACAAGCATAAGCAAAACCTTTGATCCTTGGGGAAGACGTTTTGATCCAAGAAATCTTTTCTTGGTGAAGCATCTGTAGACCCCACCATTTATCAGCTTTGATGGCTCTCTGTGATCTATGGCCAATAATCCCTGATGAATCTACAAAGTGTAAACTCCTCCTGAACTACAAATGTGCTACCCAGGTGTTAAGAAGGTCACCAACCCAGCTCATTTGCTGAGATGTAAGAAAACCACCCTTTTGGGATATCCACCTCCCCTGATGTCATGGGGAAAAGAACGGTGCCAGAGTATTGATTCAATTGTTAATTTCGGTGAAACAATAATAAACCCTTTGGAAATATAATAGGGTGTATGCCTGGATGTCTGGAGTCTCTTGGTGGTACAAATGGTTTACATGCTCAGTTGCTAACTGAAAGTTTGGAGGGTTGAGTACACCCAGAAGTGCCTTAGAAGAAAGGCCTGGTGAATCACTGCTGTGGAGTTGGATCCTACTCAAAGAAACCCCTCCTTGGGTTTCCAAGGCAGTATCACTACGGAAGTAGATTGCCTAGTTTTCCTTCCGAGGAGCAGCTGATGGGTTTGAACCACCAGCCTACTGGTTCGCAACCAAATGCCTTAGGTAGTATGCCAGCAGAGCGCCTCCCTAAATGCTAGCTGCTGAAAATCCTATGGAGCACCATTCTACTTCTGAAGAGGCACTGCCTTGGAAAGCCAAGGAAGGGTACTATGAGTAGAATCAACTTGATGGCAGTGAGTTTGTTTTTTGATTTATGCAGGCCTATGCTTAATCACATGAATATTTTATTATAATTATTCATAGAATGGCTCCTATTTTCCTGATATAGAAAGAAAGTTGAACATTTTGAGGAAGCCCAACATAAACTAGGCTGAACAGTTCTGATGTTGTTGGCAGGTACCATCAGGTCAGCTCCAACTCACAGCAACCCTATGTACAACAGAACAAAACACTGCTGCTCGGTCATGTGCCATCCTCACAATCCTTGCTATACAGCTCTGATATTGGCTAGTTATTTGATCTTGCAGGAGTCCCTTAAGCTCTCTGAGTTTCAACATCATTGGCAAAACAGGCGCTCTGGTGATGTAGTGCCTAAGGCATTTGACTGCTAACCAGAAGGCCGGCAGTTAAAACCTACCAGCCACTCCTCGGAAGGAAGGTTGGGCGATCTACTTCCATAGAGATGCTGCCTCAGAAACCCAAGGAGGGGTTACTATGAGTCAGATCCAACTCAATGGCAGTGAGTTTGGTTTTTGATTTTTGGCTACCACTTCAAAAGTTATTGTGTGACTCAAATCAGAAAGAATGTAGGGGGAAAAAAAAAAAAGACTACATAAATGTTAGGAACATCTGCTTGAAAATAAAAAGCCTGTGAATTTTAGCAATATGTAATCAACCTCTCTTAATTCTCTTGTTGTTAGGTGCCATAGAGTTGATTCTTAGTCTTAGCAGCCCTTTAGGACAGAGTAGAACTGCAACATATGGTCTCTGGTAGCATAGTGGCTAAAGCACTTGACTGCTAACCAGAAGGCTGGCGGTTCAAACCCACCAGCCACTCCTCGGAAGGAAGGTTGGGCGATCCTACTTTCGTAGTGATACTGCCTCGGAAACCCAAGGAGGGGTCGCTATGAGTCAGGGCCGACTCGACGGCACATAACAACAACAACAAAGGCTATAAATCTTCATAGAAATTGAACACCAGGTCTTTTCTCCTGTGGAGCCAATGGTGGGTTTGAACCTCCCTTTCATTAGCAGCCAAGAACTTAACTATTCCTCCACCAGTGGTCTTTTACTGTTAATTCTAGATTTCAATATCAGTCATTCTAGCTTGTGGGGAATAGAATTTAAGGATGAGCATTGCAGTGTCGGTAGGTGAAGGGGAAATGAGTGACCTATGTCTTGAAAAATTAGGAAATAATATTTATCCAGAGTAGTAACCAAGCTAAGATGTATTGGGAATGTATGAATGATACTTTGAATATTCTTGTTCTGATAATGATTGAGTAGTAAGGAGGGAATATACACAATATAATAGTGTAGTTTCTCACTGCAGTTGAGTTGTCATTTCTGACTCATAGCGATCCCTCGTTGGGTTTCCGAGATGGTATCTCTATGGAAGTTGTTGTTGTTAGGTGATGTCGAGTTGTCTCCTGTCCTAGTGACCCTATGTACAGCAGAACAAAACACTGCCCAGTCTTGTGCCACCCTCACGGTCCTTGCTATGCCTGAGCCCATCATTGCAGCCACTGCATCCATCTCGTTGAGGGCCTTCCCTTCTTCATTGACCCTCCACTTTACCAATCATGATATCCTCCAGGGAATAGTTCCTTTTGACAACATCACCAAAGTAGGTGAGACGACATCTGGCCATTCTTGCTTCCAATGAGCATTCCAGCTGCACTTAGTCCTTTTAGCAGACCATGGTACTCTTAGCATCCTTTTCCAACACCACAACTCAAAAGCATCAATACTTCTTCAGTCTTCCTTATTCATTGCCCAGCTCTCACATGCATAAGAGGCGATTGAAAATACCGTGGCTTGGGTAAGGCACACTTTAGTCTTCAAGGAGGTATCTTTGCTGTTCACCACTTGAAAAAAGTCTTTTATAGCAGATTGTCCCAACACAATATGTCATCTGATGTCTTGACTGCTACTTCCATTGATGTTGATTGTCGAATCAGGTAATATGAAATCCTTGACAACTTCAATCTTTTCTCCATTTATTGTGAAGCTATTTATTTGACCAGTTGTGAGGATTTTTGTTTTCTTTATATTGAGGTGTAATCCATACTGCAGACTGTAGTCTTTAATCTTCATCAGTAAGTGCTTCAAGTCATCCTCACTTTCAGCAAGAAAAGTTATGTCATCAGCATATCACAGGTTGTAAATGAGTCTTCCTCCAATCCTGATGCCATGTTCTTCTTCATATAATCCAGCTTCTTGGATTATTTGTTCAGTATACAGTTTGAATAAGTGTGGTGAAAGGTTACAGCCTTGACACACTCCCTTCTTGATTTTGAACCATGCAGTGTCCTCTTGTTCTGTTCAAAGGAACAGAACACAATCTATAGAAGCAGATTGTCTGATCTTCTTTCCAAGGAGTGGCTTGTGAGTTTGAACCACTAGCCTTCTGGTTAGCACTCAAATGCCTTAGGCCCTATGCCACCAGTGCTCCCAAAAGTGTGGTAGTAAAAGTTCTGTCAGCTTGGCTGGGTCTGGTTTTGAGTGGCTGGGCAGTTAGATGTAGTTATTCCCCATGATGAGACTGGTTGGTAATCACCTCCATGGTAGAATATTAGCTGCCTCAGTGATGTGGTCTGCTTCCAGTATATAAGGAAAAGCTTTGAGGAAGGTCTCTTGAGCTTTTGGCACTCTTGAATCCTGAGTGTAGCTGAGTCGACGTTCAGCAGCCTGCCGTGTTGTCTGCCAGTCTTGGACCTGTTAATGGACTTGAATTAGTGCCCTGCTGAGTGGTTTGATAATTTTGGGACTGTACCATTTTCTTGTTGACCTTGGGTTTGTCAACCTCAGCAGTCAGCAGCTACCTGAGTGAAGAGATGCCTCCAGCTTCAGTGGGCCTAGAACAAGAGGCAGAGCTAAAGCCCAAGGCCAGTGGGCCTTCACCCAGCCCCTAGAGCTGGCACTTTGAACTCAGACTTCTAGCCTCTTAAATAGTAAGAGAATGAATCCCTGTTTGTTACAGCCACCCATTTGTGGTATTTTCTGTTAGAGCAGCACTAGAGCTAACCAAAACCAATAGTAATATGAGTACGAGAAGTAAATAATGCAAAGTACCTGCATTATCAGTAACAAGGAGCCTTGGTGGTGCATTATCAGTAGATTTTGTTATAAATGCCAATGTTTAATAAGTATCACCAAGTGTAATATAATGAACAGAGCAAAAAGTATACAGTTGAGACTGAAGGATTGAACCATGGAACCAGAATGCCTGGAATCCCTATTTCATTACTAACTGAGTAAATGATGACAAGTTACTAATAATTCAGTGTCTCAGTTTCTTTGTATTCCCAAATGGCGATTATAATAAGATTAAATAAGTTAACACATGTGAAGTGCCTAGAACTTCTTAACACAGATATAAGAATGGCAGTCATTGCTCTTATTATATAGAATAATTAAGTCTGGTTTGCTATTCTAGTTCTGTTGCTTCTTCTCTGTGAGTCTTAGCTTCCTTATCTATAAATTGCTAGTAAGAATATCTTCTTCCTTGCAAAAAGACTTAATGGGATAATGCATATCATTTGCATTGTAGCTTTCAGGAACTATCTGAATGTTAGTTTTGTTAATGTTGTGGCAGTAACTTGATTATAAGTGGTGATGAGAGTGTCAGCCACCTAGCCCCATGTAAACACATTCCACTTACTTCTCTCTGTCTGTGTCATTTTCTCTTCCTACTCTGTGTCTGGCTAACTTTAGAGTTTCTTAACGTCAACATTATTGACATTTTGGGCTGGATAACTCTGCTGGGGAGGACGGTCATGTGTTGTGTAGAATGTTCAGCGGCATCCCTGGCCTCTACCCACTCGACACCAGTAACATATACAACCCATCAATCATAAGTATCAGAAATGTCTCCAGACATTGCCAGATGTCTCCAATAAGGCAAAATCACTGCTGGTTGAGAACACTGTCCTAAAATATGCTTCATATGTTAACTTAGATGCGATTTCCTCTAGAAAAGCATACCCTAAGCATCCTAGATAGAGTTGATCATCTCTCATTTGTATTTCTGTGTATATACTTCCAGATAATATTTTACCTTGTGTCATAATTATTTATCTGTGTCCCCCTATTAACTGTAAAATTTTGTGGATTGGGAATTGTGTCTTATTCATTAGTAACATGTAGTAAGCACATAGTAAGCATACTATGCTTATTTTTGAATTAATCAAGGAAGGAAGTAGCTGGTCTGGCTTAGTCACTAATCATTTAATCTATCTGGGCCTCTGTTTTCAGATCTGGGAAATGGGCTATCGGCCTCAATATTGTTAATATCTCATCTTCTATCTTTCAGATCTCTTCTTCTCTGGGGAAAATAAAGGATAACTAGGTTTCTAAGGAGTAAATATGAAGAGATCAATACTTACTTCTAGGGAGAGGCCCAAGTTATGTAAGATACCTAGTACATTGTTGGTTATATTGGATCAATTCTGTGTTTAGCAGACACTTTACATCTTTTTCTGAGAGTGATGTTGAGTGTCTAGTACAAATTTCATGAGAGGGAACTCCCAGATAAATCAACTATACTTGGTTGTTTAACACCCAATAGCAAATAAAGTGGACTGTCTCAGTTTTTCCATGACTTCATGTTTTTGTCAAAATAATAAAACCAGCCAAACAAACAAACAAACAAACAAAAAAAAAACATGGGCTGAAGTCCACATTTAATGTTAGTGCAACTGGAGCATTTCCCCCTAGAGAAAAAGGAGAGAGAGAGATGTTTTCTTCATGAGGAACTAAATATGTCAGAAATTGTCCCCTTGGACTTCATCTCTACCCAGCCATTAGAATGGAGTTCAGTGGAAATGAAATTGAGAGGAGCCATGTACACTTCTTTTTAGAGGACTGATGCTTATAATATTACAGCCATTAGAGCTTAAACAACTACTCTGGTGGTGTAGTGCCTAAGGCATTGGACTGCTAATCAGAAGGCTGGTGGCTCAAACCCACCAGCCACTCCTGATAAAGAAGACTGGGCAATCTACTTCCACAGAGATACTGCCTCAGAAACCCAAGGTGGAGTCTCTATGAGTCGGATCTGACTCGATGGCAGTGAGGTTTTTTTTTTTTTTTTTTTTTTTTTTGGTACCTTACCCTACATTGCTTTGCCTAGAGGATCCTTAGAAGAAAGGTCTGGCAATCTTATTGCCATGAGTTAGAATTGACACAACAGCAATTGATTTTTTGGTATAACTGGATTTTATCAAGTTTGAAATGAACCTCTGACTGTGTTGTGAACTGTTTTTTATTTCTCTTACCAAAAATTTTCACTTTTGGCTAAGGCCAAAGGGTGAATCACAGGTCAAAGAATCAATTCTGTTCTTTCCCCTATACTCCTTTCCGTTTCAACTTTTAAGCAAATGTTAATTCAGAGGCTAAGTCAAGGCTTAAAATACAGTTGACTGACAGGGCTGTTATCTATTTTAGATTAATATATCTGTACAAGCACTAATAACCACTAGTACAAGTGTTAAAAACTATATTCAAAGGATTAGCATTATCATTCTGGGTGTTAATTCTGCAGTGAATTCATAGTAGGTCAAAGGAAACCTATAAAAGACTTCTTATTGCATGAAAAAGAAAAGAGAGGAAGGCAGGAACTAAAAGCCAACTTATGGCTTTTCCCAGAAATAGAAACTTGTTAGGCATTGATTACCTGTGGTATTTTGTTTTTTTGAGTCTTCTTGTGTTTTTTTCCATCTTGCCAACTCCTGAAGAACCTAGAAAAAAACACCTCATTTTTCAGAGTAAGAAAGAGGTTCTGGTCCCTTATGTAAAATGTAGAGTAAAAATTCCATTGAGTGGTGCTTTTGGTGTATATATATATATATATATATATATATATATATATATATATATATATGTATGTATGTATGTGTGTGTGTGTGTGTGTGTGTATATATATATATATATATATAGGCTCTGGTAGCATAGTGCCTAAGGCATTTGACTGCTAACCAGAAGGCTGGCAGTTCAAACCCACCAGCCACTCCTCAGAAGGAAGGTTGGGCAATCCACTTCTGTAGTGATACTGCCTCGGCAACTCAAGAAGGGATTTATCTGTCTGTCTGTCTGTCTGTCTATCTATCTATCACTTAGGACAGCCAAGCTGGTGAAAGACAATGCCACAGTCATTAAAACTGCTATCCAAGTTAGGAGAATTTTGGAGAAATGGATGTTATCATCATTGATCTGCGTGCATTTTAATTTTGTTACGAACACTGATTCCAATAGGAGACAATGAGCAGTCTAGAAGCAAGAGTTCAGGATGCAATAATTGTTAATTCTCCACTGCCAAGTCCAGTGCCTGGCATATAGATAACATTCAGTAAATTGTCATGAAAATATGAAAGAATAGGAGAGAGAAAGGAATTGAGGGAACTGAGATCTTAAGAAAGATTATTTAACTCTTTTTATGATTAGAAATATTATTACTAAGTCCCACCCCTAGCTCACTGAATCCAAATCTTTAAGGGTAAAGCTTGAAAATCTATACTTAAAATTATTGCTGTGGGTGATTCTTAGGATTAGCCAAATTTATTTTAAAAAATGGAGGAAAATCGTGCTTTAAAAAGAAACATGTTTAAGTTAATAAAACTTGTTATGATTCATTTCAGGCCAATTTAGCAATGGGAATATTAAAATGTAGTGCTGAGAAGCAACATGATTGAGTGGGAACTCTTGTTTTTGGCATGCTTTCAATAATATCATTTTATTCTTCCTGAGCTCAGTATCACTTATAATTGAGGAGCAGAAACACATTCAGTTTTACTCTGATTTCAGTTCCTAATATTGCACAGAAATTTTGAAGGCTTTTTTTCCTCCCTAAAGGAATTAAGTTGATGTTGATTCAGAGAAGGAGTGACTCAGAAAGTAAAAGACATTTTCTTTCTCTCTAATTGCATTCTATGCATTTCTATAAATATAATAAATGATAAGAAATTAATTTTCAGTAGCATAACTATATAAAATGACATAAAAATGAGGCCATTTCTTGAGGTTCTTCTTTTTCACTGCTTTCCATTGCAGGCTAATAAAGAGATATGTAATAAACTTGTCAAGCTCTATTTTCTGTCTCCAGACATATAAAATGTTGGTACCATCCTTTTGTTTCTAACAACTTATTTTTGCTATCATTAGGGTCTGAGTCCACTAAAGCTTTATAAATATTACTGAGTGACCTGAGAGTGCAATCCCAGAGGAAATAAGAGGTTCACATTTCCATGTAAGATTTCTTTAACATTTATGTAAATGAATGTGTAAGTAAAGATTTTTTTTCCCACAGTTTTAGCATATTGTTTCTTACTTTCCTTCAGTAAGACATGCTGATACACGGACACCAGTTTCCCACAAGAACAAAAGTTGACTATAACTGAAATAATCACACATGTGTCAAAACACTTGCTGCTTATTGATTTATTTATAATGAGATTTTCTGCAATGACTACTTGCATAATCTAAGCATATTTTTCTAGTCTTTGTAAATCACTGTTTGTCTATCTGGAAGCTCTGGTAGCATAGTGCCTAAGGCACTTGACTGCTAACCAGAAGGCTGGTGGTTCAAACCCACCAGCCACTCTTCAGAAAGAAGGTTGGACAATCTACTTTCATAGTTATACTGCCTCAGAAACCCCATGAGGGCTCACTATGAGTCGGGTCCAACTGGATGGCACACAACAACAACAACAACATTAACATTTGTCTATCTGCCAACCTATCCTCTTCTGTTTGCAGAACACCTTTCACTTGCTAATGGTCTGTCCAAATTAAACAAGAAAAGGGAGGAGAGACAAGGTTAACTTTTCAAAACTTCTTTGCTCTGAATGAAAGGTAAGCAAGAAGCAATTATCTTCTGGCCTTCCTCATTCTCCACTACCAGCAGCATTCTCACTGGCTACCTCAGGAAAACCTCCCAGCCACCAAGAACAGCGGATGCGTACATACACTGGCAAGCACAGGCCACCCAGAAAAGGGAAAATCCACCATACCTCCTTGCAAAGGGATAGCAGTTAGATGAATTGTTTTCTTGATTCTGTGATTGTGTATAGTCCAGTTTTTAATGTTGTGGGGTTTTTTTTATTATTATTTTTTGTAAAGTCACTAAAGTTCAGGGACTTGAGCGTGAGGTTGTATGAGATTTTTTCCAGTGTGATTGCCTTCGAGTAGAGAGAAATTCAACACCAACAAAATGCTGTGTAGGTATAGGCCCTGAGGATCCAAGGAATTTCCAACTTTTTCAAGACCATTGATCATTTAAATAACTACTATGAGAAAATCAATTTTTATTTTTGTGGGATTATCTTTGTTCTGCAGTAAGTTTCTTATTTTCTTATTTGTGAACTATCACCACAGTCTTGGTGAGATAAGAGGTAATGGAAATGGGATAGAACATGATTAGTGCTTCTAAGTGAATATGTTTATTTATTGGTTGATGAAGACGAGTTTGTTTCTATGTTTATTTTTAAGTGGTATACTATACTAGGAGAAAAGAGACCCTAGATTCAAATAGGTTTAAGAAAGACACTTTTATTAAGCCTGAGTTGCTTCCCACTCATAGCGATCCCTCCTTGGATTTCCAAGGTGGTATCTCTAAGGAAGTAGATTGCCCAGTCTTCTTTCTGAGGAGTGGCTGGTAGGTTTGAACTGCCAGCCTTTTGGTTAGCAGGTTAGTAGTCAAATGCCTTAGACACTATGCCACCAGAGCTCCATTTCAGACAAAGACAAAACAAAGAAATCATCCAGGACGAGGGAAACCACCAACTTGTATGCAGTACAGAAAGCTGAATGGAGTCCACTGAGTCATGGCCATTGGGCTAATTGTACAAAATCATGATTGGTGGAAGAACGATTCATCACTGTCACAGGCAGGACTACAGAAATGGGGAAAGACCATGATTAGGGTAAGTACATAATTGAAGATCAAAAAGGGTTATAAGATTGGTTCTGGGGTTTGACTACCTGGCTAGTTGGTGGACTGGATGTGACTCATGACCATGAGGCCTTAGTCATAGCCACAAGACAATACCAGGACCCCAATCTTAAATTAGGTAAGGACACACCCAGACAAGTTCCCTAATTCTTTGTGTGAGCATAACCTACTTTCAACTACATTCCTGAGGGCAAACTGGCCCTCCTTAGGTTTGACCTAGAACTTGTCTGTGCATAGCCACAAGGTGAGTTTAAAAGTCAGAAAGAATTCAAATGGCATCTGAACTTATGTTATCCTCAGAATGGAGTTAGGGTTCCCACTGTAGACAACAGCTTACCACAAGCCAAGTGCTTTAGAATTTAAGCTCTAAGTCAGTACTGAAAACCTGTTGCCATTGCATCAATTCTGGCTCATGGTGACTGCATGTGTTACAGAATCAAACTGTGTTCACAGAGTTTTCATGGTTGGTGGCCTAAAGCATTTAACTGCTAACCAGAAGGTTGGTGGTTCAAACCCACCAGCCACTTTGCAAAAAGAAGGTGGAGCAATCTACTTCTGTAAAGATTTACTGCCTCAGAAACCCAGAGGGGGTTGCGATAAGTTGGAATTGACTCAGTGGCAATGACTTTGGTTTTAGTTTGGTAATCTTCATGGAAGATCTCCAGGCCTTTCTCCTATGTCAGCACTGGGTGGGTTTGAACTGCCACCCTTTAGATTAATAGCTAAACTCAAACCATTTGTGCCACCCACGGACCTTAATTGACATAATAGAAAGTTGTAACATTCTGTGTTTCATTTCAAAGAGCTGCTAAACCTTTGGGCACATGAGAATTCTGTTCCTGCCTTGCTTACTGCAGCTAGCGCTTTTTTAAAAAATAATATTTTATTGAGCCTTTGGTGAAACTGGTTTAGAAAGTTAGGATCCCATTTGAAAATTTCTACACAAATTGTTCAGTGCCATTAGTTATATTTATCACAGTGTGTCAAAGTTCTCTTTAGTTGTGTTCTCTTTGTTCCCTTTTCAGTGCTCTAGTTTGCCTACCCCATTATCTTCTCATTTTGCTTTTGAGAAATTGTTTACCTTTTGAAAGGTAGTTGGTCTCATACTGATGGTTTTTAAGTAGTGCATTGATCTTATGAGTAATATTCTTTATTTTATTGTGCCACTGTGCTATTTCATGGAGCTCTGGTGGCATAGTGCCTAAGGCATTTGACTGCTCACCAGAAGGCTGGAGGTTCAAACCCACCAGCCACTCCTTGGAAGGAAGGTTGGGCAATCAACCTCCATAGTGATACCACCTCAGTAACCCAAAGAGAGGTCGCTATGAGTCAAACCTGACTCGATGGCAGTGAGTTTGGTTTTGGTATGGTGCTATTTCACTAAAAAGTGATCTTAGAAGATAGGTTCTCTAAGACAGTCTTTAATGAATGTCTTAGGGCAATTGTCTCACGGAGTCCTCTGTCTCTATCGTTCAGGTTTGTCTGGCTTTTTGTTTTGTTTTATTTTCAAATAAGAATGTGAGTTCTGCTCCATATTTTTTTCCCCTTCTATTCTGGACCAAGTATTGCAACACCAGTCAGAACTGTCTGTGTTGGCAGCTGAGTACCATCTAGTTCTTCTGATCTCAAGGTAGATGAGGTTGTAGTTCATGTAGATTTGTTTCTTCTCTGAGTTTTTGGTTACCTTCTTACAGTTTTTTTTTTTTTTTCTGGCAAGTAGAGACCTGTAGTTTTGTCTTAGATGTCCACTCACAAGTTTTTAGGACACAAATGCTACTCATTTCACTAGGATGAAGATCATGATTTTTGTGAACTGTGTTGTGCTAATTGACTGAGCTATCCCAGTGACTATGGTCCTATGCTTTCAAACCTGGAAAACCAATCTTGGACAGTGATTATGTCTGAGGAGAATTTGTATTTGTGTCTTCAGTGAATATATGTGCTTCCAACCACATATTTGTATTTACTCATACCTATAGATACCTCTAAGGAGCTTGGATAGCACAATGCCTAAGGCATCCAACTGCTAACCAGAAGACTGGTGGTTCAAACCACTAGCCACTCTGTGGAAGCAACACTTAGCAATCAATCTACTTCTGAAAAGATTTACCATCTCAGAAACCCAATGGTGGTCACTATGAGTCGGAATAGACTCAATGGCAATGGGTTTAGTTTTTGGTTTATAGATACCTTTAAGGTGCTCTGGTGGTGTAGTGGTTATGGTATTTGGCTGCTAACTCAGAGGTCAGTGGTTCAAATCCACCAGCCTCTCTGCAGAAGAAGGATGAAGCAATCTGCTTCTCTAAAGATTCACAGCCTTGGAAACCCAATAGGGGTTGCTATGAGTAGGAATCCATTCAATGGCAGTGAGTGATAGATACCCCTTTGTATGTACACACCTATGTACACAGCTGTACCTACCCATATACCAATTTGTCTATACCTATCTATATGTGCTCAAACACTCATTTTTATATTGATTGTGCTGTGCTCACTACATCCATGTTCAGTGTCACTTTTCCCATCACCAGAAATAACAAGTATTTACAGTCTAAAGCAGATTTTCTCACCCTCGCTCCTCTTCCTGGTATCTGTTCTTGTCTTCCTATAAAAAAGGGATCATATGATATTTGTCCTTATATACTTGACTTATTTCATTTAGAATTATACCCTGTAGGTCCATCCATGTTACATTATGTCTCACAGACTCATTATTGTTCTTTATGGCTCCATAGTATTCCATGGTATTTGGGTAACACAATTTTCTTATCCATTCAAACACTGATGGGCATTTCAGGTTTTTACATTTATTTGCTATTGTAAATGAAGCAGCAATGAACATCAGTGTGCTTATTTCTGTTTGTGTTGTTATTTTTAGATATCTAGGATTTATAATTAGAAATGACGTTGCTGGACCTACACATCACCCTGTTTCTAGTTTTTTGAGAAAGTGCTATACTGTTTTCTGTAGTGTTTGCCATTTTACAGTCCTACTAGCAACAGGAAATGTACAAAGAGCTGGAGTTAGAAAACCAAAAGGGAGGAACACGTGTGGCATTTCTCAAGCTGAAAGCACTGAGGAAAAAACTTAAGCCTCAAATTGCAATACCGAAAGATACTATGGGCAAAATGTTGAATGATGCGGGAAACATCAAAAGAAGATGGAAGGAATGCACAGAGTCACTGTACAAAAAAGAATTGGTTGAGGTTCATCCATTTCAGGAGGTAGCTTATGATGTAGTACCAATGATATTGAAGGAAGAAGTCGAGGCTGCACTGAAGGAATTGGTGAAGAACAAGGCTCCAGGAATTGACGGAATACCCATTGAGATGTTTCAACAAATGGATTCTGAGCTGGAGGCACTTACTTGGCTATGCCAGGAGATTTGGAAGACAGCTACCTGGCCAATTGACTGGAAAAGATCCATATTTGTACCCATTCCAAAGAAAGGTGATCCCACAGATTGTGGAAATTATTGAACAATATTCTTCATATCACGTGCAATTAAAATCTTATTGAAGATAATTAAAAAATAATTGCAACAGTATACTGACAGAGAACTTGCAGAAATGCAAGCTGGATTCAGAAGAGGATGTGGAATGAGCGCTATCATAGCTGATGTTAGATAGATCTTGGCTGAAAGCAAAGAATACAAGAAAGATGTTACTTGTGTATTATTGACTATGCAAAATCATTCAACTGTGTGTATCATAACAAATTACAGATAACATTGAGGAGAATGGGAATTACAGAACACTTAATTGTACTCATGTGGAACCTGTACATAGACCAGGAGGCTGTCATTTGAACAGAACAAGGGGACACTGCATGGTTTAAAATAAAGACAGGAGTGCATCAGGGTTGTATCCTTTCACCATGCTTATTCAACTTGTATGCTAAGCAAATAATCCAAGAAACTGGATTATAAGAAGAAGAATGTGACATTAGGATTAGAGGAAGATCATTAACAATCTGCGATACACAGACAACACAACTTTGCTTGCTGAAAGTGAGGATGACTTGAAGCACATACTGATAAAGATTAAAGACTACAGTCTGCAGTGCAGATTATGTCTCAACATAAAGAAAACAAAAATCCTCACAACTGGACCAATAAGCAGCATCACAATAAATAAAGAAAAGACTGAAGTTGTCAAAGACTTCATGTTACCTGGTTCTATAATCAAAACCAATGGAAGTACCAGTCAAGATATCAGACGATGTATTGCACTGGGAAAATCTGCTGCAAAAAACCTCTTTCAAATGCTGAAGAGCAAAGATGTCTCCTTGAAGACTAAGGTATGCCTAACCCAAGCCATGGTATTTTCAAACTCCTCGTATGCATGTGAGAGCTGGACAATGAATAAGGAAGAACTAAGAAGAACTGATGCTTTTGAGTTGTGGTGTTGGTGAAGAATACTGTAAGCATGGACTTCTAAAAGAACTAACAGATCTGTCCTGGAGGAAGTGCAGCCAGAAAGCTCTTTGGAAGCGAGAATGGCCAAACTTTTTCTCAATTACTTTGTTCATGTTGTCAGAAGGGACCATTCCCTGGAGAAGGATGTCATGCTTGGTAAAGTGGAGGGTCAACGAAAGAGGGGATGGCCCTCAATGAGATGAATTGACACAGTGGCTGCAATGATGAGCTCTGGTATAGCTAGGATTGTGAGGATGGCCCATGACCGGGCAGTGTTTTATGTTGTACACAGGATCACTATGAATCAGGGCCGACTCAAAGGCACCTAACAACAACAATAACAAACATATTTAGCACCATAGTCTGAAAATTACCAATTTATTTGAATTAGTCTGGGCTCCATAGGAGACATTTCCTCTTCTTCATGTTATTTTCAATTAATCCTTTTTCTCTTGTAATAATTGAATGTTTTACTATTTTTTTTTTTAACTTGAGCCATTTTGTTACCTTTTTTTCCCCCACTTTAAATTTTGTATTCTACTTTTTGTGGGAAAATTTTCTGATTGAGTTCTCTTGTGGTACAGTGATCAGGTACCCAACTGCCAACCAAAAAGGCAGGGCCAGCACACATCAGCTGCTCAGTGGGAGAAAGATGCTGCAACCTGTCTTCACAAAGAATCATGGTCCTAGGACCCCCCACAGGGCAGCTCCACTCCATCCCACAGGGTCACTACAAATCAGAATCAACCCAGCAGCGAAGAACTTGGTAACTTGTCCTGAGAACCACCAGACTGCACTCATCTTTAGGTTATTTTCAGTGATGATTCAGTGGTGGGTAATTGATCTCTAGAATTCATTATGCAAGTGTGGGAAGGTGAAAGTTTAGCTAGTCACAGACTAATGTAGGTGGTGAGGCTCAGTTTTCTTGAGGTTAAGGTGAGGATTTTCTATGTCTTTGCTTCACAGACAGGCATTTCCAAGGTCTCCTACGGTGTCCCATTGTGGGCAAGGAGCTAGCTGTTCCCCTGTGTGTCACTATCTGCCTAAAGTATTCTCTTCCCCCTCCTGCCCTTGTAGTTTCTTGTGGTCCTAGTGCCTGTCCATCTTGGGCCCCAGCATCAATCAACAGAACTCTCTTACAGCATGATAATCTCCCTTCACCCCTCCCAATTGCAAAGCCATGAATTCATATGGTCAATCTGTACCAACTTAAAAAATTAGTCTAAAGCTTCCTCAGCTTAATTCCATTTCTTTGTTCTCTGTTTGGGGTGTTGCCCAGCCTTCCCCAAAATGGCTGCAATAAGTGAGTGCTTGTACTATTAATGGATAGGTTCTGTCAGCTTTCATGCTATCTCTGCTCCACCTGTCCCCCACTTCTGGACTCACCCTGATTCTCCAACACCTCAGCTGCTGTCTTGCATTCTGAGATCTCAGTCTGTGCTTGTTCAGTGGGTTAGTTGCTGGGGGGGGGGGTAAATGGGAACCTCTAGTCACTTTGCCATTGCAGTAGTTAAGGTTGTGTCAACTTGGCTGGGCCTGGTTGAGTGGCTGGGCAGCTGGTGGTAGTTACTCCCCATGATGAGACTGGCAATCATTTCCATTGTGGGAGCTACCACAAGCAGCTGAGTAGCTGCTTTAGGGATGTGGTCTGCTTCCTGTATATAAGGAAAAGCCTTGGGAATGGTCTCTAGCTTATGGCACTCTTGAACCCTGCATGTAGCTGAGTCATTGTTCAGCAGCCTGCCATGCTGTGCCGATCTTGGGACTCTCAGTGGACTTGAATCAATGGCCTGCTGTGTTGTTTGGTAATATTGGGACTGTGCCTTTTTACTTGTCAACCTTGGGTTTGTTATTCTCAGCAGCCTGCAGCTACCTGAGTGAAGAAAAGCCTCCAGCTTCAGTGGGCCAGGAGCAGAAGGCAGAGCTGAAGCCCAAGGTTGAGGGGCTTTCACCCAGCCCCTAGAGCCTGGCACTTTGAACTCAGACTAAAAGTCTCTAAACTGTAAGAGAATAAACTTCTTTTTGTTCAAGCTATCCCATTTGTGGTATCTTTTGTTAGAATGGCACTAGGTAACCAGAACAGCTATCTTACTCCATCTCCTCAGTGCAATTAGTGCTTTTGTTGATCATTGTTGTTGTTGTTGTTATGTGCTGTGGAGTCGGACCCAACTCATAGTGACCCCTCCTGGAGTTTCTGAGGCAGTATAACTACAGAAATAGATTACCCAACCTTCCTTCCGAGGAGTAGTGGCTGGCGGGTTTGATCCACCAGCCTCCTGGTTAGCAGTCAGGTGCCTTAGGCACTATGCTACCAGAGCTGACTGTTAATAGCATTGATTATTCAAAAGGCCCATTAAATAACTCCATTCAAAAATCTATTTTATATATACTTTATATATAGTTTAGGAGCTCTGGTAGCATAGTGCCTAAGGCACTTGACTGCTAACCAGAAGGCTGGCGGTTCAAACCCACCAGCCACTCCTCGGAAGGAAGGTTGGGCAATCCTACTTCTGTAGTGATACTGCCTCGGAAACCCAAGGAGGGGTCGCTATGAGTCGGGGCCGACTCCATGGCACATAACAACAACAACAACAACATATGTAGTTTGTTGAATGAAGTTGTTTAAATGAAAATTTAAATGATCCATGAAAGCCTAAACCTGTATAATGTGCAAACCTGTCAAAGAAGGAAAACAATTACTTTTCATTAGAACGAGCTAAAAAAAGTGGTAAGACTGCATCCTGTCAAAGTGGAAAATTAGTGGGACCTGGAAAAACAAGAGAGTCCCATCAAGTTCTTCCTCTCAGCCAGAATTACTTTAATATGCATAACCATGTGCAATTTCCTGGTAATATGGGCACAGTTTTCATCTAAAAAGAAATATGGACTTATTTTAATAAACCAAGTATAGTATACCTTTTTCACTTTAGTAATTTAGCAGACTTTGTTTGTTCCTCAGTCATGTCTCCTTTTCTTTTCTCTTTTTACCATTTGCTACTTGGTGCAAACAGCTGGGACTTTGTACTTGCAATCTGTTCCCTACAAATGATAGCCTCAATCTGTAACAAATGTGGAGTAAATAAATAAATACCACAGCTTCCTCACACCTTCTTGGGATAATTCTCAGACATGTGTTCTACACCATCTCTCAGTGGTTCTCAGTGATATTAATCTCTAGTTTCACATAATGGTAACTCACTTGATAATGGTTTTTAATTGTCTTCCTTTCCTTCCTGACTCATTCTCCCTACCTTCTCCCAGGTGTTTCCTGGGATCATCTGCCAAATAAACTACTTGAATTTATTTGAATCCTTGTCTCAGAGTTTATTTCTAGGGGAACTTTAACCAAGATAATGACCTTTTCTAATATCTTTTGTTGATTTGGGTTAGAAAAATTGAGATTTTTCCAAGATATCACCATATCCTTCCCCATGCTCAGTATTTAGCTTGTCACCAACACTCATGCATTGAACTCCACTTTTCTGTAGTATGCTAATTCTGGCTTCTTCAATTCATGTCTGGACTATGACACAGTATTTCTAGCCATGATTTCTGCTTCTGGCTTCTGTACCTTTCAGGTAATCCTGTTAATCACTACCACCCATATTTTATTAATCATCTACTGGTTCCATGTTTGTAGCATTTAAGACTCTTCAGAGGCTCCTCCATTCATTATCTTGATGAACATATCATCTAGTGTCATGCATTAAATATTATCTGTATGTCACTGATTTCCAACAGTTATATATCTGTATCAAAGTTTTCTCAAAAATTTCAGTTGTTTAGATACCACTGACTACTTGACATCTATACTTGCATGTGTACTCCCACACCCCCTGCCATCAAGTTGATTCCAACTCATAGTGACCCAACAGGACAGAGTAGAACTGCCCTATGGGGTTTCCAAGGCTGTAAATCTTTATGGAAGCAGACTGCCACATTTTTCTCCTGCAGAGCAGCTGGAGGATTCAAATGGCCAACATTTTGGTTAAGAGCCAAATACTTTAACCACTGCACTACCAGAACGCTGTGTGTGTAATCCCACCCACTGCTGTTGAGTCAATTATGATTAATGGTGTTCCTTGGGTTTCTAAGGCTGTAAATCTTTATGAAAGTAGATTGCCTTATCTTCTTCCTGCAGAGCAGCTAATGGGTTTAAACTGCTGACTTTCTGACTAGCAGCCAAATGTCTTACCCACTATACCACTAGAATTCCTGTATGTGTGCTGTTGTTGTTGTTGTTTTGTCATCGAGTGTGCTAGACATCTCAAATTTAAGATGTAAAAGCTGAATTTCTGGTCCTTTTCACCTAACTTTCTCCTTTTGCAGGCTTTGCCATCTCATTTGATGACAGCTTCATCCCTGTATTTACTTAACCCTAAGATGTTGGAGATAGCTTTGATTTATCTTTTTATTCACAACCCACCTCCAATCTGTTAGGTAATATCCTTATCCCTAGCTTCAAAATATATTCACTTCTAACTCTGTCCATACCTAATCTTCTGACATGAGCCAATATCATCTTTTATGTGTATCCCTATGCATCTTAGTGATTCTACTTGCCTCTACCCTTGCCTTTTTCCATATATTCATAATAAAAAAGACATATTTTTAAATATTAAGTCAGATCGATCATGGCCTTCTACTGCTAAATACCATGCAATGTGTCACTGTCACACTCTGTGAAAAAGCCAACATCCTGACAATGGACAATTAGCACTGACTTTATCAGGTCCCCTTATCACTTTGACTCTCATCTACCAGTCCCTTCACTCATTACACTCACTACACTATACAGTCCAGCCATATTAATGAATTAATGTATCATATTCCTCTATGCAGTAGGTATTGCTAAGCACTTGGTTCTATGTTGTCCATTTTCTAAGCAATAACTTATGTTTCATTTCCTCTTGAAGATTAGGTCCTAGTAGTTTTTAAAGATGTTTTCCTAATCCATCATACCTCTCGGCTTTCTTCCCCAGAACTCTCCCAAATCTCCCACCTTCTCTCTAGATAAGAAAGAGAAAAAAATAAGCAAAGAAGAGGCAGTGCTTATTGCTAGAATGCAAATTTCTCCCAGAAATCCCATTACATGTCAGCTTACTCATCATTGGTCAAACATTGTCTTGTGCCCCACCACCACTCACAAAGAACACTGGGAAATACAAAGGTTTGAGAAGATATTTTGCTGCTCTGAATAAAATCAGGGTATAATCAATTACGAAGAAAGGGAGAATGTACATTTTATGTGTAATGTTGCTTAGATAAATAGCAGTTTCTACCACAAATAGTATAAAATTACCCATAATTTACGCTGAGCTTAGGTCCTGCCCACTTCTGAGCATTTTAATCAGAAAAGCATTACTGCAGTCACTTGTTTTTATATTAACATAAGGGCTATTTATTACCATTAGCTCAGGAAATGACCCACTGTGGCCTTGTAAGACAGAATTAATTTGTACTGATTCCAGCTGAAAGTTGGCTACCTTTAAATTTAATAACTTGAGAACTGTCACTATCCTTTGAAGTTAATAATAGTTGTAAAGTGAAAATAAAAATGTTTCTAAAGGAAATCAACTCACTGAAGCTAGTAAATGAATGCTTTGTCACTAGAACTATTAATGTGTGTGTGGGAGGAAGTGTTTAGAATTTCATTGTTATTTTGTCTAGTTTTGTTTTGAGTTTGGGATGATAGAATGCCAGACACGCCTCCTTGTATTCCCCCATGGAAATGAAATGTCATGAATTTAATGGGTTCCTGGTGGCATAATGGTTAAAGCTCTCAGCTGCTAAGGAAAAGATAGAGGTTGGTCATACAAATACAAGCCACTCTATGGGAATGAAGACAAGGTGATCTGTTCCCACAAAAATTACAGCTGAGGGAACCCTATGAGGGCAGTTCTTTGATGAACTATAGGGTCACTCTGTGTTGGAATTGACCACACACAACAACAACAAAAACAATAGGTTTGTGGTTGTCAGCTAGAGAATTAGAAGCAAAGATATTTTGTGTGACCATTTGTGTTGAAACTACATGAAAACATGTCACCTCCAGCATAAATATATTTGCACAGCAGAACCTCACATGTTAAATAAATGAACAGTTACTTGCTTCAGTCTTTTCTGCTGTGGAATGTGATTTTCTGCATGAGTAAAAGAAGGCTCATCTTAATTAGCCCCCCACCCCCCTTAATGAGGGGAGTAACAGGCTGAACCAAGAACAGAGGATTTATCAGTATACAAATAGCAGGCAACTGTTTACCTAAGTTATATAAAGTAGCAAATGGGTCATTTCAAGAAAACATCAGGCAGTACATTTCATATATGTGTGAAAGTAACTGTTTCCAATTTCAGTTCCAGGTCATTAATAGTGTGGAAGTTCCTAATGAGGCTGGAGAATCTTTCTTGCATAGGAACATCCTGGCTTTTCATTTGCAGTGATGCCACTCAAAGTTTCTTTCAGCAGGAAGCAGCATTTTTGATTTTTTCTTGTCGCTCATTTGTGGGTTTATTTCTACTTAATTTGCTGATCCGAATAGATGCCAGATTAACATCCCCAGGGACCACTGTTTCCTGTTGGTGTCTGTGCAAATGAAGGCAGCAAGCAAGAGCTCTGTGTCTGCTGGAGTTCTGGAGAATTTAGGTTGCCAGGGGCATAACCTGGAAACTTGGTCGATATCCTCTGCCCCCATCCTCTGTTCCCACCCTCTACCATCCCCAAAAAACTCAGCAATAGTCAAGTGAATTTGGTTAAGGTTAGTTTAGGAGAAAGGAAAGGATTCTTTCTCATTAAGCATTTTCCAAATGCAGCCCTTTCAGAACCCCAGATCTTTGCTCTAACTCATTGTTTCTAAAATTGCCTGATTATAAGAGATACCTGCTTATTACAAATGTAATAACATCCCAAGAATCTGTCCTTGGAGATTTTACCCATTAGGGCCTGGGTGAAGCCCAAGGTTCTATATTTTTAATAAGCATCTCAGATAGTTTTTATCATCAGGTAAGTTTAAGAAGTGCTCTTCTCATATGAAAGGGCAACATGATAGATCAAGGACTGAAAGCACTGTGTGTAGTATTATATTTGAAAGTCCCTCATTTCCTCATTATGAAGTATTTATTACCAGGATACATTTATAAAGTGTTTATTGTCCATAACAATATGGGCACTGGATACACCATTTCTCTCTTCATAAAAGAGGGTAATAGCTTTAAGAGCAATAAAGAAACATGCCAAAAAACAACAAACTCTGCCAGTATTTAAAGACCTCTAAGAAGCCCCTGAGGAGCTCTGGTAGCATAGTGCCTAAAGGCACTTGACTGCTAACCAGAAGGCTGGTGGTTCAAACTCACCAGCCACTCCTCAGAAGGAAGATGGGGCAATCTACTTCCGTAGTGAGACTGCCTCAGAAACCCAAGGAGAGGTCGCTCTTAGTTGGGTCTGACTCAATGGCACATAACAACAACAACAACAAGCCCCTGGTTTGAACACACCAGCCAATGAGGCAGTCTGCTTGTACTGTAAAGATTTATAGCCTTGGAAACCCTGTGTGGCAGTTCTGGTCTGTCTTGTAGGATCTCTTTGAGCAGGAATCAACTTAATGGCAATGGGTTTTCATGGTTTTAAGAAGCTCCTGGTTGTTCTTAGATGCCACATTCTTTGTGCTTTGCCACTGGGGAGGGAAAAAGAATATTCATATTTCTTTGAACTTTCATACCATTTGGAAGAATTGTGCATTGTAAAAGAACACTTTAAGAGCTAAATTTATTTTAATAGGAAACACAGATTAAAGTAGATGTGCATATGTTAAGCAATATTGGAATGTGTTCTTGGAAAACACAGGCAAAAACAATATATAGGAATATAAAGGAGTTGCCCCCCTCCCAATTTCTCTCTAAACAAAGAAGATACAGGAACCTAAAAACCATATATTTTTTTTTGTTAACTGTATGCTGATAGATTTCATAGTAGTGATTTTCTGCATGTTGGGAAATATGCCATGACAGGATATTTGAGGTATGTGATGCTCTTGGAGTTAAGAATATGTATTAAAATCCAGTGCAAAACAATAGATTATGAGCCTTTGTTACAGTCAGTGATGGATATATATTTAAAATCATTAATCTACCAAGGCGGTAACTCATCAATTTTGATACTCTGAAAATATTCTGAGAATTCCCTTTAATCATCTTGGATGGTGCAGTCTATAAGCTTTTCCGTCATAGTTAAAAATTACTTGATAGTTTATCTGTCACTGTCTTCTGCTACCCAACACAGAAGCTCAGAAGCTACCAGTGGGTGTCTTATAGCTAGTATTGGAGTATAATTCCCAGTTTTTGCCTCACCCTGGAACTAAGAAAAGATAGCATCAGATGGTCCTGAATATTCATTTGCCTTTTTAAGTGAATGATTTGTGAAGGATTTGGAGTTTTCAAAGGTCTGTGAGAAAGAGACAGGCCAACACATTCCACTGTTTCTTGTACTCTATAATTTCATCATCAACATTTTTTGATTTGAAATAGTAGGAAAGGTTGCAAAATCTGATAGTATTTGGACATTAGCCAATAAGGTCTATTTTGAGTGCAAGATTTCGTGTTTGTGTCTCATGTTGCAAATTAGCACAAAGCGTGTTTTTCAGCAGACATTACTTTAAACTCGGAAAATTCCTTAATGTATATCAGTATAAAGTAAGAGTAGAATTTTTGTTTAAAATACTGAAAAATGCATTTTTTATAAGGAACTCAGAAGGCACAAAAGTAAAGTACTCAACTGTTAACTGAAAGGCTGATGTTTCGAACCCACCGGGTAGATCCATGGGAGAAAGACCTGGTGATACGCTCCTGTAAAAGTTACAGCCTGGAAAAGCCTATGGGATAATTCTTCTGTTACATGGGGTCACTACAAGTCAGAATCAACTCGATGGCACCTAAGAACAACAATATATTCATAGATCTATGTCTTATAAAAATATTAGTCAGAATAAAATTCACTCCATTGAGTTAACTCCAAGAGTTAAAGGCATTTGCTTTAATTGTCATTTTAAAATGTCCTTGTGAAGAGAAATCCGATTGGATAATTGAGAAAAGGGGTCTCGATGGGTCTCTAGGCATATTTTGATTGAACCGCCAGCCTTCTGGTTAGTAGTCAAATGCCTTAGGCACTACGCCACCAGAGCTCCTTTAGATTATCTAGTTTGGCTGAATTTCAAAGTAATTTAACTTAATTTCTATATGAAAAGCAGCAGAGTTAATATATCTGCTTTGGCAAAAAAGTTGGAAATGACCTTTATGTCTAAGAGAAAGGAAATCGTTATTTAAAGAAGAGAAAATTTAGAGGCACTTATTAAAATGTACACATTCCTAGGTCCTTTCCCAAATGTATCAAATCAAAATATCTGAGAAGTCTGGAAGCTGTCTTTTTGATGAACATCCCTGGTGATTCTTACCATTTTGCAAACTTTAGAAACATCTTATAGTTACATCTATAAGGCAGAATTTGAACTGGCCATTATATTCTGCTTTCAAAGAATTTGTACTAAGATAAAGAAAATTCATGATAAAATAATGGCAAAAGTGAAGCACAGAGTGTGAAACGTGCCATTGTAGAATTTGGCCTCAAAAGCCCTCTTTTTTTTTTATTCTGGTTATCTAGTGCCACTCTGACAAGACATATACCACAAATGGGATGGCCTTAACATACAGGAGTTTATTCTCTCAATTCAGAGGCTTTAAGTCCAAGTTCAAAGTGCCAGGCTCTAGGGGCTGGGTGAAAGCCCCTCAACCTTGGGGTCCAGCTTTGTCTCCTGCTCCCAGCCCACTGGAGCTAGAGGCATTTCTTCACTCAGACAGCTGCTGGCGGCTGAGGCTGAGAAGCGCCAGGGTTGACAAGTAAAAAGGCACAGTCCCAGTGTTACCAAACCACACGGCAGGCCATTCACTTAAGTCCATTTTAAGTCCCAAGGTCGGCAGAGCATAGCAGGCTGCTCAACAAAGACACGGCTACACGCAGAGGCCAAGCATGCCATAGGCTAGAGACCATTCTCAAAGCTTCTCCTTAAATGTAGGAAGCAGACCACATCCCCAAAGGCAGCTACTCAGCTGCTTGTGGTAGATCCCACCATGGAGTTGATTGCCAATCTCATCATGGGGAATAACTACCACTAGCTGCCCAGCCACTCAACCAGGCCCAGCCGAGTTGACACACAAAAATAACCATCACTTTTATTTTTTAGGAAAATACCTGGATGTCAGTATAGAAGCCCAGTGTAGGCCTGAGAGAATGGCTAGCATAAAACAGAATAACTGAAAGGAAAACAAGAAAATGGCAGAAATTTTTAGTTCCCTGGGATATTCTGGCTTGGGATGAGGACAGAAGGAAAACTGAGCAAGAAATTAAAGTTTTGGGAGAATTAGGAGAAATTATTTACTGAAATAATCCAGATACTGAGTGAGCATAACCAAGAGACATAGAATCGGGGATGTCCAATATTAAGAGGTAAATAGTGATACTGCCTTGGAAACCCAAGGAGGGGTCACTTTGAGTCAGGTCCGACTCAAGGGCACATAACAACAACAATGCTGTCTTGAGTTCCGATATAATCTCCTATGCCAGGCATTAAGCATGCTTCATTAAGCATGCTTCATTAAGCATGCTCTGGGAGAAATTAAGAGAAAAGACACTGCTGCGTTTCACATGTATGTTGACCCAGGCAGAAAGAAGGGAACACTGCGAACCAGACACTGGATCAAATACAGATGTGTAGCCATCTTCATTATTTCCTCAAATATGGGAAAGGTGACTCCAGAAATCTGGAAAATCTGCGTAGTTCCTTGTTCCTAGTGGTGCCACTAGGGAGGCATGGACTAGGGAGGCATGGACTGTACCAGGTGACACTGTCAGGGTGACACCAAAATGACTCTCCATAAAATTTCTGTGCAGTGTTTCAGCAAAAATTTATTTATTTTTAATAAAAATATCCCAGCAGTTAGTTATCAACAACTAAAAACTCACTCCCCTCGAGTTGGATCCGACTCATAGCGACCCCTCCTTGGGTTTCCGAGGTGGTATCTCTATGGAAGTAGATTGCCTAGTCTTCCTTCTGAGGAGTGGCTGGTGGGTTTGAACCACTAGCCTTCTGGTTACCAGTCAAATGCCTTAGGCACTGTGCCACCACAACTCCTTATAACAAAAAACAATTCTAAGCCCAGATTATATGTATCAATATACCTACAAGGCTAAAACTTTATGCTAATTTACTTTTTGAACCTTCTAATGTGCTCCAGTCAGAGCTCATTATTACCCAGTTACGACGATGCTTTGTATCATGTGGTTTTATCTGCACTTGCAAGTATACACCGTCTCTGTTGCTGTCAGTGTTTTATGGTCACCAATTTTGTTAAATTTTCTGGTGTTTTACTTATAATATTGTGTAAATTGGTGGCATAGTGCCTAAGGCATTTGATTGTTAACCAGAAGGCTAGTGGTTCAAACCCACTAGCCACTCCTCAGAAGGAACACTGGGCAATCTACTTCTGTAGTGATAACTGCCTCAGAAACCCAAGGAAGGGTCAATATGAGTTGAATGGACTCCATGGCAGTGAGTTTGGTTGTTTTTCTCTTATTTCCTATTGTGTAAATAGTATTTGTGAGCCTATATCAAAAACTTTTTGAGAATGAAATTGTGATTAAAGAAAAAGAAGGAGAAAACTCAAAAAAAGATTTCTGCTCAGTTATTAATACTGTTGTAACGAATAATGTAATGCAATGTACAAAGACTTTGCAAAGCAGTTTCGTTGTTAATATTCATATAAACTAAGAAATACTACATTTAAGCAATTTACAATTTATTTAACACGTTTTTCTGTTATTAAAATTGATAGTCCGCATTACTAAGGATTCTATATGATGTGGTATGGAAAGAGGACCATGGGATGATGACACTATGAGTTCCCACACTAAATGACATGAACCCTAGTGACACCCACCGATGCAGTTGACAGTTTGGTTATGAGTACACACACACACACACACACATACACGTGCTGAAAGAATAAATAGCAAAAGGTAAAATCATTATCTCTGGTTGTGGAGATTAGTAATGATTCATACCTTGTTTTGTTACTTTTCTCTTTTGAAAATACATTATCTGTATAACTAAGGGGAAAAATCATCAACTTTTGAGGCAAAAAGATAATGTTCATGTATTTTTTTAACAAAAAGAAATTCTGAATTTGATGGTGGATAAGCCATTCTAGTGCTCAATTTAAAATCATATAGGACTAAGAGCCAGGAGCTCTGGTGAGGTAGTGCCTAAGGCCTTTGACTGCTAACCAGAAGGTTGGCGGTTCAAACCCACCATCCATTCCTCAGAAGGAAGGTTGGGCAATCTACTTCCATAGAGATATTGCCTAGGAAACCCAAAGAGGGGTCGCTATGAGTCAGAGTCAACTTGACGGCAATGATTTTTTTGTTTTAGTACTGAGAGCTATGCTATATTAGTTAATATTTTATTTCAGAAAATTGTCAGTCTATTATAAACAAAACCAATCCCTGGGTTTTCAAAGGCTGATATGCTGTACAAAATAATTAACACCAAACTATTTGATCATGTGTAGAGTCTACTAGTTCAAAACAAGGAAAAAACATTTTAATTATTTTACATTCATCAGTACAATTCCTTTTGCTATCAATCATGCAAAGATTTGTGGTTTCTTTCCATTGTTTTATAGGTAACTTTTTTCCTATTTGATAATACTTGAATATATTCTGTAAGCATTCAATTTCTACTATCAGATAAACTGAGTTTGAAGCCCACCTCTACTCTTTACTCCTGGATGACCTTGGGTAAATTACTTACCTCTCCCCAGCTATGTTTCTGCATCTGTAAATTGGATGGTGATGCTTCTTACTTCATAGGGTTTTTATGAGAATTATATAAGTTCATGTACTTATAGCAAAATCTTTGGCCAATATGCAAAATAAATCAACTATGATTAGTATTTGTTCATAATAAAAATGTTCACAAAGTAAAAAAAGAACAACAAAGAAATTCAAATAATCTATTCTCTCACTCCAGGGTAAGCAGTGATACCATTCTTACATCTTTTATCTTCCTTCTTTGTTTAAACACAAAATACTCAAATGAATCTTCTCATACATACTGTATTATAATCTTCTTTTTGAACTTTATATAAACTAAATAATTTTCTCTGTTATTAAACAGTTTTCTAAAATACCTTTCACAATGACCACATGCTTTTGAATTTGTAAGGAAGCACCATATTTTATTTAAATAGTGTCACACTGTGGAGCATTAAGGTTAATTCCAAATCATTAATATTTTAAGAAGGCTACACTGACTATCCCTTTAATTAAATATTTGTGCATATCCATGATTATTACATTAGAATCAATTGCTAGAATTGGTATTTCTTGATCAAACAGTAATATTTTCAATATTTATTTCATTCATTTTTTTATATGTATTAGGTAATATGGCTTCTAGAAAGCTTGTATCAGTTTTCACTTCTACAAGGAGCACATAAAATACTCTTTAAATGTTGTTGTTGTTATGTGCCGTGGAGTGGGACTTAACTTACAGCGACCCCTCTTTGGGTTTCCAAGGCAGTATCACTACAGAAATAGATTGCCCAAACTTCCTTCCAAGGAGTGGCTTGTGGTTCTGAACTGCCAGCCTTCTGGTTAGTAGTCCAATGCCTTGGGTACTACACTACCATGGCTCCCACTCTTTAAACAGGTGACTGTTTAAAAAAAAAAAAAAATGTAACAATTCCCTTTAATTTTTCATTTTACTTTATTAAGACTAATCCTGTATGTATTATACCTCAACATAAACAAAAGTCCTCACAACTGGACTAAGAAGCATACTATGATACATGGAGAAAAAATTGAAGTTGTCAAGGATTTCATTTTACTTGGATCCACAATTAATGCCCATAGAATCAGCAGTCAAGAAATCAAATGACAAAGACAAGGATAGGCATTATATGATGCTGAAAGGGTCAAACAACAAAGAAGATGTTACAATAAAAAATATTTATGCAACTAATGAAAGTGCTCCAAAATACATGAAGCAAATATTAACTGAATTAAAATGAATGATAGACAACTCTACATTAGTAGTAGGAGACTTTAACACACCACTTTCAAGGAGAGACAGGTCAATGGACAAAAACTCAACAAAGATACAGAAGAACTTAACAATACAATCAACCAACTGGAACTCATAGACATATATAGAGCACTTACCCCAACAAAAACACAATTCACATTCTTTTCCAGTGCACGTGGATCCTTCTCCAGAATAGACCATATGCTAGGACATAAAACAAATCTCAATAAATTCAAAAGCATTGAAATACTGCAAAGCATCTTCTCTGACCACAATGCTATAAAACTAGAAATTAATAATAGGAAGAGCAAGGAAAAAACATCAAACATATGGAAGCTGAACAACTCTCTGCTTAAAAACTGTTGGGTTACAGAACAGATAAAAACTGAAATAAAAAAAATTCCTAGAAACTAATGAGAATGAAGATACATCCTACCAAAACCTATGGGATACAGCAAAAGTAGTACTCAGAGGACAGTTTATAGCAATAAATGCATACATCAAAAAAGAGGAAAGAAACAAAATCAACACTCCAACTAATCAACTCCAACAACTAGAAATAGAACAACAAAAGAATCCTACAGTATCTAGAAGCAAGGAAATAGTAAAGATCAGAGCAGAAATAAATGAAACAGAAAATAAAAAAAACATAGAGAAAATCAACAAAACAGAGAGCTGGTTCTTCAAAAAGATTAATAAGATTGATAAACCACTGGCAGACTTAACAAAAAAAAGGAGAAGGGTTCCGGCAAGATGGCGGACTCGGCAGAAAGACTGCACAGACCCTCTTCAACAAAGAAAAGGGAAAACAACTAACACACACACAGAAGATAATCTTGGACCCCTGAGCCTTGAAGGGAAGGATATAGAAGTGGAGTAAACCCCAACTAGCAGAAGAATTTGCATGAAAATATTAAAAAAGAAGACATACAGAGCTGTGGTCTGGCAGCGATCCTGATGGCACAGACAGCTTGGAGATTCCTGAGTGGTGGTAGGACCTAAGAATTAATTTAAAATCAGCCCTGCTAGCCAGGGACTGCACGGAGGACTGTACATGGTGGCTGGGGAATAAACGGAGAAGGTGAAGAGAAAGACAACCTGAGCTGTGGACTTTTGCCAGTCCAGAGGCCGCCACCATTTTGAAGCTTTAAAAGCGGTTTGACTATTTTGGATATTTAAAGAGAGAGCGCTCTCACAGATTCTTGGGGCTTAAGAACACGTTCTGCTTTCCAGCAACCCCAAGAACACTCCATACCCACAAGACTGAAAAGGTACAACATTCTTCTTGTTACTCTTATACCCCACACACTCTTGGGTGAGCAGAGGTGTGGCCATCCCCCACTCCCACCTACCTTCTGGGCCCACAGGAACTCCATCACAGTCTGTATACTCAGATGGAGCCTGGGTGCCCTGCCCTGTCCTCCATCAATTTTTTTTTTCTCGTTTTTTATTTTTATTTTTTTCTTTTTTGCTTTCTTTTTTCTGGGAATTAGTTTACTTGTATCTGTTTGTTTTAAAACAACTATTATTAATAATACTTTTGTCCTTTTTATTATTATTCTTAATCTTCCCCTCACAGGTCCTAGTTTTCAGCATTTTTTCTTTTCCCTGTTTCTGGTTGAAATATATTTATTTTAATTTAAGTTTTTTTTCCTCCCTTTTTTCTCATGGTTAACCCCATTCCATATTTTTCTTTTTTCATTTTTCCCATTTTTTTCTTCATTATTCTCCTTCTCTACTTTT
>NW_006921590.1:1315360-1333409 GCF_000298275.1 Orycteropus afer afer | reverse complement strand
GAAAAGAAGGAGAAGGCCCAAATCACAAGAATTGTAAATGAAAACGGTGTCATCACAACAGAACCAACTGAAATAAAAAAGATACTGACAGAATATTATGAAAAACTGTACACCAATAGATTTGAGAATCTAGAAGAGATGGACAGGTTAGTAGAAGCACAAGATCTACCTAAACTTTCCTACTCAGAAATAGAAAACTTGAACAGACCCATAACAAGCAAAGAAATTGAACAGGTCATAAAAAAAACTTCCCACAAATAGCCCTGGCCCTGATGGTTTCACTGGAGAATTCTGTCAAATATTCAGAGAAGAGTTGACACCTATGCTACTCAAGCTATTTCAGAACATAGAAAAAGGTGGAGTACACCCAAACTCATTTTATGAAGCAAACATATCACTAATACCAAAACCAGGGAAAGACAACACTAGAAAGGAAAACTACAGATCAATATCACTCATGAACCTAGATGCAAAAATCTTTAACAAAATCCTGGCTGACAGAATCCAACAACATATCAAAAAATTAATACATCCGGACCAAGTGGGATTCAAACCAGGTTGGAAGGGTGGTTCAACATCAGAAAATCAATCAATTTAATCCACCACATAAACAAAACAAAGGAAAAAGACCATATGATTATATCAATTGATGCAGAAAAGGCATTTGATAAAATCCAACGTCCATTCCTGTTTAAAACTCAGCAATATAGGGATAGAAGGGAAATTCCTCAACATAATAAAGGGTATATATGCAAAGCCAATGGCCAACATCATTATTAATGGAGAAAGACTCAAGGCATTCCCCTCATGAACAGGAACCAGACAGGGATGCCCTCTATCACCACTTTTATTTAACATTGTATTGAAAGTCCTGGCCAGAGCAATAAAGCAAGAAAGAGAAATAAAAGGTATATATATTGGGAAAGAGGAATTAAAACTATCTCTATTTGCAGGTGATATGACCCTATACATAGAAAACCCAAGGAACTCAATACAAAGACTACTGGAACTAATAGAGAGGTTCAGCAAAGTGGCAGGATACAAGATCAACATACAAAAATCAGTTGGATTTCTCTACAACAGCAAGAACTCCTCTGAGAAAGAAATAAGAGAAACCATACCATTCACTATAGCTGCGAGAAAGATAAAACATCTAGAAATAAACCTCACCAGAGACACAAAAGCCCTATACAGAGAAAACTATAAAACACTGCTACAAGGGACAATAAGAGTACTACAGAAATGGAAGACCCTACCTTGCCCATGGATAGGTAGACTAAACATTGTGAAAATGTCAATACTACCTAAAGTAATCTATACATTTAATGCAATCCTGATCCAGATTTCAACAAAATTTTTAAAGGACATGGAAAAACTAAGTACTAGTTTCATATGGAAAGGAAAGAGACCTGAAATAAGCACAGCACTTCTCAAGAAGAAAAACAAAGTGGGAGGTCTCACACTCCCAGATCTTATGAACTACTATATAGCCACAGTAGTCAAACAGCATGGTATTGGTAAAATGGTAGACAGATAGACCAATGGAACAGAATAGAAAGTTCAGACATAGACCCATCCATCTATGGACAACTAGTCTTTGACAAAGGCCCAAAGCCCATTAAATGGGGAAGAGATAGCCTCTTTAACAAATGGTGCTGGCAAAACTGGATATCCACCTGTAGAAAAATGAAACAAGACCCATACCTCACCCCATACACAAAAATAAACTCAAGCTGGATCAAAGACTTAAATGTAAAACCCAAAACTATAAAATTCATCAAAGATAAAATAGGGGCAAATTTAGGAGCCCTAATTTATGGCATAAATAGACTGTCAAGCATAACCCAGAATGTGCAGGAGATAGAAGAGAAGCTAGATGACTGGGACCTTTTAAAAATTAAATTCTTGTGCACATCAAAAGATTTCATTAAAAGGGTAAAAAGAGAACCTACAGATTTGGAAAAAAATATTTGCCTATGACATATGTGACAAAAGACTTATCTCCAAAATCTACAGAAAACTTCAACACCTCAACATCAAAAAAGATAAATAACCCAATTCACAAATGGGCAAAAGAGATGAACAGACACTTCACCAAAGAAGATATACAAGCAGCCAACAAGCCCATGAGAAATTGATCATGACCATTAATCATTGTTGTTGTTGTTATGTGCCGTCGAGTCAGACCTGACTCATAGCGACCCCTCCTTGGGTTGCCGAGGCAGTATCCCTACAGAAGTAGATTGCCCCATCTTTCTTCCAAGGAGTGGCTTGTGGGTTTAAACTGCCAGCCTTCTGGTTAGCAGTCCATTGCCTTAGGCACTACACTACCAGAGCTCCTCATTAATCATTGTGTTGTTGTTGTTGTTGTTGTGTGCCATTGAGTCAGCCCCAACTCATAGCGACCCCTCCTTGGGTTTCCTAGGCAGTATCACTACGGAAGTAGATTGCCCCATCTTCCTTCCGAGGAGTGGCTGGTGGGTTTGAACCGCCAGCCTTCTGGTTAGCAGTCAAGTCCTGAGCCACTATGCTACCAGAGCTCCTTCATTAATCATTAGAGAGATGCAAATCAAAACAACAATGAGATATCATCTCACTCCAGCAATAATAGCAAAGTTCAACAGATCAGATAGTAACAAATGCTGGCGGAGTTGTGGAGAGATTGGAACTCTTGTGCACTGCTGGTGGGATTGTAAAATGGTACAACCATTGTGGCAAACAGTGTGGCATTTCCTTAAAAAACTGAAAATAGAAGTACCAATTGACCCAGCAATTCCATTACTAGGAATATATCCAAAAGAGGTGAGAGATAGCCCACGAACAGACATATGTACACCTATGTTCATTGCAGTGCAATTCACCATAGCAAAGAGAAGGAAACAACCCAAATGCCCATCAATGGATGAGTGGATAACCAAATTATAGTATTTCCACACAAGGGAATACTATGCCACATTAAAGAACAATGAGGGATATGCGAATCATCTCGCAAAGTGGATGAACTTGGAGGACATTATACTGAGTGAAATAAGTCAATCTCAGAAAGACAAGTACTGTATGAGCCCATTACTGTAAAAAGACAGAGTAGGGTTTGCTTGGGAAAGGGAACTCACCTAGTACGTTACCAGGATGGGAAGGGAAAGGGAGGGATTAATTTAGGGCTAGTTGGGGCATACATGCTAACACGTGTAGGGGGAGGGATATACAGGAAGAATATATGACCACCCTGATAACACTGGGAAATGAGAGGACACTGAACTGTGCACATAAGAGATAGACAACAGATGCTAAAACCAACCAATGTGTCCACAAAACCACATTGTCATTAACACCAAACACTAGGCTATACAAATAAACACATAAATACCTGAGATGATCAGACAGGGGTCAGTGAATAGAGGTATACTCTAGACCAAGGATAGACTCAGCTGAGGCTAATCTTGTACAGACACCAGTGATACAAAATACCTGCAATCCTTACAGAAACAATAGAAGACAGACACAGAGTAATCTTTCACAGACATCCCGACACTATGGGAGAGAAATCCAATAGAGCTACTACCTCAGGACCATAGTACTGGCGGACACCAGACTCAATTGGCACAACAAAATACATAAAAGCATCGCTCCACATCCTACATTGGTGAGTAGCGACTGGGATCTTAAAAGCTTTCAAGCAGCCATCTAAGATGCAGTTAATTGTCTCCTAACATCCAAAGTGAAGAAGAACGCAAACACACACACACATATACACACACACAAAGGGCATTTAGAAGAAATCAACCCTAGGACACAATGGCCCTTGAGACTAGACGAACTGGATGGTGCCCGGCTACCAATGCCAACCACTCAGGAAAGGATCAAATCTGGAGATCCTGGATAGAGTGGGAGGAAAAACATGAAACAAAATCCCAAAACTCAATAATGACCAGAATTACTGGTCAGATGAAATCTGGTGAGACTCCCAATACTATGGCCCTGGAATACATTTGGCACCCGGAATAAAACTCACCCCCAGGGTGGGCTCTCAGCCCAATAGTTAACAAGATGTACACACAGACCACTCAACCCAGGATGCTGCACCCACACACTCAATGGTAATATATCCCTTAGAGCAATAGACCATGGGACACCAAAGGACCAACATTCAAACTGAGGAAATGCAGGACAAACAGGAGTATGTAATTATGAGGGAAGGGTTGCAGGGTAGGGAGGGGAGGTGACTGGGTTAGGGTTGGACATGGTGAATGGGGAATGAAACTAAATGTACACGTGACGTTGAATGTAAAACAAGCCCTTAAAATAAAAAGAAATCAAATGACATATTGCAGTGGCATCAGTAGGGTTGATGCCACCCAGTGCATTTAACTCATGGTGTCACACCCCCATGAACTTCCTCCTGTACCAGACTATACAGACTCTTTAGTAATGTTTTCAACCATGGAATAATATGTAATAAATATAGTTTTAAATTGCTTAAATATAATATTTCTTAGGTTATATGAATACTAATCTCCCTCTATAGTGATAACCCCTCGGAAGCCCAAGAAGGGGTTGCCATGAGTCAGATCTGATGCTATGGCAAAACACAACAACAAAACAACATAATTATTTTATAAAATATTTCTACATTGAATTGTAATGTTATTAGTTTCAGCATTATTAGTAACTGAATGGAAGCCTCTTTTGATTTTTCTCCTTTTCCTTTCATTACTTCATTCTCAAAAATATTACTGATAAAAGTTCACAACTACTACTTACCATAAGATTGTAGTTAAAACAACAGAAAATTTGACAATATTAGTGACTATAGAAACATCATCAGCAACAAAAATAACAACACATGTTTATGGTGTATGCAGACAAAACCACATGATTCAAAGCATCATTGTAATTGGGTAATAATGACAACTCTGACCAGAGGGCATTAGATGGTTCAAAAAGTAAATTAACATAGAGTTTTAACCTTGAAGGTGCATTGATACATGTAAGCTGGACTTACAAGAAAAGTCTTCATTGTTCTAACAACGGGGATATTTTTATAAAAAATAATAAATTTCTACTGAAATATTTTGCATAAGTTTTATTGACTGTCATTTTGGTGTCATCCCCTCTGACAATGTCACCCCCCCTCTGACAGTGTCACCTCGTGTGGTCCACACCTCCCATGCCTCACAAGTGACACTACTGAGGTATTGGGTATATCTGCTGCAAAAACCTCTTTAAAGTGTTAAAAAGCAAAAATGTCCCTTTGAGAACTAAAGTGTGCCCGACCCAAGCCAAGGTATTTTCAATTGCCTCATATATATATGAAAGCTGTACAATGAATTAGGAAGACCAAAGAAGAATCAATGCAGTTGAATTATAGTGTTGGGAAAAAGTACTGAATACTGCCAGAAGAGCAAACAAATCTGTTTTGTAGGAAGTAGAGCCAAGAATGCCCCTTAGAATCAAGGATGGCAGATTTTGTCTCATGTACTATGGACATGTTATCAGGGTGTACCAATCCCTGGAGAAGGACATCATACTTGGTAAATAAAAGGTTTAGCAGAAAAGAAGACCCTCAATGAGGTGAATTGGCACAGGGTCTGTAACAATGAGCTTAAACATAGCAACAATTGTGAGGATGGCTCAGGATCCATCCCCCTTTCATTCTGTTGTACATAGGGTTGCTGTGAGTCTGAACTGACTCAATGGGACCTAACAGCAAATAACATGAAGCCTAAAGATGTTTCAGTAATTTTTTCCCCCTATTTTCTACTATGGGAACATTTGGATATTTTAAAGAATCTTTCAGTGCTTCTAAAATTGTCACATTCATTTAGGAAACCTTTGCTGATTGCCTGCTGAAGACAAGTACTTTGCTTTGGGTGAGAGGTACTAAGACTATGACAGTAAAGTTAGAGTGGGTGGTTTCATCCCAGGATAGACCCAGTGAAATTGCATGGTTTCCTTGGGGTGTTTTAGAGATGCATATTAATCATTAGGGGAGCTCTGGTAGCATAGTTCCTAAGGCACTTGACTGCTAACCAGAAGGCTGGCAGTTCAAAGCCACCAGCCACTCCTTGGAAGGAAGGTTGGGCAATCTACTTCCATAGTGATACTGCCTCGGCAACCCAAGGAGGGGTCGCTATGAGTTGGTTCTGACTCCACGGCACATAACAACAATAATAGTTCATCATTAGAAGCTATGGAATCCTCCTGTAGTCCACAGAAAGAAATCTCCTTCCTCTAAGTGAAAGTGAAGCAAAAACTAGGATGTTTTGACAAGTGCCACTTAAAGGGAACTAATATGTCTTGAGCATTTTATAGAGATAGAGAACTCCAGTTTCAATTATTAAAACAGTAACTGCTTTCATTCACTGAACATGCCTATCATAACATACTCACTACTATTTTACTACTGTTGGTATTCAGAATGTATATAATGTGTAGGTATCCCAATGTAGGTAGTGAGCTGAAATGGACTGGTATTGGACATTTTGAATCAGTCACATGATCTACTATGCTGGGAATGACAAATTGAAGAGCAATAGCATTGCATTCTTTATCACAACATTTCAAGATCTATCTTTCAGTACAATGCTGTCAGTGATAAGATAATATCTATATGTCTACAAGGAAACCAGTTAATACTACTATTATTCAAATTTATGCACCAACCACTAAAGCCAAAGATAAAGAAATTGAAGATTTTTACCAACTTCTGCAATCTGAAATTGACTAAACATGCAATCAAGATGTATTGGTGGTTATTGGTGATTGGAACATGAATACTGTAAACAAAGAAGAATCACCAGTGGTTGGGAAATAGGGCATTGGTGATGGAAATGATGCAGGACAACCCACAATAGAATTTTGCAAGACCAACAACTTATTCATTGCAAATACCTTTTTAAACAATATAAATGGCAGTTATGAATATGGACTTCACCAGATGGAATACACAAAAATCAAATTGACTACATCTGTGGAAAGAGGTGATGGAGAAGCTCAGTATTTTCACCCAAAACAAGGCCAGGAGCTGACTGTAGAACAGCCCATCAACTGCTTAGATGCAAGTTCAAGCTGAAGGTGGAAAAAATTAAAATCCACAAGAGTCAAGCTATGATCTTGATTATATTCCACCTGAATTTGGAGACCATGTGAAGAATAGATTTGACACAATGAACACCAATGACCAAAAAACAGACGAGTTGAGGGATCAAGAACATCATATGTGATGTTCATTAAAAAGACAAGAAAGGAAGAAAAGACCAAAATGGATGTCAGAAGAAACTCTAAAAACTTGCTTTTGAACAGAGAGTGGCTAAAGTAAATGGAAGAAATCACAAAATAAAAGAGCTGAACAGCAGATCTCCAAGAGTACCACAAGAAGACAATGTAAAGTGTTATAATGAAGTGTGCAATGGCCTGGAGTTAGAAAACCAAAAAAGAACACACATGGCATTTCTCAAGCTGAAAGAACGGGAGGAAAAATTCAAGCCTTGAGTTGCAATATTGAAAGATTCTATGGACAAAATAGTAAATGATGCAGGAAGCATCAAAAGAAGATGTAAGAAATACACAGAATCACTGTACAAAAAAGAATTGGTCAATGTTCAACTATGGAGGTGGCATATAATCAAGAACCAATGGTATTGAAGGAAGACATCGAAGCTGCACTGAAGGGATTGGGGAAAAACAAGGGTCCAGGAATTGATAGAATATCCATTGAGATGTTTCAACAAACAGATGCCACGCCAGAGGCACTCACTCAGTTATGCCAAGAGATTTGGAAGGCAGCTACTTGGCCAACTGACTGAAACAGATACATATTTTTACCTATTCCAAAGAAAGGTGATCCCACAGAATGTGGAAATTATCAAATATCATTAATATTCATAGAAGTACAATCTTGCTGAAGATAATTCAAAAAATGAGTCCAGCAGTATTTTGACAGGGAACTTCCCGAAATGCAAGATGGATTCAGAAGAGGATGTGGAATGATGGATATCATTGCTGATATCAGATGGATCTTGGCTGAAAGCAAAGAATACTAGAAAGATGTCTGCTTATGTTTTATTGACTGTGCAAAAGCATTTGATTGTGTGTATCATGACAAAATATGAATAATCTTGAGAAGAATGGGGATTCCAGAATACTTGATTATGCTCATGAGGAACCTTTATATAGACTGGGAGACTGTCATTCAAATAGAACAAGGGGATACTACATGGTTTAAAATCAGGAAGGGTATGCATCAGGATTGTATCCTTTCACCATACTTTTTCAATTTGTATCCTGAAGTAATCTGAGAAGCTGGACTATCTGAAGAAGAACTTGGCATCAAGATTGGAGAAAAACTCATTAACAATCCGCAATATGCAGGCACGACCTTGCTTATTGAAAGTGAAGATGACTTGAAGCAGTTACTGATGAAGATCAAAGAGTACAGTCTGCAATATGGATTACACCTCAACATAAAGAAATGAAAATCCTCACAACTGGACCAGCAAGCAACATCATGACAAATGGAGAAAAGATTGAAGTTATCAAAGATTTCATTTTACTTGAATCTACAATCAACATCCATGGAAGCAGTAATCAAGAAATTAGATGTTATATTGCACTGGGCAAATCTGATGCAAAAGACCTCTTTAAAGTGCTGAAGACCAAAGATGTTAGTTTGAAGACTAAGATGTGCCCAGCCCAAGCCATGGTATTTTCAGTTGCCTCATCTGCGTGTGAAAGCTGGACAATGAATAAGGAAGACCAAAAGAGAGCTGGTGCTTTTGAATTTAGCTATTAGCAAAGAATACTGAAAGTATCATGGACTGCCAGAAGATCTGACATATCTGTCGTGGAAGAAGTACAGCCAGAGGTGACAATGGCCAGATTTCATCTCATCTGCTTTGGTCATGTTGTCAGAAAGGACTGTTCCCTGGAGAAAGGTATCACACTTGGTAAAGTCAGCAAAAAATGAGAAGATCCTTAATCAGATGGATTGACACAGTGGCTGCAATGATGGGCTCACGTATAGCAAGGACTGTGAGGATAGTGCAGGACCGAGCAATATTTCATTCTGTTGTACATAGGCTCCCTATGAATCAGAGCCAACTGGACGACACCTAACAACAACATCACAGTGAAACAGATCCTAGTCATATGTGAAGGTAACTTGCCTAGGAAAGTCCATTTACAAGTGGAGATGCTGGGATTCACCATGAGATCTGATTCCAACACCTCCTTCCACTCCTTTACACCTGGGCTAGTCAATTTTCAGTCTTTGTGAACTTTGTGAATTTTGACCATATCTGTATGCTACTTTTTCTTAAATCAAGTTCCTGTATGTTTTTTTTAAGTATATTTTAAAAGGATTCTGTAAATCTCTACAATCAATTGAAAATCAGTAATATTTGCCACATATAAATAAAAATATATACTTCTGTGTGTATCAGCTAAAATTATTGTATCCTTCTTCACCCTTCTCCCATTTCTTGCTAGAAGCCAGAGAATTACATTTGGGGAAACACAGCCCTCTACTGTGCTTCTCTAATAGAAATAAAAGACAGTTACTAGGGACTGCAGAACAAGACCTTATAAGAACCTTCAACCTTCATACCTTTCTCTTGTTGATTTCTTTGTTCTTGTTCTCTTCTGTATTGTTCCAAAGAGTGACTGGGCAGACCACTTTTACTGTTTAAAGAGTGCATTTCCTTGTCTTGGAGAGGAAGCACAGAAGAGCTCTCGAGATTGAGCTAACGGTCAGAGAAGGTGTACAACACATACTTTGTTTAACTTGATTTGGTTTGAGCTGCAAAGGACTAGAGAGTCAGAGCATTAAAAAAGAACCAGCCACTTTGTTGTCTGGGTAATTCAAGGCTGCCTTTCTATCAATAGGTCCCAGAGATGACTAGTCAAGCCTCGTGATTTCCATTTACCCACACGGATTTAGCATGTCTGGCCAGGCTTTGTCTGGTAGGGCTTTTCTAATCAAATATAATGACAAAATGAGTAAACACTTTAGCCCACTGAATATTTTTCATGTTTTATTATTGAGAAAAAATAGGCACTTTGATTCTTTGAACACTTTAAAAAAAAAAAAAGTATCTTCCTTACTGTGTCAGTCTTTGTTTGTTATTGTGGAACATGACAGTTATCTGAAGAGAACCAGCCAGATTTAATCTGACAGCCACAGGGAAGAGTGCTACCAATCTAATTATCCAGTAATCTAGTCAGAAAGGGAGTAATTCTAGGCCTTTCTCAGGCAGCTAATCACATTTCCTGTGCATTAGTAGCCACACATGGGGAGCTTTTAGGACACAGGCTTTTGGTCTCCATGGGTTTTGTGGGCCTCAAAGTGGTGTAATTTCTTTGCTGACTTCTCTCAAAGTGAGTTATTCAGGTTTTTGTTATTGTGGGTTTTTTTTTTTTTTTTTTGTCTTCCCTACTCTTTACCTTCACTGCTGAGGTCATCTTAGTGCAGCTTTAGCATCTAAGTTTGACAAGTTTCTGACCTTCCTTTCAGGAAGAATGCAGCTGAAGAGGGGGAGTGGATTCTTGGACCTCTGCTTTATTTTCTTGCACAGGGACAAATGAAGGAGTGCAAAGCAATCTGCAGGTGAAAAAAGTTAAAAGAAATGAGGAAGTTATTTTCTTCAAGGAAAGCACTGTTATTTGTGAACTGTTTTGCATATCATTTCTCTATCGATGTGGGCGATTTTAGAGAGATGTTCTATAGTGAAAAAGGCAGAGGAAAGAGATTGTTAACAGATATTAGTCTGTCAGTGTCTGAATGTCAAGCGCTAGGAAATATCGATCATGTCCCATTTCTGTAATCACAGTTTTAATATGGAAGTATAAAAATTGACAAAAAAAGGGGGTGGGGGAGTACAGCCAGCAATCAGAGAACTTGCGCCACAACCTTAATTAATACCCTGCCATTTTCTTTCTCTGAAAGCTTCCATTTAGGGTAATTTTATATTATCCCTATAAAATCAGAAACCAAGCCAACTACTGTTGAGTCAGGTCTGATTCAAAGTGACCCTATAGGACAGAGTAGAACTGTCCCCAACGTTTCCCAAGGCTGCAATCTTTACAGAAGCAGACTTTCATATCTTTCTCTCACAGAGTGGCTGGTGGGTTAAAACCACTGACTTTTCAGTTAGCAGCTGAAAGCTTTAACCACTGTACCACCCTGTCTCCTATTGCTATAAAGAAGAGTGTTTTTTAAGTACATTGCTTTTTCACACTCCAAAATTAAGGTGTTTCTGAAAAATCATTATACTAGCAGCAGGTCTCTTTCCTCTACTTCTGTTTTGAATATTTCTCTAACTTGTTGTAATCACTGCTTGGTCTGTCTGAATCTAAACATTTCAGTCTAATAGAGGGGAATTCCAGTCACTAATAGGTTTATAATGTAGTAATTTCTTCCCAAGTTGTCCGTGGTAAATGGGCTTCTCAAGTAGCCTCTATTGCAAGCATAACACATTAGGTGCAGCATCATTAAAAATAAAAAAGAAGAGAAATATGAAATGCTTTTTAAAATTGTTGTAATCTTGAATACGTTTCAACCACATTTTGCATCGTTGCAACTGAAATTTTTTGTGGGCTAACACCATGGGAGGTTTACATCCTAAGGGCTACATTGTGTGGGTGTACCACTTAGTGCCCACAGTGACTGTTGCTGAATTTTAAGTATATTTGAGTCTGGAGCCTGAAGTGACTTAGCTGGTGGGTCTCCAAAGGAACATGTGGACTAGTCTCCATGTTCATTGTTCTCCTTCTAGTCATGTGTTGTTGTTCTTGTCATTAAGTGCCATTAAGTTGGTCCCAACTCATTGTGGCCCCACGTACGGTAGAACAAAACACTGTCTGGTCCTGTGCCATACTCACAATCCTTGCTGTATTTGAGTCTATCATTGCAGCCACCATGTAAATCCATCTAGTTAAGGATCTTCCCCTTTTCGCTGACCCTCCACTTTACTAAACATGATATTATTCTGCAAGGAATGGTCCCTTCTGACAACATGACCAAAGCAGGTGAGACAAAGTCTGGCTATTCTCACTTCCAAGGAGTGTTCCAGCTGTACTTCTCCTGATTTGTTCTAGGTTCAGATTCTGCAGGACTTTGTATAAGGAGTTTACTAAACTATACAAATAAGGACTAGTTTTGAACTGGTGATAGTGGTGGCTCAGTGTTAAAATTTTTACCCACCATGTGGGACACCCAAGTTCTATTCCAGACAGATGTATCTCAAGCACAGCTAACACTCATCTTCAGTGCTGGCTTGCATGTTGCTATGAAACTGAACAGGTTTCAGCAGAGATTCTAGGCCAAGATAAACTAGAAGAAAAGCCCTAGCAATCTACTTTTTGAATGTCAGTCAGTGAAAAACCTATGGAGCATAATGGTCCAATACACAACTAATCATAGAGATTGGCACAGGACTAAGCACCATTTCATTCCATTGTACAGGGGGTCACCATGAGCCCAGGACCAATTGGACCAACTGGACAGCAGTTAACTAGTGTTGAACTATTTTCCAATCTGATTGTATAGGAATTTAATCTCTTTTGGTAGTCATTAAGGAGCTCTGCTGACACAGTGCCTGAAGCATCTGACTGCTAGCAGGAAGGTAGGCCATTCAGACCCTCCACCTACTCCATGGAAGGAAGGATGGGGCAATCTACTTTGGTTAAGATTTACCACCTCAGAAACCCAGTGGGGGTTGGTATGAGTCAGAATCGACTCAATGGCAGTGGGTTTATGGTAGTGATTATAGTTTCTTGACTCTCAAGTGCAGATAGAAGAGTAGTTCATCTCAGGTATTTTATTATCAATGCTTCCATTAGTCTGTATAGTCCAATCCACATGAAATGTATTCTCTAGGTCACTAATTGAAATTTTTCCAAGTTAAAAATTATATTTAAACATCAACATTAGATTACTTTATATAGCATCTTTCATCTGGGAGTATGAAAGCATTCATAGGAAATTAGTGCCAAGTTGGTTGGTCCCTACAGAAGTCTTGCTTAACCACAGCTAACTTCTTGTCGAGTCAAAGTGAAAAAAAAAAAAAAAAAATGTCATGGCAATTACTTGCAATGATTCCAGCATCTGTTAGTATATAATTGGCACAAATAAAAAGAACATCACTTCTTACATTTCTCAAGGCTATTTCTCAAAACAAGTTAAAATGATCCAGGAATGTGAGGGATGCAAAATGAGGCTACATATTAAGAGCTTATATGAACAATGGAGCCTCTAAGTATTTACAAATGCAACACTCTTTTCCCTGATTTAAACCCTAGATTATGAATTACTCAAAGGACTGTGATCTGCAAAGCAGTATATGTTGTTGATTCCTCTGTTCAAATTAATATCTGCTGAATGAGTTGGGCTTTGTAAAAGTTCAGCTTTGTGTCTTATTCATTCTCTGCCAGGGTGTCTGGTGCTGTCCAAGGAATGTCCTAGTACAAAAAGGCCTTTGTATAAAGAAGAATAATAAATTCCATTATTGATATATATATGAATTACCAGCCTGCCTTTGATGAAGTTGGTTTCTGTACAAAGGGTACAATCGACTTTGAACTTTAGTTAAATCGTGATGAGGAAACTATTCCAAGTTTTGATCTAATGAATAAGCTGTGTTATTTTTAATATTGTGTATTTCCCATCACCTCTTTTTTTTTTTTTTTAAGTCATCCATATTTTAGTTTTGAGGCAGAATCTACTTTAAGGTTTTGATCTTTTTCCTTTCTTAGACAATTAGAAATTTTCAAAAGGGCCTTTGCTGTTTTGAAACAAGGATGACATATCTCCCATATTGCATTTTCAGTATCTTTGATAATGTTAAAGTAATTGGTAATGTGATGAAATATTGCCCTCTGTATACAGTCTTTAAAGAGCTCTGGTGCATAGTAGATAAATCATTTGGCTGCTAACTAGAAGGTCAGTGGTTCAAACCCATTAGCTGCTCCACAGAAGAAAGATGGGGTAATCTACTTCTGTAAAGATTTACTGTCTCAGAAACCCAAAGGGGATCACTATGAGTCAGAATTGACTTGATGGCAGTGAGTTTACTTTTTTGTTTTGGGATATAATCTTTACATTCAGATTGTCTGTGACCCCAATCCTTTTTCATAGCCTGCATTCTGAAACTCTTACAAAGCCCAACATTCCCTCCCATCTGTTTAGGCAAACCTGTTAGGCATGCATTGGTATTTTATGTTGGCAACATACCACCCTGCTGCCCTTCAGGACATTCCCTTAAATCTATGATGCCTGTCAACAAACGGTGGTACATAGACACAATGGCATACACAGTGTTAAAGAACGATGATGAATCTTCAAAACATCTCATAAAAAGGATGAACTTAGAGGCCAGTATGCTTAGTGAAGTTAATCAATCACAAAAGGACAAATATTAGACCACTGTTGTAAAATGTCAACAAAAGGGTTTCACAAAAAAAGAAATATTCTTTGATAATTACCAGGGGTGTATGAGGAAGGGAAGATAAACCACAGACTAGAGACTAGACACATAATAACTTGAGTGAAGGGAAACAAAAAATCTGTGCTGCCTAATATAGTAACCATTTGCACATAAGCTTATATAAATATAAATTATTTTAGTTAAATAAAACTAAACATTCAGTTCCGTAGTCACACCAGTCACACAGTTCATGTGCTCACTTGCTCCATGGACTAGTGGTTCCCAGATTGGACCATGTAGATATAGAACATTCCATCATTGTAGAAAGTTCTCTTGGCAGGAACTTCCTTAAATACTTGATAAACTTACAGAGGGTCTACACTGACATAGAGGCAGAGAGCAATCATGGCCATACAAGTCCAAGTTCAATATCAGAAATAGCAAAGTCAATAAAAGTGGCTGAGAGTCTTAGAAGGTACACACTTGTAATTAAACTTCATCATGAGTTTCACTGCAATTAAATGAAATCATTCAAATGTTGGTTTTATTAATTCCTTAAAAGGAAACAAGGCAAATGGCTGCTAGATAGTTCTGCCTTTTCATTTCATTGCTGCTAACAGGTCACCTAATGATTTTTACAAATATGTTATTGCTATTAGGTGCCGTTGAGTCACTTCCAACTCACAGCAACCCTATGAAACAGAATGAAACACTGACCGTTCCTGCAATGTCCTCACCATCCCTGCTATACTTGAACCCACTGTTGTAGCCCCTGGGTCAGTCCATCTCACTGAGATCTTGTCTTTTTGCTGACCCTCTACTTTACCAAGCATGATATCCTTTTCCAGGGACTGGTCCCTTTTGACAACATGACCAAAATATGTAAGATTAAGTCTGACCATTATCACTTCTAGGGAACATTCTGGTTGTACCTCTTCTAGGACAGTTTGTTCACTCTTCTGGCAGTCCGTAATATTTTCAGTATTCTTTGCCAACACCACAATTCAAATGCATCAATTCTTCTTCAGTCTTCTTTATTCATTGTCCAGCTTTCACCTGCATATGAGGCTATTGAAAAAACCAAGGCTTGGGTCAGGTGCCCCTTAGTTTTCAAAGTGAAGACTTTAAAGAGGACTTTTGCAGCAGATTTGCCCAGTGAAATATATCATCTGATTTCTTTACTGCTGCTTCCATGGACATTGATTGTTGTACCAAGTAAAATGAAATCCTTGACAACTTCAATCTTTTTTTCCATTTATTGTGTTGTCACTTATTGTCTAGTTGTGAGGATTTTTGTTTCCTTCATGTTGAAGTGCAATCTATACTGAAGACTGTAGTCTCTGATCTTCATCAGCAAATGCTTCAACACTTTTTCACTTTTAGCCAGCGAGGTTGGGTCATCTGCACATCTCAGGTTAATGAGTCTTCCCCTAATCCTGATGCCCTGTTACTCTTCCTATGGTCTAGCTTCTTGGATTATTTTCTCAGCATACAGATTGAATAAGTATGGTGAAAGGATACAGCCCTGACATATACTTTCCTTATTTTAAACCATGTAGTATTCTCTTGTTCTGTTCAAACAAGTGCCTCTTGGTCTACATGCAGGTCCCTCATGAGCACAATTCAAGTGTTCTGGAATTCCTTTCTTCTCAGTTTCATTCATAATTTGTTAAGATCCACACAGTCAAATGCCTTTGCATAGTCAATAAAACACAGGTAAACACCTGTCTGATATTTTTTGCTTTCAGCCAAGATCCATCTGATATCAGCAAATGTCTTACTAATATGCCCACGTTTAAATATTGGTTTACAGTTCTTGGGAGCCATGGTGGCACACTGGTTAAGCACGTGGCTGCTGACAGAAGTTTGATGGTTCAAACCCACCAACCATTCTTCTGGAGAAAGATGTGATGGTTGGCTTCCATAAAAATCAACCTTGCAAACATTTTGGGGCAGTTCTGATCTGTCCCGTAGGGTCACTATAAGTCAGAATGACTCAATAGTAGTGGATTTTGTTTTTGGTTACATGGCTTAGCAATTTTTCTCTTTTCTTTTCATACAAATTTATTTCAATGCCATGCCAGCCAAGGGCTCATATTTCCTCCCCCCACCACATTCCCTGGTGGCATAGTGCCTAAGGCATTTGACTGTTAACCAGAAGGCTGGCAGTTCAAACCCTCCAGCCACTCCTCAGAAGGAAGATTGGGCAATCTACTTCCATAGAGATACCACCTTGGAAACCCAAAGAAGAGTTGCCATGAGTTGAATCAATTTGACAGCATTGAGTTTTCGTTTACCTTTTTTTAATATTCTGACTAGTCTTCTTTTCCCTTCCTTCCTTTTCCTCTCTTCTCCTTTTGCTAAAATTCTGTCTTGATGATGTTTACTTGTTATAAGGAACAGAGGGGAGAGTTAAGTATATTTGTTTTTATAATCTCTCACAGTCATCCTGTTTGCCCTCAACTACTACCCTCAAAGTTGATGGTTCAAACCCACACAACAGTGCCATGGAAGGAAAACCTGGTGACCTTCTTCCATAAAGATAATAGCCAAGAAAAACCACACAATAATTCTATTTTGGAATACATGGTGCTGTCGTTAGTTAGAATAGACTCAACATCAACTGGTTAATCTCCTACATGGTTCAGATTAAGTAGAAGAGTCTCTGACACATGACAACTGTCTTTCACATTTCTTTTTCTCCTCTTGAATGTGTGTGTGCATGTGTAGATGTACCCAGTGACACATACCAGACTAATAAAACATCATTTCCCTCTTTTCCTTTCTATGAAGTGCTGGAATTTGAGTGCCTTTGTAAATGGTGTTGATAGCCCAGAAGTGTCCTAGCTGTCTGTGGACACTACTACTTGTTCTTTCAGAGCAAGTACTCATCAAACTTGGAAAAGAAAAAAAAAAAAGAAGAAAACTTGTCTATAATTCAGAGTTTTCCCATGAGAGATAATCACACGGCAGAAGACTAAATGTCCCAGTGTTGGGTTACTAGATGGAGAGGAAATTCTGTATCAACTAAAAATATACTAGAGTAATCCAATATGGAAACAAATGCACAAACTAGAAGTTGTGTTACTCCCTACTGTTTGTAAAAACATAGAATTTTCAAGAATTTGCAATAATCAGGAGTATATTATGGAGCTTCCATGACTATGTGTTTCAGAGCTGGAGCTCACCTTTTCCAAAAACATGTTTAGACAAACTTGAAAGTTTAAGAATTGAGGATTTCACAGCACTGTTATAAACATGGTGATTTTTTTTAACTGACCACAAACATTTCTTTTAAAATATAGATACCAAAACTAAAAACCAAACCCACTGCTATCGAGTCAATTCCAACTCATAGTGACCCTCACTGGATTTCAAAGGCTATAAATCTTTACAGAAGTAGATTGCCTCATCCCAAGGAGCAGCTACTGGGTTTGAACCACTGACCCTCTGGTTAGCAGCGATGCCTTTCCCACTATGCTTCCAGAGCTCCTTTTAAAATATAGGTAGATGTGGGCTTGGGACCATAGTCGACAGGGACATCAAGCTCAATTGGCATAACATACTGTACAAAACATTGTTCCACCTCCTACTTTGGTGAGTAGCGACTGGGATCTTAAAAGCTAGCA
>NW_006921590.1:1295067-1314939 GCF_000298275.1 Orycteropus afer afer | reverse complement strand
AGAAAGAAGGGCTGCTTATGCACAGGGAGTTAGCTCAGGGGACAGGAGTGTATGGAGGGATGGACACTGGAAAGAGGTAACTATGGGGAGGAAGTGGGAGGAGAGCTGTTACATTGTGGTAAACTGTGGTCAAAGACATGAGACAAAGCATATGTGAACTATTGTATGGAAAGTGAATTTGCTCTGTAAATCTTCACCCAAATCACAATAAAAAAATAAAATAAAATACAGATAAAGACTGCTAAAGTTACTTAACTTTATTATCAAACCTTTTCTGGATGTCTTGCTGTTTGCCCTAATTGCCTTATCTGCTATCACTTTCCACAAGCACCACTCTAACCATGGCAGTCTCCTAGAGCAAAATGTGCATACACTTCCTTTATGGCTAGAATGCACTCCTTCACATCTCTTATTTTGAGAACTGATCCTCACCATTCAACTTTGTTCAGTTGTTCCATTTATAGTAGAATGTCCCCCAAGCCCATATTAGCTATCTACAGCCTTGTAACAAGTTATTTCAAAATTTCTTCTTGTTTTTAGGTGACTTGAGTTAGTTTTGACCCACAGCAACCCCACGTAACAGACTAGAATTATCCCTTAAAGTTTTCTCAGCTGTAATCTTTATAGGACCTATTTCCTTCAAGTCAATTTTGATTCATAGTGACCCTGCAGGGCAGAGTAGAACTGCCCCAAAGGGTTTTGAAAGCTGTAATCTTTATGGAAGCAGGCTGCCTCATCTTTCTCCCACAGAGCGCAGAGTGGCTGGTAGATTCAAACCGTCAAATTTTTGGTTAGCAGCTGAGAAAGCTGCAGCAATTAAGTGTTCAGCTGCCAACCAAAAGGTCAGCAGTTAAAACTCACCAGCCACTCCATAGTGGAAAGATGAGGCAGTCTGCTTCCATGAAGATTGACAGCCTTGGAAACCCTATGGGGTAGCTCTGCTCTGTCCTATAGGGTCACTATGAGTCAAAATCAACTTGACCCCAAGGGGTTAATCTTTACAGCCAAGTGCTTAACCATTGTGCTACTAGGGCTTCTACCCCAAAGTTGAATGGTTTAAAACTATAGTATTTATTATTTCACAATTTCTGTGTATCTGTCATGCAGGAGTGGTTTACTTGGGTCTACTGGCTCTGGGTCACTTACAAGGCTGCTCTCATGATATTCGGAAGTACTATACCTCAGAAGATCTACTTCAAAGCTCACTTACATGGTTGGTGGCAGGATTTAGTTTCTTACTGGATTCTGGATTGAAGCTTCATTTCCTTGCTGGTTGTTGGCTGTTGGCTGCTGCCCACCATCAGTTCCTTGCTATGTGGACTTCTCTATATATCAGCTCATAACATAGTAGCTTACTTCATCACATTAGAGCAAGCCCATGAAAAGAACCAGAAAAAGAGAGAGAGTGTGCAAGATTGAGCAAACTAGATGGAAATCATTGTCTTTTATAACCTAATCTTAGAAATGTTACCCTATCATGTTTGATGTATTCAATTTGTTAGAGGTAAATTACTAGGTCCAACCCACACTTAATGGGAGTAGGTTATAAAGAATTGTGAACGCCAAAAGGAGAGCTATTCCCAAGCTTCCTACCAGGCCCCCCTGTCCATTCATCCTGGACATACTAAGCATTGAATCCTTATACTACCCTATTACAACACTACTCTATTGAGTTAATATTATTAATTTTAACATCTTACTGGTCTTCATATTCTCAGCATTGGAGTCCCCAGGTGTTGCTAACCCTTAAATGCTTGACTACTAAACAAAAGCTTCGCCATTTGAATCCATCCAGATTTACCCTGAAACAAAGTCCTGAAGATCTGCTTCTGAAGATCACAGCCCTGAAATCCCTGTGGAGCACAATTCTACTCTTAAAACACATGGGGCTACTATGAGTTGGAATTGACTTGATGGCAACTGATTTGGTTTGGGTTTGGTTTCTCCTCAATACAGTGACTACATAGAAATGTTTACACAAATGTTACTTGTAGGACTAAATGAATAAATCAATCTGTTATTAGGATGTGCCTAAGGATTATTGAGACCCATTTGATATAGTTAATAGAAAATTATACAGACCTGTTTCTACTATAACTTGCCATATGAGTTCTTGAAAGATTTCACATTCTGCTAAATCGTGCACTAAAAATATTAAGGCTTATGGGAAAAAGTAGGGATGGGGCAAACCATGCAAATCCTATGGAACTCTTTAGTTACAACATGTAATAAAAACACTAGAAATCCTAATAAAAACACCAGCCCAGATAAAATTCTCATGGAATTATTAGTTGTAGTCAACACCACAGTCCTTTGCAGCCTTAAGCCCTAGGTCATTCCTAATGGAGATGTTGGAGAGCATTCACTTCTCTTAGAGAATCTTTTTTTCAGTATTGTTAAAAAATCAGATCCAGTTTCTCCTTTCTTAATCTATTGTTTTAAAACAGGGGAGGGAGCTCTGGTAGCATAGTGCCTAAGGCATTTGACTGCTCACCAGAAGGCTGGCGGTTCAAACCCACCAGCCACTCCTGGAAGAAAGGCTGGGCAATCTACTTCCGTAGTGATACTGCCTCAGAAACCCAAGGAGGGGTCGCTATGAGTCGGTCCGACTCGACAGCAGTGAGTAGTAAGTAACACAAAGGAAGTTTCTTTACAGCTTCTTGACCTGCACTCACAGCTTTACCAGATTAGTTAACATAGCCGAAAGCAGACTGGTTCTTGAAGCTTCTAAACTACCTTGCATTTAAGGAAGTCAATTCTGCGGAACTTTTAGCTTTTTTCCTAAACATCTCTAAATAACTTAGATTTTAATTATAAGAAAGATTACTCCTGGTCACTTGAAAACATTAACATGCTTGGAAGACACTCAGCAGAACCAACAATACGTCCAGGCTATCTTTTATCTTTCTCTTAGTTTTAAATTGATAATTAACATCACTGCAACACCCAATAACGGAGAAAAAACTGTCTCTTCCCAGAATTAGGAAAATGCCCCAGGACCAAAGCAACTTTACCACTTGTGTTGAGAGTACAAAAGGTGCCCTTAGGCCTTTTGACCTAACTACAGTGGTGACTTTGGCCTCATTCCCAACTTCAACATCAGTTTGATTTTTAGTTAACATAGTATCTTTGGTACAAAGCTCTTCAAGTCTGTAAGTCACTGTTTCACTCTCTCCCTTCTTATAAAGACTACATGTTACCATGTCATTATTTTCTTTACTTTTCATTAATTTTTAATTCATAATTCATATATTTATTTAATGAAGGTCTGGGTGCTGCAAATCATTTCTTCTGGACTAGTAACCTCATGATTGGTGGTTTGAACCCTCCCAGTGTTGCAGTGGAGGTGATGCCTGGTGATCTGCTTCTGTAAAGATTACTACCAAAAAAACCCTATTCAACAGTACCATTCTGTAACACTTGGGGTCACTATGAGTCAGATTGCTTGTTTTTTCTTTCACTTTTTTTCTGATGATTTTTTTTTTTTTTAAACCTTTTACTATGATTTGAGTTAAATTTTACAAAGCAGGTTCATTTTACATTCAATAGTTCATATACACATTTTGTTTTGTGATACTGGTTATATTCCCTGCAGCATAACAGCTGACCTCCCACTTCATCCCTGTGGTTACCCTTTCCCTGTGTCCTTCTTGCCTATGGATTCCTGCCTCCCTTTATCCCTATGCAAATGCTGCCCTTCTGGTCGCTCATGATTGATTGTGTTAAGGAGTACATCTCCCTGGTATAGGTGTTCAGCTTGTAGGCTTGTCTGTTGTTCAGCTGGGAGTTAAATCACAAGAGTGAGTTCAATTCTAGGCCCAAAGGGTGACTTGGGGCCATAGTCTCATGAGTTTCATCAGCCTTTATCAGACCACTAAGCCTTGTCTTTTTATTATTTTCAGTTTTGTTCCAGTTTTATTCCCACTCTATACATGATCTCCAATGTTGATCCATTTCTGAGTGGTTGGCATTTGTAGACAGGCACCATCTAGTTCTTCTGATCTCAGGGTCATATAGGTTGAGTTTCTCGTGGTCCACTAGTCCTTTGGGCTATTTCCACATGTCTTTGATTTTCTTCCCTCTTCTTTGCCCCAGATGAGGAGAGATGTATTTGAACTCTTTCTGTGAGAAACCTGGCTAGTAAGTCAACTAGTTCCTTTGCTTTTTCTACTTGAAAAGAGAGTTTAATTATGGCAAAGTGTCACTAATTTAAATGAACAGACTTAAAGAAGGCAGTTTAATTACCAGTAAGAAACTGCTTAAGTTATGAGAAGGCAGCTCTAAAATTGTCTTTCAGGTGGATTAGCTGAAAATGCCTGTTTCATTAAAAGTGCACTGTTGTTAGACTTTCTAATGCTCCAACCATATATTTATTTGGAAACCTAGTGGTCTTAGCCATATTTCAGGAGTTTATTAAATAGCATATTGTGTTTAAGAATGCCAGTTTATTTACCAATGTATCAATGGAATTTATTTTGTAAAAGGTGAAGTCTTGATATGGTTCTGTACCCCAGTATAAATCTCTACCTTAGTTGTTGATTTCTTCTGGTGTTGCCTTTTTTCAAAAAGCAAAACTTTATATACTACTTCATCAGATCAATAGGCCATAGAGCTGTCACGTGGAAGACTGTGAAACTCAACAATAGCCACCTTGGATTAAGAGCAAATGCCTCCCCAGCTACAGAGATTGCTGATTCCAGAGCATGGAGATCAAAATAGGGATCTTGCTTGGGACTCTACTTTGTCTAAGCAGATTAATACATGCAAATCACAATGAATGTGCTTTCTTATTTAAAAAGAGTATCTACACATTGCAATTAAAAACTAGAGGAAACTCAGAACACCTTTTTAAAAGAAATCGTTTGCTTGATTGTGAGCTTGGAACTAGGGTGGTTTACTGTGATTATTGTTCTTTGAACAAGTCAAAATGGTGGATATTAGCACAGCTGAAGAAAGCCTTCCTCAGTTCATGTCGTAATAAAGTTGAAATTGAAGAGTGTCCTATGTTTCATATATGAAAATTCAGAAATTAAGCAAAAAAAATCCCTTTATTTTGTATCAGCTTTTTTTGTGCACATGGACGTTGTTTTTCAATTAAAAGTTGGTTAGCTTTCAAGTACTATTAGTCCTGAAATAAAAATTTCTTGCCCAATCCTAAATAGCAACCTCTTTCTATGTATTTTCACCCAGTGCTTCAGAGATACAAATCTTGTTCTGAGTACATTTGACCCTTGAACAAGGTGGGGCTTAGACACACCAGTTCTCCCCTCATACATTTCAAAATCCTCTTATAACATTTGACTCCCCCAAAATTTAACTACTAATAGCCTGCTGTTGACTGGAAGCCTTACTGATAACATAAACTGTTAACACAGTTTTTGCCATATGGTTATTAGATTTTCACAGGAAGACACTCACACAACAGATACATTTATTAGCTGTAGGGCATGATCATTATGTACTATTCATTTAGTGGAAGTGGATCATCATAAAAGTCTTCGTCCTCATCATCTTCACTTTGAATAGGCTGAGGAAGAAAAGCCAGAGGAGGGGCTGGTTGTGCTGTCTCTGGGGTGGCTGAGGTGGAAGAGGTTGAGGAGGTAGGAGGGGAGGCAAGAGAGGCAGACATACTCAGTGTAACACTCTGGAAATGCATTGTAATTTCTGTCTGAGTTTTTTGTTTCTTCATTTCTTGAAAAATATCAATCCTTCTTCTACCATTTACTTTAGTTTCACTGCCCATATCATAGAACAATACATGTTTTAAAAGAAATCAAAAACTGTTCTGAATAATTGAAACCATTCTGCCAGATTGGCTAATGTCACCTTCTTTTCTGGCACTACTTCTTTAGAGCCTTCCTTATTTCTGGCACTGGTTTAGAAGCACATATCTCCTAAAATCATCTTTTGTTAATTCCTCTTCTGTGTTGTCTATAAGCCCTATAATATCTCCAAGTTCTTTTCTTGATACCTTTCATCCCCCACATCTTCTTCTTCTTCTTCTTTTTTTTTTTTTTTCTTTTTGCCATATCCGCTGTCTCATAATTTTCTTGACTGGCTCTGTAGTAAACAACAACAAAAATAACTCTGCATATAATTGTTCCCACACAGTTCAACCTCATGTCCAAACCCATATTGTTTCAGGGACAATTCTACTTAGTTTCTCTCTTTCAAAGCAAAGAGCTGGCTTAAAACAGTGAGCAGGTGGCAGTGGTTGGTAGCTTGGCAAGACTCAATTAAATAAACACAGACTTAAACACAAATTATCATATATCATAGTTTTGAATTCATCCTAGAGATAAACAATATAATTCCACTTACATTGCTTATTTTTTCAGCCTTTTCAAAAGTAAATGATAGGACTTGATCTGTTATTTTTAGTCACCATAAAGACTTAATCTGTTGCACCCAACTCACAATAAAAAGCTAAAAAAAAGTACTCTACCACACTCCTGCTCATTAGTGTTAGATTATCTAATAAGCAAGGTAAGCATGAGCTTACTTGCCTTACTAACCTGTAGTGAACAAGTTCACATTTTTTCACTACATCAAAGATTCTGCTTCTAGCTATGGCTAGAGATGTCTGTCTTCCAATCCTATAACACCTTTTTACAGAATCAAAACTTTTTTTCAAATTTATAATGCCTGACAGCGACAAAGTACCCAGTGAGCAAGGTAAGCTTGGGTTTACTTGTGCTTACTTACTACTCTGTAACGAACAGTTTCACATGTTTGGTGAAACACATGAAAGAATTCATTACAGAGTAGTAAGTAACACAAGTAAGCCCAGTTTTACTTGGGTATTGGGTCATCCACCCCGCTGCTTACATATACACAAATATGTACCTGAGTTTTCTTCCTTCTGCTCGGATTATTACTCACCTTAAAATTCTGCTGTAGACAATTCCCTTTTTTTGATGATGTTCGTGGTTGTAGGATGTCTTTGATCTCTAACAGTCAACAAATGTAGAGACTTCAATGTGTGGATAAATTCCAAACTTCCTGAAAGTATAAAACACACAAAGATGAATATGGTCATAATTTCCTCAACTGCAATTGCATCCTGTTTGATTTTGATAAATAAAAATGTAAATTTTCATGTTAATAAAAATTTCTAAAAAACCTCCAAATTTTACCAAAATGGTGTATCTTTATAGGGAGATGGGAGACTAAATAAGAGAAAGTCAAACACTCAAATAACTGGCAATTATTTAAGGTATCACCAGATAAACACTGAAATATACTGAACTCAGATAAACACTGAAAATTAGGTAAGGAAACCAACAGTGTTTTTAATTTCTGTACCCATCTTCAGTCATTGGGTATTTATCATATCAATGGTTTTAGGCTCTCCTGCTAGTGCCTAAGGCACTTGACTGCTAACCAGAAGGCTGGCAGTTGAAACCCACCAGTCACTCCTGGAAGAAAGGTTGGGCAATCTAATTCCGTAGAGATACCTCTTCGGAAACACAAGGAAGGGTCGCTACGAGTCAGGTCCGACTCAACGGCAAAAAACAACAGCAGCAGCTAATCAAAAACACCAAACCATTTGCTGATAAGTAGATTCCAACTCATGATGAGCCCCCATGTGTTGCAGAGCAGAACTGCCCTCCATAGGGTTTTCGTGGCTGTGGCCTTTGGGAAGCAGATCACCAAGAATTCTTCCAAGGTGCCACTGGGTGGAGCCTAACTGCCAACCTTTTGGTTAGTAGCACAGCTCTTAACCATTTGTCCATCTCAGGGAGAAACTCCACTTCTTGTGATGTTATAATCACATGCCTGGCATGCATCTGAGGAGGAGCTGGATGAGAGGCTGTGACAGAACTGTATTGCTCACATACATAGAACAAAAGAGAAAACAATATTTTACCAAAGGAAGTTCTTTTGGGAAATGTCTAGATCAGTTCTTGGAGAAAGAAAAAAAAATGTTGACAGTGTTTGAGAAGCCAAACTATTTGGAATTTTGTTTCTCAGAAGTCTCTAAAGTTTGTGTGTGTGTGTGTGTGTGTGTGTGTGTAACTGAAGCCCTCTAATCTTGTTTCTCTCATCAAAAGTCCCAGGGGATCTCTTAATCAAGCCACATGCTCTCTTGTAAATTTCTGAATTTCAAGAAATGCAAACTTCACTAGCGTTAATTTTCTGTTCCTGGGTGTGTAAGGCTAACCTCTAAAGTCCAAAATCTGTTTTATTCTGTTTGGACTATACATAAAATAAGGATAAAAATAAAATAATGGTAGAAGGCAAGCAAATAGATAGTAGATGTAGGTAGAAATTGTGGAATTAAAAACAATTTCCATAGTCAAATTCCTATGAGAGAAGGGATTAAGAAGATGACAAATGTTTGAAGAAATTTGTTGGAAAAGAGTCATTATTGGAAAAATAAAATGAGGTTCCATAAAGCATGACTTGACTTTACATCCAAACAGACCTACCATATAATTCCAGATTTATTTCTTACTAGTTTAACTAGGAGCTCTGGTGCCATAGTGCCTAAGGCACTTGACTGCTAACCAGAAGGCTGGCGGTTCAAATCCACGAGCCACTCCTCGGAAGGAAGATGGGGGCAATCTACTTCCATAGTGATACTGCCTCAGCAACCCAAGGAGGGGTTGCTGTGAGTCTGGTAGCATAGTGCCTAAGGCACTTGACTGCTAACCAGGAGGCTGGCGGTTCAAACCCACCAGCCACTCCTCAGAAGGAAGGTTGGGCAATCCTACTTCCGTAGTGATAACTGCCTCGGAAACCCAAGGAGGGGTCGCTAGGAGTCGGGGGCCTACTCGATGGCAAATAACATAACATAACATAACAGTTTAACTAGGAGTTCTGGTAGCATAGTGCCTAAGGCACTTGACTGCTAACTAGAAGGCTGGAGGTTCAAACCCACCAGCCACTCCTCGGAAGGAAGATGGGGCAATCTACTTCCATAGTGATACTGCCTCGGCAACCCAAGGAGGGGTTGCTGTGAGTCGGATGTGACTCGGCGGCACACAACAACAACAACAACTATGACCTCAGATAAACCAACTCTCTAAGTTAAATTTCCTCATATATAAAATTAGGATAAATATATTAATATTTCATGGTTCTTTTGAGGATTCCAGATCATGGATAGAAAGTTTTAATGTAGAACCTGGCAAAGAGGAAGCTACAATTACTAATGCCTATTACTTCTTTCTTGTGCTCATTATTATCTTTGTTACTGGTTGTTTAAAGTGTAAAGGATGAAATACAGCTACAGGCAAACATCTCTGAATCATGATTAACTGCCCAAGGCCAGATAAACAGTAATTTATGGATTAATATTGTTTTTGCGCAGCTGAAGGATTCTAAACCATGGACCAGGGTAAGGAAAGGTATTTATGGGTGTTAAGGTGATAATAATTTTTGTGCCTAAAGCTTAATTAGGAGCTCTGGTAGCATAGTGGCTAAAGCACTTGACTGCTAACCAGAAGGCTGGTGGTTCAAACCCACCAGCCACTCCTCGGAAGGAAGGTTGGGCAATCCTACTTCCGTAGTGATACTGCCTCGGAAACCCAAGGAGGGGTCGCTATGAGTCGGGCCGACTCCACAACACATAACAACAACAACAACAACAACAAAGCTTAATTAACATAATTACCTTCTCACACTAATAACACTTTCACTGTGGTATTGTCCCTTACCAGTAGTTGAAATCTTTTTTAACCAAGTAAGCCGGGCAGCTAATCCTGAAACTATCAATAGCAAAAACCGTTTTGTATCTTTAGTCATCCTGTCACCATTGTGCCTTTCCTGATTTTGCCATGAGTCAAGTTTCTTGACCAAATTGTCATACTTGGGAGGGTCTAATATTTGCTATAGAATAGAAATTGTTCAGTCCTGGGTAAACCCTGTGCACTGCTCATTCATCACATGCTCACTCTTTTTTTTACACCCCTCCCCCCACATATTCACTCTTCTATGCTCAAGAATTTATAAAGATGTTACAAATCTCATCCCTCAGCAGTGGATTTTATTCCACTTTCCTTTCCAAAAGAAAGAAGGGTGGCTTTTAAAGGAGATTTTTTTAACACCATGCTCATTCTTACACTTTTTAAACCGTATTACAAATGATAAATCTGTGATGTAGTAAGGAGAGGATTTGGTGATAGAAGAAACTAGATTTCTTAACTCTATAATGACATATAGGACCACAAACTTCTATGCCTGGAAAATAACAGTAATTATTGGCCACATAGTTTCCATGTGGACACTGTAGCAAATTGGAGAGTGCAAGTCCAGTGGGTAAAGAGACACCATTACCATCTACAACTGTCAGATACCTTGAACTGTGGGAATATGGGCTGGGTATGACCATATCTTCTGGCTTTTCAAGAGGAGCCAAAGAATATGGAGCACATATGTGAGTGTGTGTGTATTTTTAAACATTAGCAACTATTGTAAAGACTGTACTAGCTAAACAAAACATAACCTATTGAGCCTGTGGCCTCAGAGGATGAGGGTTATGCCTTTATATCCACGTGCTTTACTTCATGGAACATTTTAACCACTGCCCTGTTTCATTCTGTAGCCTGCTCTTTGACTCTTTCTTCCTTTCACACTCTTTCTTCCTCAGTGTCTTCATCTGTGAAATAGGAATACGAGCATTCGTTTTTCTTTTGCTCCAAGAGAGCAAGGATCACAGTGCCGCTGAAAATTAATGAGGTTATTTGGTTAAGTGCTTCTTGCTGGGTGGAAGAGCGATGGCTTGTGAATACGGAGTAGCATTTGAATCATGTGTGCTTTCATGGAAAGAGAGCTGGACCATTTAGCTCCCTCTCTGCAGGGAGTTATAAAAGAGGAAACTAGGGAGGAGGAGGCTGACAGTATTTCTTCATGACTATCTCCTATGGTGAAACTATGAAGTGGCACTGGGAATTCTGGGAGTTTGTTTGCAGGATAATATAGTCTCTATATGCAGTATAATCTGAAAAGAGCAACACCCTCACTATATGAGGTGTTTTTTTAAAAAAAGTCTTACTGAGATTTTGGTGAAAGTTTACAGAGCAAATTCATTTTCCATAGAGCATTTCATACACATTTTGTTTCATGACATTGACTGCAATTCACCACAATGTAACAGCTCTCTTCCCACTTCCTCCCCATCGTTACCTCTTCCCTGTGTCCTTCCCTCCCATGCACTCCCATCCCCTCACTCCCCGCCCACAGCTATCTCCCTGTGCAAACACTGTCTTCTGTTCTCCCATGATCGATTATTCAAAGGAATGTATCTACCTGATATAAATGTTTACCCCATATGCCTGTTTTTTGTTTGGCTGGAAGCCACAGGAGTGAGTTCCATCCCAGACCAAAAGGGTAACTAGGGGCCATAGTCTCAGGGGTCTCACCAGGCTCTATCAGATCAGCAAACCTAGTCTTTTTTTTTTTTTCTTTTTTCTTTGTGATTTTGAGTTTTGTTCCAAATTTTCTCCCACTTTATCCAGGATCTCCTGCACTGATCTCTTTCTGAGTGGTTGACAGTGGTAGCCAGGTACCATCTAGTTCTTCTGGTCTCATGGTCATATGTGCTGAGGATCACATGGTCTACTAGTCCTTTGGAATAATTCTTTGGTTTTCTTCATCTTCAGTTTTCTTCACTCTTCTTTGCTCTGGGTGAGCGACCCGTCATTGCATCTAGATACCATATGAGCTTTTGCGTTTATATCTATTAAAGCAGGTGCCCTTGAGAAATAACTTGTGATTTATCTGCCTAAAGGTCTTTCTACAATCCTTTTTTATGCTTTAATCAAATTGTCTTTTTATTCCTGGGTTTATATTCAACCCTGCAACATTGATGAGGCTAGACAAACTGCTGAAATATATCCCGAATTTTCATTAGATTACCCCTATAACAGTTCATTTCTTTCACAAATATTGCTCATTGGTAGCTGGCATTCCATATCATGATTCAGGAAACAAAAGCTCTGCTATCCCATGAATCCCTTATCTTTTAGGCCTCCTGGAGAATGGAGTAAGGGCACAGTGCTTTTTCTGTGGGAGATTATTATGGACCAAGCCTGTATGTGGCACATGTGAATTTACCTCACATTCGATTGGTTAGAATTCAATCATATGGCCACACAAAGGAAGCTGGAAAATGTGTTCAGTCTTTTCCTTAAGGAAGAAGAAATCATTTTGATCAGTCCATAATCACAGCAAGCCTTAAATATTTTTAAACAGTTATTTTTGTCTTCCCATTTTATCATCTGCCAGATATTTGGTTGATCTCTTTAAGGTAAGAAATTGTAGATCCATTTTGGCATTGTTTTTACTCTGCTACAGCTTTACAGCTAGAAAACTGGGTTCTTAATTTTCTGATAAATATTGCTATATACTATTTTTAAGGGTACTCTCTCCATACATTAACTATTCACCATTATATTGCTAAGAGAGTTTTCTTTTCCTTTGAATGTTGAGAGTATTTTACTTTTTTTAAAAAATAATTTATCATAACTTGGGTCAAAGTTTACAAAGAAAATTGGTTTTCCATTCAAAAATTCATACATATTTTTGATTATGACATTAGTTGAAATCCTGACAATGTAACAGCACTCTTCTCACTTCCTCCCTGTGTTTACCAGATCTTTCGTTCCTATTCCTTCCTGCCTTCTGAGCTTTATCCCAATGGTTGATTCTTCCGAAGGGTGTGTACTTCCCTGGTGTTATTGTTCACCTTATAGGCCTGTCTATCACTTGGCTGAAAGTTGAGCTTCACAGATGAATTCAGTTGCAGGCTTGAAGGGTTTCTAAGGGCCATTCATATCTCGGGGTTTCTACAAGTCTCTATCTGACCAGTAAACCTAGTCTTTTCTTTATTGAGTTTTGTTCCACATTTTTTTCCACTCTACCCAGCATCATGTATTGTGATCCCTTTCAGAGCAGTGGTAGTTGGGACCATCTAGTTCTTCTGGTCTCAGGGTCATGGAAGTTGGGATTCTCCTGGTCCACTATTCCTTAGGACTAGTTGTTTCCTTGCATCTTTGATTTCTTCACTCTTCTTTGTTCCAGATTAGGAGAGACCAATAGTTGTACCATAGGTGACCACTCACAAGCTTTTCAGACCCCAGTTGCTACTCAACACAGTAGGATGTAGAATGTTGTCTATGTGGACTATGTAATGCCAAATGACCTCGATGTCCCCAGAGACTATGGTCCTGAGCCCCCAGGCCCAGTGACTCATTTCCTCAAGGTGTTTTGTTATGACTAAGAAGTTTTCATAACTTTGTCCCCTGTACACTCTACTATATTGTTGTTGTTGTTAGGTGCCATCAAATTGACTCTGGCTCCTACTGGCCCTGTGTACCACACTGCCAACTCCTGCACCATCCTCACAGTCCTTACTATGGTTAAGCTTGTCTTTGCAGCCACTGTGTTAATCTGTCTCTTTGAGGTCCTTCCTCTTTATCATTGACGGGGTAATTTACCAAGCATGATATCCTTCTCCAGGGACTGATATCTTCTGACAACATGACGAAAGTAGGTGAGATGAAACTAGTCAGTCTCACTTCTAAGGAGCATTCTAGCTACACTTCCCTCCGTGACAAATTTGTCTGTTTTTATAGGTTTGTGGTATTGTTAGGAGTTCTGGTGGTGTAGTGCCTAAGGCATTTGACTGTTAACCAGAATGCTGGCAGTTCAAACCCCCAGCCACTCCTCAGAAGGAAGACTGGGCAATCTACTTCTTTAGTGATACCACCTTGGAAACCCAAGGAGGGGTCGCTATGAGTTGGATCTGACTCGATGGCAATGAGTTGAGTTGAGATGGTATTTTTAGTATTCTTTGCCAACACCACAATTCAAATTTATCAATTCTTAGTTGTTCTTCCTTATTCATTGTCCATCTTTCACATGCATTTGAAGCTATTGAATATACCATGGGTTGGGTCAGGTGCACCTTAGTCTTCAAAGTGACACTTTTACTCTGTAACAATGTAAAGAGCTCTTTTGCAGCAAATTCGTCCAGTGCAATATGGGGTTTGATTTCTTTATTGTTGCTTCCATGGCTGTTGATCTTCATTGGTATGTGCTTTAAGTCATCTTGAATTTCAGCAAGCAAAGTTGTGCCATTTGCATATCTCAGGTTGTTAATGAGTGTTACTCCAATCCAGATGCCATATTCTTCTTTATATAGTCCACCTTCTTGGATGATTTGCTCAGCATACAGACTGAATTAGTATAGTGTGAAAGGATACAACCCTGACACTCACCCTTCCTGAATTTAAGCCATACATTATTCCCTTGTTCTGTTCAAACAATAGATAACCTCTTGGTCTATGTACAGGTTCCCCATGAGCACAATTAAGTGTTCCAAAATACCATTCTTTACAATGTTAGCTATGCTTTGTTATGATCTATACAGTGGAATGCCTTGCATATTCAAATGCCTTTGCAGCACTGATGTGCTTATTCTTTTTGCCAAGTGATTTGGAAGACAGCTACCTGGCCAATCAACAAGAAGTGATCCATCGACTAGAAGGGCCCATTCCAAAGACAGATGATACAAACAGAATGTGGAAATTATTGAACAGTATCATTATCACACACAAGTAAAATTTTCCTGAAGAAAATTCAGAAATGGTTGCAGCAGTATATTGACAGGAAACTTCCAATAACTCAAGCTGGATTCAGAAGATAATGTAGAATGAGGGATATCATTGTGATGTCTACTATGTTAGTGGATATATTTGAAAAACATATAAATACATAATAGAAGTATCCTCCATAAAACTTATATATATATATTTATGTGTGTAGTCCCATTTGCTTTCCCACACCTGTTCCACTTGCGTGTCTATCTATGTAACCAGAGAGTGTTTAACTTTAAAGTCCTTCAATGTCAGTCATCACTGACAATAAGTAACATGGACGATTACTCTCTGTCCTTCCCTCCTGTAGGAACCCTGGTGGTACAGTGGTAGGTGCTAGGCTGTTAACTAAAAGATCAATAGTTTGAACCTACCAGCCACTCTGTGGGAGAAAGGTGTGGCTGTTTGCTTCTGTAAAGATTTATAGCTTTGAAAACCTGTGTTAGGCTGGGTTTTCTAGAGAAGTGAAAACAGTAAAGCTTAAAGAGAGAGAGAGAAAGAGAGAGGGAGAAATGTATCTTAGGAAAATGGCTCACACACTGATAGAAGCTGGCAAGTCCCAAGTTCTTGGATCAGATGTCAAGCAGGAGGCTTTTCCCACCTCATGCAGCTGCAAGGGCTGATGAGTTCAAGGTAGGTTAAGCAGTATACCAGCTGTTGACTCTGAAGAATGACAAATCCAAGATCACCAGGGCAAATGGTGGACTGTTGGCTCACAGACAGTTGTAGGCAGCACAACAGGATCCAGATCCATAGCAGAGTGTCTCATTTTCCCAGGATGTCATAAATATTTTGGAATCAGGCCACACTCCTAGGGAAACTCCCTTTCAGTGGATTGGCTGCTCAAAACATATACATCCAATCACATAATGGGAATGACCCACACTGCAACTGCCTAAACCACTCAGAATTGTGGTCCAGCTAAGTTTACACACAACTCCAGCTATCACAGTCCATCCCTTGTCAACTTCGCAGTTGTACACATCCGCTCAACCACATATAATCTCTAGATAAGGACAGTTATGAAGTCATATTTACAGCTAACATACTAACTAACACACATACGACCAAAACTCATTAATTCTGTTTACATTTCATGGTTCATAGCAGACCAAAACCAAAACCAAAGTCATTGCCAGATCTGACTCATAGTGACCCCTCCTTGGTTTCCGAGGTAGTATCACTATGGAAGTAGATTGCCCCATTTTTCTTCCAAGGAGTGGTTGGTAGTTTTGAACTGCCAGCCTTCTTGTCCATCCCTACTCATATGGATATGGTAAAGCTTTTGAGATCTCCATTTGCTGATGTGGCACCACTCATATTGAGGAGAAACAGTTGCAGACATCCATTAATCATTGGAACATGGAATGTACGAAGTATGAATCTAGGAAAATTGGAAGTTGTCAAAAATGAAATGGGACACATAAATATTGATATCCTCGGCATTAGTGAGCTGAAATGGACTGGTTTTGGCCATTTTTAATCAGACAGCCATATGATCTACTATGCCGGGAATGGCAGTTTAAAGAGGAATGGCGTGGCATTCATCATCACAAAGGATGTTTCAAGGTCTGTCCTGAAGTACAATGCTGTCAGTGGTAGGATAATATCCATATGCCTACAAGGAAAACCCATTAATATGATTATTATTCAAATTTATGCACCAACCACTAAAGCCAAAGATGAGGAAATTGAAGAATTTTATCAAATTCTGCAATCTGAAATTGACAGAACATGCAATCAGGATGTGTTAATTATCACTGGGGACTGGAATGCAAAAGTTGGAAACAAAGAGGAATCACCGGTAATTGGAAAATTTGGCCTTGGCGACAGAAATAATGCTGGAACTCCCATGGTAGAATTTTGCAAGACCAACAAATTGGTCATTGCAAACACCTTTTTTCAACAACACAAACGGCAGTTCTACATATGGACTTCATCAGATGGAACACACAGGATTCAGATTGACTACATTTGTGGCAAGAGATGGTGGAAAAGCTCAATATCTTCAGCCAAAACCAGGCCAGGAGCTAATTATGGAACAGACCATCAACTGCTCATATGCAAGTTCAACTTAAAGTTAAAGTCAATTAAAATAAGTCCAAGAGAGTCAAAATATGATCTTGAATATATCCCTCCTGAATTTAGAGACCATCTATAGTATAGATTTGATGCATTGAAAACCAGTGACCGAAAACCAGAAGAATTGTGGGAGGATATCAAGAACATTATCCATGAAGAAATCAAGAGATCACTAAAAAGATGAGAAAGGAGGAGAAGACCAAAATGGATGACAGAAGAGACTCTGAAACTCACGCTTGAGTGGAGAGAAGCTAAAGCCAATGGAAGAAATGACAAGATAAGAGAGCTGAACAGAAGATTTCAAAGAGAAGCTCAAGCAGACAAAACCAATTACTATAATGAAATGTGCAAAGATCTGGAGTTAGAAAACCAAAAGGGAAGAACGCACTCAGCATTTCTCAAGTTGAAAGAACTAAAGAAACGATTTAAACCTCGAGTTGCAATATTGAGAGATTCTATGGGTAAAATATTGAATGATGCAGGAAACATCAAGAGAAGATGGCAGGAATACACAGTCACCATACCAAAAAGAACTGGTCAATCTTCATCCTTTTCAGGAAGTGGCATATAATCTAGAACTAATGGTACTGAAGGAGGAAGTCAAAGCCGCAATGAAAGAATTGGCAAAGAACAAAGCTCCGGGAATTGATGGAATAGCCATTGACATATTTCAACAAATGGATGCCGCACTGGAGACACTCACTCGGTTATGCCAAGAGATTTGGAAGACAGCTACTGGCCAACTGACTGGAAGAGATCCATATTTGTACCCATTCCAAAGAAAGGTGATCCCACAGAATGTGGAAATTATAGAACAATATCATTAATATCGCGTGCAAGTAAGATCTTACTGAAGATAATTCAGAAATGGTTGCAACAGTATATTGACAGAGAACTTCCAGAGATTCAAGCTGTATTCAGAAGAGGACATGGAACAAGGGATATCATAGCTGCTGTCAGATGGATCTTGGCTCAAGGCAGAGAATACCAGAAAGATGTTTACTTGTGTTTTATTGACTATGCAAAGGCATTTGATTGTGTGGATCCTGACCAATTATGGATAACATTGAGAAGAATGAGAATTCCCAAACACTTGATTGTACTCATGAGGAATGTGTACCTTGGCAAGGAGGCTGTCGCTCACATGGAACAAGGGGACACTACATGGTTTAAAATCAAGAAGGGAGTGTGTCAGGGTTGTATCCTTTCCCCACACCTATTCAATCTATATGCTGAGCAAATAATCTGAGAAGCTGGACTATATGAAGAAAAATATGGCATCAGGATTGGAGGAAGAATTATTAACAACCCGAGATATGCAGATGATACAACTTTGCTGAAAGTGAGGATGACTTGAGGCACTTACTGATGAAGGTTGAAAAATACAGTCTGCAGTTTGGATTATGTCTCAATATAAAGAAAACAAAAATGCTCACAACTGGACCAATGAGCAATAAATGAAGAGAAGATTGAGGTCGTCAAAGAATTCATGTTGCTTGGTTCTACAATCGATGCCAATGGAAGCAGCAATCAGGACATTAGAGGACATGTAGCACTGGGAAGGTCAACCGTGAAGGAACTGTTTCAAGTGCTGAGGAGCAAGGATGTTTTCTTGAGGGCTAAGGTGTGCCTGACACAAGGCATGATATTTCCAATCACCAGTTATGCATTTGAGAACTGGGCAATGAATAAGGAAAACTGAAGAAGAGTTGATGCTTTTGAGTTATGGTGCTGGCAAAGAATGCTGAAAGTACCATGGATTGCTAAAAGAACTAACAGATAATGTCCTGGAGGAAGTGCACCTGAAATGCTCCTTGGAAGCGAGAATGGCTAGACTTCATCTCACCTACTTTGGTCATGTTGTCAAAAGGAACCATTCCCTAGAGATGGATGTCATGCTTGGTAAGGCAGAGGGTCGATGAAGGGGGGGGAAGGCCTTCAATGAAATGGATTGACATGGTGGCTGCGATGATAGGCTCAAGTATGCAGGGATCATGGAGCTGGCGCAGGATCGGGCAGTGTTTCGTTCTGCTGTGCATGGGGTTGCTATGAGTTGGAAATGACTTGATGGCACCTAACAACAACAGCAACAGCCTTCTTGTTAGCAGTCAAATGCCTTAGGCATTATACCTCCAGAGCTTGTTTCAAAACAGAAGGAAACAAAAATATTTGATGCACATATACAATGAAGTAATATAACAATCACAGTCCTCGTTTCTGCAACTGGTGATGTAGTCATAGCTGATACTCAGGACTATCTTCTTCTGCCACCCATTCCATATTTCCCTTGCCCTCAGCAAGCACCTCAGCTGATCGTGGTTCTTTGCCTGGTGGGGTGACCCAAACCTTCATTCCCGAGGGGTCTACGCCATTAGTAGTCATATCAAAATGAGGTTGTAGTTTTCCATTGACTTTAATCACAGGGCATGGTAGTACTAAGAGACATCCTAAAGAATCTTCTGTATTCCATAGGAAGTTTGAACATTGTGAAATTGTCAGTTCTACCCAAAGCAATCTACACACTCAATGCAATCCCAATCCAGATCCCATAAACATTTTTTAAGAATATGGAAAAACCAATCACTAACTTTATATGGAAAGGAAAGAGACGTTGGATAAGCAATGCACTATTGGAGAAGAAGAACAAAGTAGGAGGTCTCACACTGCTGGATCTTAAAACCTACTATAAAGCCACAGTAGTCAAAACTGCCTGGTATTGGTATAATGACAGACACATACATCAATGGAATAGAATTGAGAACCCAGAAATAGATCCATCGACCTATGGTCAGCTGATCTTTGACAAAGGGCCAAAATCCATGAAATGAGGAAGAGAATGTTTGTTTAATAAATGGTGCTGGGAAAACTGGATATCCATTTGCAGAAAAATGAAACAAGATCTGTACCTCACCTCAAACACAAAAACTACCTCCAGATGGATCAAAGACTTAAATGTGAAAGCTAAAACTATAGAGTTCCTCAAGGAAAAATTAAGGGCAAATTTAGGGGCCCTAATGTTGTTGTTTGACTCGACGGCACACAACAACAACAACAACAACAAATGTTGTTGTTGTTGTTATGTGCCATTGAGGCGGCCCCAACTCATAGCGACCCCTCCTTGGGTTTCCGAGGCAGTATCACTACGGAAGTAGGATTGCCCAACCTTCCTTCCGAGGAGTGGCTGGTG
>NW_006921590.1:1283814-1294922 GCF_000298275.1 Orycteropus afer afer | reverse complement strand
GACATATCTGACAAGGGACTTATCTCTAGAATTTATAGAAAACTCCAACACCTCAATAACAAAAAGACAAACAATCCAATTAAAAAATGGGCAAAAGACATGAATAGGCACTTCATCAAGGAGGATATTAAGGTGGCCATCAAACATATGAAGAAATGCTAACGAGCATCAGCCATTAGAGAGATGCAAAAGAAAATAACAAGATACTATCTTGCTCCAGCACTAGTAGCAAAGTTCAACAAGACAGAAAATAACAAATGCTGGCAAGGATGTGGAGAGATTGGGACTCTCATACATTGCTAGTGGGACTATAAATTGGTACAACCACAGTGGAAAACAGTATGGTGATTCCTTCAAAAGTTGAAATGAGAAATACCATTTGACCCAGCCATTCCATTACTAGGTATGTATCCTAAGAAGTGAGAGCCATGACAAGAACTGACATGTGCACACCCATATTCATTGCAGCACTATTTACAATAGCCAAAAGATGGAAACAACATAGGTGTCCATCAACTGAGGAATAGATAACCAAACTTTGGTACATACACACAATGGAATACTATGCAACCCTAAAGAATAACCTAGAATCTGCAAAACACCACAAAATTTGGATGAACGTGGAGAACGTTATGATGAGTGAAATAAGTGAATCACAGAAGGAGAAATATTGTATTAGTCCATTATTGTAAAACTCAAGGAAAGGTTTAGATATGGAAGGAAATTTTCTTTGTTGGTTATGAGGGGTGGGAGGGGAGGGGAGGGAACACTGTAAGATAGGTAGCGATAAGTATTGATTTGGGTGAAGAGAAGGGCAATATACTAAATGTGAGTGATCAACATGGTTGCATTGAGGAAGAGGAAGACATAGGGAGGTACAGACAACAAAGATGAACCCTTTTGCACATACAGTACTGCATTGTCAGGGAAGGCAACCATGGGTATACAGGTGGATAGTTGGGTGGAGAAGCTGAACTATTAGGTATGTCTATGAATCGAGGAATGTACCCAAGACCATGTAGAGGGTTAACAAACAATGGTCCTATAAGTATATTTGTGTGATCTGAATTCCCAGGTGTATAGTAGAGCTGACAAAGGACAAGGTTGTAGTCACTTCTTGGTCACAGCTAACTAACCAGAGGGACCGAGTAGTTGAACCTGTGGGCTCAGGACCAAAGTCACAGGAGACATCAAGCTCAATTGGCATAACATACTACACAAAACATTGTTCCACCTCCTTCTTTGGCAAGTAGTGACTGGGATCTTAAAAGCTTGCAAGCAGCTATCTAGATGCAACGATGGATCTCTCCTCATCCAGAACAAAGAAGAATGAAGAAAACCAAAGATTCATGGAAACATTTAGTCCTAGCGACTGGTATACCATGCAATCCACAGTGTATGTGACTATGAGACCAGAAGAATTAGATGGTGCCTGGCTACCACTGCCAACCACTCAGAGGGGGATCTATGTAGGAAATCCTGGATAGAGAGGGAGAACAATGTGGAACAAAACTCAAAATCATTTGAAAAAAAAAGGTGGGGGGGGGACCAGGTTTCCTGGTCTGATAGAGCCTGGTGGAACCACTGAGACTATGGACCCTACCTGCCCTTCAGGTCTGTAATTGAACCCACACCTTTGGCTTCCAGACAAACAAAAGACAGGCATAGGAGTTGAACACTTACCTGAGGTAGATACACTCCTTGGAAAGAATAATCATGGGAAAAAGAAGGGCTTTTTGTGCACAGGGAGACAGCTCAGGAGGCAGGAATGCATGGAGGGATGGACACAAGGAAGAGGTGACTGTCAGGAAGAAATGGGAGGGGACTGTTGCATTGTGGTGAATTGTGGTCAATGTCATGTGACAAAGTATATGTGAACTGCTTTATGGAAAGTGAATTTGCTCTGTAAGTTTTTACCCAAATCACAATAATAAAAAAAAGAATCTTCTGTATTCCAGACATATTCTTCTTTACCTCCATTATGTAATGTCAATCCAATTTGCCCTTTATAATCAGGATCTTTCACACCAGACAGTGCAGGTACACCCTTCTTTGTCTCTTGATCCAGAGGCATGAAAAGCCAGAATGGTCAGTGGCATTCTTATCTTCCAGTTCAATGCAGTCAGTATTGGGTCTCCAGGTGGGAGTGTTCCTCCTTTTGAGACTAAGTCTCCATACCCACAGAGCATAGGGTAGCAGGGACAGGAAGCAAAATTTTTAGAGTGGGTCACTAGGGGTAATAGTGAGAGGTACCACTCCCATTTCCACCCTTGGTTCCTGGACCTGTGAATCCTGGTTATTGGAGAAACATAGATTGGATTCTGGTTTAGAGCATATATACCCTCCTGGAGAACATTGCTCCAACCCCTCAAGGTATTGCCACCTATCTGGTGCTGTAATTGTGTTTTCAATAGGCCATTTCATGGGGAACATGGTAAGAGCAGTGAATTCTATGAGCATAGGCCCACTGCCACACTTCATTTGCTTTGAAGTGAGTCCCTTGAGCCAAGGCAATGCTTTGTGGGATTCCATGACAATGGATAAGGCATTCTGTAAGTCCATGGATAGAAGTTTTGGCAGAAACATTGCATGCAGGGAAGGCAAATCCATATCCAGAGTAAGTATCTCTTCCAGTAAGAAAAAAAAGCTGTCATTTCCATGATGGAAGTGGTCCAATGTAATCAACCTGATGCCAGGTTGCTGGCTGAACACCCTGAGGAATGGTTCCATATTCAGGACCCAGTGTTGGTCTCTGCTGCTGGCTGATTTGGCACTCAGCAGTGACGGTAGCCAAATCAGCCTTCGTGAGTGAAAGTCCATGTTGGTGAGCCCATGCATAACCTCCATCCCTCCCACCATGGCCACTTTGTTCATGAGACCATAGGGCAATGAGAGAAGTAGCTGGGCAAAAAGGATGACTGGTTTCCACTGAACTTGTCATCCTACCCACGTGATTTTAAAGTCCTACTCTGCCAAGGTCACCTTTTGGTGGACATTCACAGAAGCCACAAATATCTTTACTCTTTTGGCCTCTTCCCAATATATCCTTGTCATCAGTTTTCAAATCATGCTTTTTCTAATAGCAAACCATCCAGCTAAGCCACTGGCCACAGCCCATGAATCCACACACAATCATGCATCTGGCCATTTCTTGTTCCATGCAAAATGAACAGCCAGATGCACAGCTCAAAGTTCTGCCCATTGAGAGGATTTCCCTTCATGATTGTTCTTCAAGGAAGTCCCAGAAAGGGGCTGCAGTGCCACTGCTGTCCACTTTCGAGTGGTGCCTGCATATTGTGCAGAATCATCTGTAAACCAGGCATGAGCTTTCCTCAGTCAACCGATCATAAGGTACTCCCCATGAGGCCATAGGTGCAGACTGGGAGAGGGAAGGTAATGTGACTGGAGTGAAGACCATAAGCATTTGGGCCACTTCCTCATGCAACTTGCTTGTGCCTTCAGGTCCTGCTTGAGCCCTATCTGTTATACCACTTCCATTTAATTATGGAGTGCTGCTGTACATGTCCAACTTTATGACTCTGTGGGTCAAACAACACCCAATTCATGACGGGCATCTCAGGCCTCATGGTGACTTCGTGGTCCATGGCTAGGTGTTCAGTTTCTACTAAAGTCCAGTAACAAGCCAAAAGCTGTTTCTCAAAAGGAGAGTAGTTATCTGCAGAGGATAGCAGGACTTTGCTCCAAAATCCCAAAGATCTGCATTGCAGTTCACCAATAAGTACCTGCCACAGACTCAAAACAGCATTTCTATCTGCTACAGACACTTAAGCACCATTATATCAGCCAGATTATCTGGCACAAGTGGCAGACCAGCTTACATGGCAGCCTGAACCTGTTCAGAGCCTTCTGTTGTTCTGGCCCCACTCAAAACTAACAGCTTTCCAAGTCACTTGCTAAATAGGCCAAAGCAACACACCCAGATGAGGGATATGTTGCCTCCAAAATCCAAAGAGGCCCACCAGATATTGTGCCTCCTTTTTTGTTGTGGTGGAAGACAGATACAATAACTTATCCTTCACTTTAGTAGGAATATCTTGACATGCCCCATACCACTGGACCCCTAGAAATTTCACTGAAGTGGAAGGTCCCTGAATTTGTGTTGGGTTAATTTCCCACACTCTAGTGCACAGATATCTCACCAATAAGTCTAGAATCATTTACACTTCTTCCTTACTAGGTCCAATCAACATAATGTCATCAATATAATGGACCAATGTGATGTTTTGTGGAAGGGAAAGGTGATCAAGATCCCTGCGGACTAAATTATGATATTGTCCTGTGGAGCTGATATATTTCTGAGGAATCACTGTGAAAGTATATTGTTGGCCTTGTTAGCTGAAGGCAAACTGTGTCTGATGGTCCTTTGAAATTGATATTGAGAAAAAAGTATTAGGCAGATCAATAGCTGCATACTAAGTACCAGGAGATGTACTAATTTGCTCAATCAATGAAACTATATCAGGAAGAGCAGCTGCAATTAGAATCACCACCTGATTAAGTTTATGATAACCTACTGTCATTCTTCAAGATCCATTTGTTTTCTGCACAGGCCAAATAGGTGAATTAAATGGGGGTGTGGTGGGAATCACTACCCCTGCATTCTTCAAGTCCTTGAGGGTGGCAGTAATCTCTGTGATCCCTCAAGGGATGTGGTATTGCTTTTGGTTTACTGTTTTTCTAGGTAGAGGCAGTTCTAATGGCTTTCTCTTGACTTTTCCTACCATAATAGCCCTTACTCCACATGTCAGGGACCCTGTGGGAATTCTGCCAGTTGCTCAGTATATCTATTCCAATTATGCATTCTGGAACTGGGGAAATCATTACAGGATGGGTTTGGGGACTGACTGGACCCACTGTGAGATGCATCTGAGCTAAGACGTCATCAATAACTTGACCTCCATCTGCCCCCACACTGACTCGTGGACCACAGTGATGTTTGGGGTCCTCTGAAATTAGTGTAAGTTCAGAGCCAGTGTCCAGTGATCCCCTAAAAGTCTGATTATTTCCTTTTCCACAATGAACAGTCACTGTTGTAAAAGGCCTCAGATCCCTTTAGGAAGGTTGGGAGAATGATTGACATTATAAATTTTTGGCAATGTAGTGGGGTCCTTCCTCAAGGGGACCTGGCCTCCACCTCATTTGAGGAGTTGTGGGTTTGTAAACTGACTCAAGTCTGGGGATTGAGAGGCCATGCTTCTGTATTCTGGTGATTCAATCTAGACTGCGGTTCATGTGACCTAGAATTCTTCTGTTTATACAGATCAAGTAAGTAGTTAGTAAGTTTGCCATGTATTTCACTCCTAGGAACACCATGCCTAAATAGCCAATGCCATAATTCCACATGAGTCAGAGTATTCTGATTACTGTTTTGATTCTGCTGTCCATTATGGTAACCACTCCCACCTTGTCTTTCTCAATTACTGCTGCCACTTGGCCCCTACTGCTACAAAGTCCATTCAGCCACATTGTAGTTAAATGTCTCAGTTCAATTAAGGCAGTTCCCACTATCAAATATGGCTTACATAAAATAGCAGTAACAGCAGTCTTCAAGGATGCTGGAGCTCCCTTCACAAATTTGTTCCTCACCACAGTGGTGAAGGCATGTTCTCTGGGCTCTCCATTTCTGGGTCTAAGGGTATCATCTGATAAATCCATTCTAACCTGCCAATTTCCCTAACCCTCTGGATACCTTCTTCTACATTATACCAAGGCAGGTCTGGTACTTCAACTTGACTTAAGGTAGGCCACCACATGATCCATGCTTCAGTAAGCCAACCAAATAAACAATTAGATCCTTTCCTAACCTCTTGAGCTGAAACATTGAATGAAGAATCTGTACTTAGTGAGCCTAAATCAATATACTCAGACCAATCCAGTGTTAGATTCCTTGCACCATTGTCCCACACCCTCAGTAGCCATTCCCATACATATTCTCCAGGTTTCTGTCTGTATATGTTAGCAAAATCACGTAGTTGTTTTCAGGTGTAGTGTACCACTCCCTCAGTCACACTTTCTGTTTCACCTTTTGGGCTTGCTTGCACTTAACTTTAGTCGTAGATCTGGCAGCAACAGTGGGTGGTTGGGGCAGTTCCTGAGAACATCAGCAATTTCTTCCATGGCATCTACCTCAGGCAATGAACCAGTAGGAACAGTTGGGTTAATCTCATCAAATGGAGGTGGAAGGGAAAATGGTTTTATAGTAATCCCTTTAGATGAGAGGGATTCAACGGAATTTACAGGCTCCATATTCTCATCTTCCTGACTGTCTGCCCATATGTCCTATTCTAGGTTTCAGGATCTCATTTTTTTCCAATCAATGACCTCACTTTAATTTCAGACATGATTCTGAGTTGGCAACTCAATTGATGTTGTAATTCAGCCATCCTTACAATAAGACTCTGGGTTTGATTTTCAGCAACATCAGCTCTGTTACTAGAAGAAATAAGGGTTTCTTTCAGGGAACAACTGGAAACACAGGTCTTCTATGCTGCGCTTGAGCTGTGACTCAGCAGCTCTGAACTCATCTCACTCTTTCGCCACTTTGTGTAGCGTAAGTAGGACCAACCAACCAGCTTCCTTATACTCCTCATGCTGACAAAATTGTAGAAAAGTGTCAAACATGTGATCATCCAGAGCCTCACTTCTCAAAAATACTTTATCTATTTGTGGTGCTATTTTGCATATTAATGTTGCCACTCATGCCATGGATTAGGGGCCCTCTTTACTAACAGAGGCAGAGTCACCAGTGCCTTTATGATTAATCAAATTGGAGAACTGAAAGAATCAGTGAGAACCAATTTAGGAAGCCCATCCTTATGATTTTGTCTTTCTAGAGTGACTCTCAGTACCAAATGTGTTAGGGTGAATTCTCTAAAGAAGCAAAACCAGTAAAGCTTAGAGAGAGAGAGAGAGAGAGAGAGAGAGAGAGAGAGAGAGAGAGAGAAATTTATCTTAAGAAAATGCTCACACATTTATAGAAGCTGGCAAGTCCCAAGTTCTTGGATGAAATGTCAAGCTTGAGGCTTTTCCTGACTCACACAGCTGCAGGGGCTGATAAGCTCAAGGTTGGCAGGGAGTATACCTGCTGTTGACTCCAATGAATGACAAATCCAAGATCTCCAGGACAAATGGTGGATTGTTCACTCATGGACAGTTGTAAGCAGCATAACAGGATCCAGATCCACAGAAGAGTGTCTCATTTTCCCAGATGTCCATAAATATATTGGACCAGGCTACACCCATAGGGAACTCCCTTTCAACGGATTGGCTGCTCAAAACATATACATCCGGTCTCATCATGGGAATAACCCACATCACAACTGCTTAAACTACTCAGAGTTGTGATCCAGCCAAGCTGATATACATCTCCAACTATCACAAAATTCTGGGCCATTCTACTCTGTCCTGTAGAGTCACTATGAATTGGAATCGACTTGATGGAAATGGGTTTATTTGGTTTATGACTCCTGATGGATAGTGGCAATTTCTGGATAGAAATTCAAAAACATCGTCTGATATAGTTTTTTTTTTTTTTTTTTTTTAGATTCTAAAGCTGTCATGTGTTATGGAGTTCTCTTTAGAGTGATGTGTATTGTAAAAGTAAAATGATTAAATATTGTGGAATAATACAATGACTTTGATTAGTGTAGGCAGTCAATACTAATCAATGTACACAAAACAATACAAATGTTCTTGCTATTTTAGCACAGTGTTTTATATGATATGGCTATAGATGGTTGATACATGATCAGGGAAAAAAAGATAGATACATATCTACCCAAGCTGGTGCTTATCATAAACACTGGGAACAGGATTAATTATGAAAGATATGTAAGTTTAATTAACACTTTGACAAACCTTTTGTTAAAAGATCCATGAAAATGAAACGTTTCAAGATAATAAAGTATAAATAAGTGATGAAGTAAATCTCTACAATAATTATTTCTAGACAGTAGAGTGCTTCAGAGCTTTATATGACAAATAAAAAAGAAAGAAAATAGTTCCCATGGAATTAATTAGACTCATTGCAACCTCATGAGTATTACAGTAGAACTCGACTCCATAGAATTTTCAATGGCTGATTTTTCAGAAGTACTTTGTCAGGCCTTTCTTCCTGAAAGGCACCTCTGGCACCACCCAGGGACTCTTTCAGCAGACTACTGAGGCTTAAATATTGGATACACCAAATACTAGCAGTGTGCTTCAAGTTAATACTTAGATTCAGCTTCTTCTGTAAGATGAGAATGGTAACAAAAGTGAGTAGACATCAATTTTGGCTCTGAGTCATAGCAACCCTGTGTGTAACAAAATGGAATGTAACCCAGTCCTACACTCTTTGCCTGATCTGGGTACATTTGTGCTTGTTGTTTTTGACAATTAATAACAAAAATAGAACTCATGGTATATTAGTGTGGATCAATGAGATCATGTTTATAAAGAGTTTACCACAATGTCAGTTAAAAGATCTAGATACATTTATTGATAATCATAAAGAGAAAATAACCTCTCTTTTTTTTCCAGAATAAAATGGTTTTGGCCAATTTTCCTCAAAATGTTACAGTCCTAACAGTCACCTGAATAACATGGTAATAGGGTGATGTTGCTTCTGAGAGTCTGCCTTGAGATTCTACATTTCTGACAAGTTTCTTGATGACCCTGATTGTGCTGGTATATGGTTCACATTTTTAGTAGCAAAAGTTTAAACTTTAGTTATATTATTATCTAAATTTGGAGTTATCTGTTACCTATGAAGGTGATAATTTGATTCCTGGAAAGTGATAAACCATTGCTCTTCATGAAGTAAAATGGAAAAAACTCATCAGAAGTAAGCAAGAGATACTGTGAGCCAGATGCCTGAAGAACAAAATAAGTGTTATAAATGTCCATTCAAGTTATAATATGATGTTGAGAATTGTTTCAACTTATAAAATAAGTATAGTTTTAAGGGTCAGTGACATAGAGTTGGTAGGCTTCAGTGCTAATGAGACTTTTTGATTTTTTGGTTTTATTTTACTTTTATTTGCTGACTTTTAAAATTATTACTATTATTTTAACACAATCTCACTGAGTTGATTGTCTTCTATTGGCTGTTCTCAAATTATTATCTCCTCAATATGCTGAAGACAAGACTGGAAATTTAAATGGATGATAATATCCAGCTCTTAAGGTTTTCTAGTCTTTTGGGCTCCTAACCCTGATAGAGCTTTTTGCATGTATTTTTCAGAACAGTGTCTTATGATACCTTCTAGATTCCTTAATTTAGGTTAGTACTGTTTCCATTAATATCATCTATTCCTGTAATTGTGTATTTAGTAATATATTATCTTGTTTAACATTAGTGTGTCACATTAATTTGTGTGTCATTGTTGAGGGTCTTCTAATCACATTTTTCTTCCTTTCATATTTGCTCATTTTTCTATATGTTCTTTGTTTTCCTCTCTTCCTTCATAGTGAACCAATCTTTATCTTAATGGAATTCTAAAGCAGAATAAAGACTTTGGCTATTGTGGCAATGCCCTGCTGGTCACCTTTAAAGACCCTACAAAAAGTTGGAATCCCACCTTTTCTTTTAGTTATCTTAGTGCCTATTCTGCTGCAATATTTACATCCAAAACCAAACCAAACCAAACTCACTGCCGTGGAGTCAGAAACGACTTATAGCAACCCCTACTCGGGTTTACAAGGCAGGATCACTAAGGAAGTAGATTGCCCAACCTTTCTTCTGAGGAGTGGCTTGTGGGTTTGAACTGCCACCCTTCTGGTTAGCAGTCAAATGCCTTAGGCACTACACCACCAGAGCTCCTAGTAGTGAATGGTAAATGCTTATAACTCAGGAAAATAGATGATGCAACTAACAGAGGTTGGGAACCCAGAGCACCCACTTAGTCAAATTCTCTGTTCCTACTTCATGTCACAGTGGACTGTGGCCACAGTGCATCTTCAACACCAACAACCCATCCATTTCCATCAATTCAATTCCAACTCGTAATGATACTATACGACAGAGGAGAATTGCCCCATAGGGTTCCCAAGGCTGCAAATATTTACAGAAGCATACTGCCTCATCTTTCTCGTATAGGGTGGTTGATGGGTTGGAACCACTGACCTCTTGGTTAGCAGCTGAGTTCTTAAGCACTGAACCACCAGGGCCCCTGTGTAAATAGTTTCAGTGTTCACAACCAATAGTCCTATTTGTTATTTTTCATAATTATCAACTGAGTGTTCTACTTATCTTCATTGTATGTACTTGTACTTTTTTAAGGAAAAATTCTGTATTCAATAGTTCATTTAATGAGATTGTTGTATTCAAACTTTGGATGCAGATGAAGAAAAAGAAAACATTTGCATATATATATATATTCATAATACATAAAATATATACACATAAATACACATATGCATATAAATATGTGTATATATGTATATATTTGTATGCATACATGCTGTTACTGCTGTTGAGTCAATTCCAACTCATAGCTACCCTATGTGTAACACAGCAAAACACTGCCGAGTCCTGTACCACCTTCACAATAATTGCTGTGTTTGATCTTATTGTTGCAACTACTGTGTCAGTCCATCTCATTGAGGGTCTTCCTGTTTTTTGGCTAATCCTCTGGTTTATCAAAGATGATGTCCTTCTCCAGGGACTTGTCCCCTCTGATAACATGCCCAAAGTATATAAGCCTCTTGATAACATGTCCAAATTACATCTCGACAGATAGATAGATAGGTAGACAGACAGACAGATAAACTGTGGAGTCCTGCCACTTTGAAAATGAAAATATTAAAAAGACCCTAATTACACACTGACAATTGCCATATAGTATTTTCAACAGAAGTACAAATTTATCTATTTCTAAGTACAAGAATCACCAGTGATGCAGTGGTTAAGGCATTCAGCTTCTAACCAAAAGTTCGGCAGTTCAAATCCACCAGCCACTCCGTGGGAGAAAGATGAGTTAGTCTGCTTCTATATTTACAGCCTTGGAAACTCTATGGGGCAGTTCTGTTCTGTCCTAAAGGTTTTCTATGAGTCAGAATTGACTCCATGGCAGTATGATGGTTTTTTTTTTTTTTTTTTTTTTTTT
>NW_006921590.1:1268255-1276323 GCF_000298275.1 Orycteropus afer afer | reverse complement strand
GCTAGTTGGGGTTTAGTCCAAATCTGCATCCTTTCCTTCAAGGCTCAGGGGTCCAAGATTATCTTCTGTGTCTGTATTTATTGGTTTCCCTTTTCTTTGTTGAAGAGGGTCTGTGCAATCCTTCTGCCTAGTCCGCCATCTTGCCCCGCCTCCTCAGTATGTTGGGTTTTGGCTTTGTTTAATTTCTAAGCACTGACAGGAGGAAGGGAACATTCAGATTCACTGAAAATGAAATATCATTGTTTTATATTTTCTGAGGAAAAAAAAAGAAAACAGGCAATGTCTTATAGATACTAGATGTTACTCAGTTCATTTCAAATCCATACATGGGAGAAAACCCAGATTCTTATCCTAGGTGGACAGGGAAAAGCGAGCAAACAAGATTTGATATGTGCTTGAAGTAACTGAAAGTTACTGATAGAGCTAAGCTGTCAACTCAAACTGCAAACATGCTGAATTCCAACAGTAGGAGAAAACTGGCTTTGAAAGTGAATGCTTTACACTGAAAATTCTCTGACTACATTGATTTCTTTGATGGTTCTGCCCTTCTCCAAATACTTGTTATCTTTGAATTCTACCCATGTGATCCTTCTCTCTTTCTTAAACTGCCCCTTTAAAAATCTCTTTACTGTGGGAACTCAGTAACAAGAGACATGGAAATAAAGGACATTTTATGAATATGAGGAGGCATACCAATGAGTTGATCATGGAAACTTTGTGCTGTTAGGGCACCATTTTTATTTTTATGCTTTAATATAAATTATGCAAAATACATGGTCTTTCCAAGAATATCTTTAGCTGTGAATGTAAATCTGATCTAGTTTTAATAAATTTTGGGGTTTTTGTTGGTATATAAGTTTTGGTATCTACCAAGATGGAAGATAATAAGGTCCTTAGAGGCAGAGGTTCCTATCTGATGGAAAGTTCTTTGGAGATAAAAGCTGGCCCTTATTTTCTTAAAAACCTCATCACAGTGACTTTCTCAGAGTAAAAAATGTGCCTTGAATTAATGTTCTGTTTTCACACTTTCCCTCTGTGGTTTATAATGGAATAAATGAAAAATGATGTGTAGTTTTAAAGCATCTCCTTGACCATTTCATGAGGCAGAGAGTTAATACCTATCACCTCCTAAGAAGAGCTCAAATGGCCAGTAACTCCTAAAAATCCTTACTAGCCAATGTTAACATATTACATAATTGAAATTAATTTCTTACACATTGAAAACTTCAGATTTGGATTTTAATAATTTTTGTTGTGTATATCAAGAAAATGCAATATTCTACAGTTTGGGCTAATAAAATATCTATGTAGATATTGTTATGGCCTTTAATGAAACTTTTTTTCTTACTTTTCTGGTACTATGATTACATTCTTCCAAAATGGAGAGAGAAATTCTTCTTGGAGTCTGGGATTATACAAGGCTTGAGAAGTCAACTGATGAACTTAAGGATAAAGTTAGCCACCAGTGGCAATTTTGGGAATTATAACTATGCCAGTAGCCTCAAGAGACCTGTACTATATAAGACTTTTTGTGATTAGTCTAACTGCATCAATCATGTTGTCAGTCAGAGACTCTTCACAGTTTATTTTAATGAGTTATATCCATAGATTCTTTACCAAAATAATAATAATAGTAGTATTTTAGCTAGAGAGCCTGATGGTTGTGGTTAGCTCATTTGTTCCTTGAGAGCTAGAGTTCTGTCTGTTAATTAATGGCTGTGTTGTCACCTTCTAGATTAGCATCTGAAGGGGCAGAAACTCAATAAATATTTTGAATGAATGAATGAATGAACTAATCAATTAGGTAATTTGAATGTGTCCAAGTTCTTTTTTTTTATATATACAGTTTTAGAAACAGTTGTTGTTTTTGTTATGTGCCATCGAGTCAGACACATAGCTACCCCTCCTTGGGTTTCTGAGGTGGTATCTCTACAGAAGTAGATTGCCCAACCTTCCTTCCGAGGAGTGGCTGGTGGGTTTGAACCGTCAGCCTTCTGGTTAGCAATCAAGTGCCTTAGGTACTATGCTACTAGAGCTTCTAAAGGCTTTAGAAACAGAAGTAGTAGAAAAAAAAAAATTAACTAAATACTGCAATTAGGTTGATCTATAAGTAAATATGAACCCCTAGGAAAGTGGTGAAATTATCTTGTACTCACTTGTGACCACAAATTTCACCACTTTTAAGATGGAAAGAATATAATATCTACAATTAGAATTCAGCATATTTAAGATACTGGGTTTAAGTGGGCTGGATATCACCTTCTTTTGATCAAGGTTATTCCTGTGTTGTGCTGTGTTGTTATGTGCTGTTGAGTCGGCCCCGACTCATAGCGACCCCTCCTTGGGTTGCCGAGGCAGTATTACTATGGAAGTAGGTTGCCCAACCTTCCTTCCGAGGAGTGGCTGGTGGGTTTGAACCGCCAGCCTTCTGGTTAGCAGTCAAGTGCCTTAGGCACTATGCTACCTAGCATATGTATTTATTATGATTTGTCATTGTTTTCCTAAGTTGAGGTAGTGATTACTTATAAATATGTCAGATGATACAACATTATCCAGAGAAATAGAATTAAGGCATGAAAATCTGTCATACAAACCCCAAAATTATAATAAGCTTGATGAGAAGGAGCTATTTAATATTGCTTTGGTCCAATAGACTTTGAACACAAAAAGAGTCCTTGGGAGATACTTAAATTCTGTGAACAAGAACCCTGCTAATTGAAGCCTAATTTTATATTTAGATTGAAGCCTAGTTTAAAATACATATAAATTAACAGGATTTATTTCAGAACACCAAATAGTAAATAGTTTATGGGTCCATAATTACATTCTTTGTCAATCTCTGTACAATGGAAGAATCCATTGAGGGAGTGGAGAAGAAAAAGAAATTTCTTGAATTGACCAGGGGGGGAAAAGAAGGGATAACTAAAGCCCAAGAATGAATATTATCTAGAAAGCCAGAGAGTTTAGTTAAAATAACACTCTGGCTCTCTAGATAATATTAACTAGAAGAAATACATAGAATAAATAATAAAGATATTAATAACTAGAATTAGCCATAGCCAGTTTTTCAGAAATGAGTTTCTACCAGTTTTCTGGAAGATAAATATTTAGCTAGTTATTCTATGAGTAATGGTAGATTGAACTTACTATTTTTTTTTTCTGGTATTTTATACGATACCACTGAAGAATAAATAAATTCTACATTGCCCCCAAGGAAAATACAACCTATTTTATATCAGTGACTCATAGAATAATTGAACTCTGCTATCATTTTCTCTGTAAAACATCAATATATTTTGAAAGAGAAATTGTTTACTTATTTTATCCTTAAATGGATTTAATGATTATATTACTTTTCATCAGGAAACCATTTCAACAATTTATTTTTCTTTCCCTCCTCTACCTTCCCACACTCTATTCTTCTTTTCCCTGCCAGCCCAAACTAGTCGATCTGTCATGAATGATATCATGAACAGAAACACCCTGATAATAGTCACTCTTCTTTGCAAACTGATTGATGACAATATAAACAGTTGTTCTCAATAAGTAAGTATTTAAGTTCTCCAACATTTCTCTTTGGAGTTTTACAAACTACTCAGAACCCATTTTAATTTTTGAATAACTTGGTAAGCATTTAAAAACAGTTTGATCTCTTTCATTCCAAATGTTTTGTATGCTCAAAGAACAACAACAAAAAATTATTTATCATGCATATCTGGCACTGTGGTTGGGATTCTATATGAAACTTTCCAACAGAACAGTGTAGATGAAGTTTCTAATCTTAATTAAATAGCAGTGCCATTATCTGAAAATGCCATTTCATATCTAATATTTAATAAAAGTCCCTTCAATGGCTCCCCATCTCATTCAGAGTAAAAGCCAGTGATTAGAACAATCTACAACACTTTAAAATATTACTGGGTTTCAATTAACCCTCTCCTCATCTCTGTCACTCTCTTCTCCTTGCTCACTGTTCAATTCATTCTTGTTTCTCTGCTAATTTGGGAGCTCCACAGGCAAGCTCTGATATCAAAGTCTGTGTACCTGCATTTCCTCTGCCTGGAATGGTAGTCTCCCAAATATCATTGTAAATATCTTTTTCATGTCTTTGCTAAAATGTTACCTTCTCAGTAAGGCTTTCCTTAGCCAATTGTTGAAAATTTTATCACCTCTACTCCAGTACTATCTTCTCAGCCACTCTATTTCTCTTCACAGCACTTAATTTTCTAATATACTATGTAACTAACTTTTAAAATTGTCCATTCCCACCTGCTAGAATGAAGGCTCTATGAGGGGAGAATCTTTATCAGTAATTGTCATGCTGTGTGCTCATGGCACAGAGAAGTGTTTGGCATCTAGTGGGCCCTCAGTTTTTGTTTAGATACTTGTTGAATGAATGAATGAATGAATATTTACTCCATGCAATGGTTTTAATTGTGTCTCCCAAAAAATATGCATTGGAATCCTAACCTCTGATTTTTCATGTGAAATCCCATTTGGAAATAGAGTTGTCTTTATTATATTAATGAGGCTGTACCAGCGTAGAATGTGTTATAAACCTAATCACTTCTGAGTTATAAAAGGAGCAGATTAGACACAGAAACAAGCACATACTGAGGAAGACAGATGCAATGTGAGGATGGACAATAACTCAGATAAGCATAGGCATGGGACTTCTGATCAACACAGCTTAGACTCCTCTGATTTGGATTTCTAGCCTCCAGAACTATGAGAAAACAAAATTCTCTGCTTTAAAGCCATTCATTTGTGGTATTTCTGTTACAGCAGCACTGTGAAACTAAGCACTGAATTTTCTATTTTCCCATGGCTCTTGAGCTTTTTACTATGTCAATAAAAGCAAAAACAACAATAACAAAAAGAAAATTGCTATAAAATCAGTGTTAACTCATGGGCATCATAGAATCTTATATGGCAATTAGATGGGTCAGGGGGAAAAGTAACACTTTTTGATACTTGAATGGAGAGAAATGGCACTGTGGTAGTTAAATTTGTATGTCAACTTGGCTGGGCCTGGCTGAGTGGCTGGGCAGCTGGTGGTAGTTATTCCCCATGATGAGACTGGCAATCAACTCCATGGTGGGATATACCACAAGCAGCTGAGTAGCTGCCTTTGGGATGTGGTCTGCTTCCTGTATATAAGGAGAAGCCTTGGGGATAGTCTCTAGCTTAGGGCATGGTTGGACCCTACATGTAGCCGTGTCACTGTTCAGCAGCCTGCCAAGCTCTGCCAACCTTGAGACTTACAATGGACTTAAATTAATGGCTGGCTGTGTGGTTTGGTGACATTGGGACTGTGCCATTTTATTTGTTGACCTTGGGCTTGTTAGCTTCAGCAGCCAGTAGCTATCTGAGTGAAGAAAAACCTCTAGCTTCAGTGGGCCGGGAGCTGGAGGCAGAGCTGAAGCCCAAGGCTGAGGTGCTTTCACCCAGCCCCTGGAACCTGGCACTTTGAACTTGGACTTAAAGCCTCCAAACTGTAAGAGAATAAACTGTTAAGGCCATCCCATTTGTGGTATTTTGTCACAGCAGTACTAGGTAACCAGAACAGACACAAAATTACATGATTATGTAAAATCAATACTACTTTTTAATCATTCTATTAGTGTAATATTAATTGTACTATTTTCAGGACTTCAGACTGGTTCAAACCGGTTCAATCATGTCTGACACAATGAATCTGGAACAGACCCATATTTGTAAACTGTGGTGTACCAGATTGATAACTAGAAGAGGAATAACTATAGGTGTCAGTTCTGCAACAGGAGGCTTGGCAGAAGTGCAATGAGTTTTTTTCAGGATCCTGATAAAGGAGACTGCGTTATTGTCAGGAGAGTGTATAGCAGCACACATTTAAAGTGATATGGTCAGTCAACCACCATCTTTGGGATGGGCACCATTGTTTCTACCTCTGCCAAACAAGAGATTTCATATTAGTCAATGGACACATTACCCTTGTTTTCTAGGCAGGAGGTTAAATTTACAACCGAGTGTTGGCCCATAATATTATCATATTATGTATTTACAAATGTCCATTCCAGTTTCTCTTTGTTGACTATGACTAATAGGAAGAACAGATTCAAAACTCTGGCTATTTTGTATCACTGGCCTTAATGTTATAACTATTTAAAATAACTATATAAATCAATCTGCTAAGAGACCATATTATTTTTTTCAAATTGGTTACTTTGTTTAGAAATTGTTTTAATATTTAACATACAGACACAAATAGAAATTATTGCTGTCCTTAGATGCCATTGAGTCAGCTCTGACACACAGCAACCCTGTGTATAACAGAATGAAACACTGCCTATTCCTGTACCATTGTCACATTCCTTGCTATACTTCCCATCTTTGCAGTCACTGTGTCAATCCATCTGGTTGAGGGCCTTCTCCTTTTCCGCTGACTCTCCATTTCACTAAATATGATATCCTTCACCAGGGGATGGTTCCTTCTGACTACATGACCAAAGTAAGTGAGATGAAGTTCTGGTCATTCTTGTTTCCAAGGAGCATTACAGCTATACTTTTTCTAGGACAGATTTGTTTGTTCTTCTGGCAGTTCACCGTACTTTCAGTATTCTTCACCTGCACTACAACGCAAAAGGATCAATTCTTCTTCGGTCTTCCTTATTCATTGTCCAGCTCTCACATGCATGTGAGGCTATAAAAAATACCATGGCTTCGTTCAGGTATCCCTTAGTCTTCAAAGTGATACCTCTGCTCTTTTAAAAAGTGATACCTTTGCTTTTTTTATACATAAAAATTTTGTCCATCATAATTATCAAACATCCTTTAGCTTTGAAGTTCATATGTCTACCTACACACTACCGATCTGTCCAATTTAATCATCTACTAAGATCAGGAATTATCCTGCTAGCACTGATAACAATAAATAAGAACAAGAGAGGTTTCACTGCCTTGTTTTTACTAAATGAGCCAATTGTCCAACTTATCTGAAAGTTTAAATTATCTAATATTTAACAAAAATACCTCTCTATTTCAAAAGTAACTGGGAAATAATGTGCTTGCAGCTCCCACTCGTCCCAGAAACTGAGGTGATAACAAGTGGAGAATATTGGTGATAATTGGACCAAATCTGGAGTCTGTATGTGATGAAATATAATCCTGAAAAATAATGCTCTGTACCTCTTCCGGGCTGACAGTGACATCAGTTGGAAATTATTCACTCTCCTATATAAGAATCCATCACTTAGTTGCATTTAATGCTCAGAGGTGTCTAAAATTTGTCTCATTGCTTCTTGAAGCTTGTCCTTTGGAACAACCACATGCATATTCCTTGGGGACTTGCTCGAAAATGTAGATACTTGGGCCCCACCCAAACCTAACTGAATGAGAAATTTGCAAGGTTGGGCAAGAAATCTAAGTTAAAAAGTCTTCTAGATGATTCTGATGAACCTAGTTTGACAAACATTGATTTACCTCATTCAGAAAATATGTACCAAGTCTCTTTTTTGTTGTTGTTAGCTGTTAGGTGCCATTGAGTCAACTCAAACTCATAACAATCCTATGTACAATAGAACGAAACACTGCCCAGTCCTACATCAGCCTCATAATCCATGTCTGTAAATATATGTGTGTGTATATACACCCACATATTTATTTATTGTTGTTGTTAGATGACATAGAGTTTGCAATCCTATATACAACAGAACAAAAGACCACCCAGTCCTGTGCCATCCTCAATCATTCCCATAATTGAGCCCATCATAATCATAGACACTGGGTCAATCCATCTTGTTGAGGGTTACAAAAACAGCAAGGAGGCCACATGTTCTGACCTCCTCTAATCTCACAAGAGGAAGACAGGATTACCAGCAGTAACCCAAGGCCTGTTACTGCAAGGCCAAACATGCTGCCTCCCTCCAGCCCTTTCACCAACCGTTCTTCCCAAAGCACCACCACCTCTCTCCTGGGTTTGATAATTCGCTGCAGTGGCCACATAGAACTCACAGATTACAGGGTTTATTAGGAAAGCACCAGGCTACAACTCAAGTTCAGGAAGAATGCTCAGTCTCTCTCCCAGCCC
>NW_006921590.1:1259962-1268054 GCF_000298275.1 Orycteropus afer afer | reverse complement strand
CTCCCAGAACATTGTTTTGTGCCTCTCCCAACAGAAATATTCCAGGTGGACACCTTCAGCAATCAGGAGCTCTTCACTTGCTCATAGAAAATCTCACCTTGGAGTTTACAAAGACTTATGGGTACAAAAGCCACACAAAATAATTTACTACACTGCAAGGGTCTTCCCTTTTTTCACTCACCCTTTACTTTACCATGCTTGGATCAATGCCTTTTGACGATATGACCAAAGTAGGTGAGACAACGTCTAGCCATTTTCACTTCTAAGGAGCATTCCAGATATACTTCCTTTCATAAAGATTTGTCCATTCTTCTAACAGTCCATATACATTCAGTATTCTTTACCAATACCATAATACAAAGGCACCAATTCTTCTGTGGTCTTCCTTATTCATTGTCCAGCTTTCACATGCATATAAGCCAATACCATGGCTATGCCAGGCATACCTTGGTCTTCAAAGTGATAACTTTTGTTCTTTAACGCTTTGAGGAGGTCATTTCCAGCACATTTGCCCAGTGCAAAATGTTGTTTGATTTCCTGATTGAAGCTACCAAAGTGGTTAAATGTGGATCCAAGTAAGATTAAATCATTGACAACTTCAATCTTTCCTCCATTTATCATGATGTTGCTTATTTTTCCAGTTGTGAGGATTTTTGTTTACTTTATGTTGAGCTGTAATCCACACTGAAGACTGTAGTCTTTGATCTTCATCAATAAGTGCTTCAATTCTTCTTCACTTTCATCAGACAATGTTTTGTCATCTGCATATCACAGGTTGCTAATGAGTCTTTGTCTAATTCTGATGCTCCATTCCTTTTCATATCATCTAGTTTCTCAGATTATTTGCTTATCATACAGATCAAATAAATATGGTGAAAGGGTACAACTCAGGCACACACATTGCCTGATTTTAAAGCATGTAATATCTTCTTGTTCTATTTGAACAAGAGCCTCTTCATCCATGTACAGGTTATTCATGAGCACAATTAATTATTCTGGAATTCCTGTTCTTCACAATGTTACTGACCATAAATTCTTATGATCCACACAGTCGAATGACTTTGCATAGTCAATAAAACACAGGTAAACATCTTTATGGTATTCTCTGCATTTAGCCAAGATCCATCTGTCTTGCCTAATTCCACATCCTCTTTTGAATCTAGATTGAATTTCTGGCAGTATTCTGACAATAAACTGCCACAACCATTTTGAGTTCTATTTAGCAAAATTTTGCTTATGTATGATCTTAATGATATTGTTCAATAATTTCCACATTCTGTTGGATCATTTTTCTTTGGAATTGGGTGCATGTATTGATCTCTTCCAGTCAGTTGGCCAGGTAAGCCATCTTCCAAATTTTGTAGCATAAACAAGTGAATGCCTCCCATGCTGCATCCATTTATTGAAAGATCACAGTGGGTATTCCATCAATTCCTGGATCCTTGTTTCTTCACCTGTTCTTTCAGTGCACCTTGGACTTCTTCCTTTAATACCGTGGGTTCTTCATCATATACTACCTCCTAAAATGGTTGAACATTAATTTTTTTTGGTATGTGACTCTGTGTATTCATTCCATCTTCTTTTGATGCTTCCTGCATTGTTCAGTATGTTGCACATAGAATCCTTCAATATTGTAATTCAATGCTTGAATTTTTTCTTCAGTTATTTCAGCTTGAGAAATGCTGAGTATGTTCTTCCCTTTTGATTGTCTAACTCTAGGTTTTTGAACATTATGATACTTTACTTTGTTTTCTCAAGTTGCCCATTAAACCTTTCTGTTCATTCCCTTTACTTCATCATTTCTTTCATTCACTTTAGCTACTCTCCATTCAAGAACAAGTTTCAGAATTCCTTCTTACATCCATTTTGGTTATTTCTTCCTTTCCTGTCTTTTTAATGACCTTTTTCTTTCTTCATGTATGATGCCCTTGATGCCATCCCAAAACTCATGTGATCTTTGTTCATTGACGTTCAGTAAGTCAAATCTGTTCTTTAGATGGTCTCTCAATTCAGATGCAATATACTTAAGGTGGTATTTTGGATCATATGGACTCGTTTTAATCTTGTTCAGTTTCAACTTAAACTTGCATAATAGCAATTGATCTGTTCTACAATCAGTCCCTGGCTTTGTTCTGACTGATGATATTGAGCTTCTCCATCATCTCTTTCCACAGATGTAGTTAATTTAATTCCTGTGTATTCTTTCTGGCAATGTCCACATGTATAGTCACCATTTATATTGTTGAGAAAAGGTATTTGCAATGATTAAGTCATTGGTCTTGCAAAATCTGTTATGTGATCTCAGTCATCATTTCTATCATGAAGCCATATTTTCCAGCTACCAGTGCTTGTTCTTTGTTTCCAACTTTTGCACTCCAATGAACAGTAATTACCAGTGTATCTTGATTGCATGTTTGGTCAATTTAAGACTGTGGAAGTTGGTAAAAATATTCAATTTCTTCATCTTTAGCTTCAGTAGGTGGTTCATAAATTTGAGTAATAGTTGTATTACCTGGTCTTCCTTGTAGGTGGGCATGTAGATATGATCCTATATCTGACAGCATTGTTCTTCAGGATAGATCTTGAAATGTTCTTTTTCATAATTAATGCAACAGCATTCCTATTTAATTTCCCATTCTTGGCATAGTAGATCATATGATTATCTTATTCCAAATGGCCAATACCAGTGCATTTCAGGTCACTAATGTCTAGTATGGGAGCTCTGGTAATGTACTGCCTAATGCACTTGACTGCTAACCAGAAGGCTGGCAGTTCAAACCCACCAGCAACTCCTTGGAAGGAAGATGGAGCAATCTACTTCCTTAGTGATACTGCCTCAGAAACCCAAGGAGGGGTCACTATGAGTCGGGTCTGACTCGACAGCACATAACAACAACAACGCCTGGTATGTTGATCTTTGTGCATTCTATTTAATTTTTTACCACTTGCAATTTTTCTAGATTCATATTTCATACATTCTTTGTTCTGATAATTAATGGTTTTTTGCAGCTATTTTTTCTCATTTTGATTAATGCCACATCAGTGAATGAAGATCCTGAGAGCTTTACTCCACCCACATCATTAAGATCAACTCTACTTTGAGGAAGCAGCTCTTCCCCAGTTGTGTTTTGAGTACTTTCCAAGCTTCTGGCACTGTGGTGGTTGAATTGTGTGTCAACATGACTGGGCCTGGTTTTGAGTGGCTAGACAGCTGGATATAGTTATTCTTCATGATGGTACTGGTAATCACCTCCATGGTAGAATCTACTTTGAGCAGCTGAGTAGCTGCCTTAAGGATGCACTCTGCTTCTAGTATATAAAAAGTAACTTTGAGAAAGGTCTTGAGCTTTTTGGCACACTTGGACCCTACATGTAGCTGAGTGCTCATCCAGCCTGACAAGTTGTCTGCCACTCTTAGGATTGATTATTCCTGCTTGAACCAGTGGCCTGCTGTGTTGTTCAGCAATTTTGGGACTGTGTCATTTTACTTGTTGACCTTGGGTTTTTCTGCCTCAGCAGCCAGCAGCTGCCTGAGATAAGAGATGTCTCCAGCTTCAGTAGGCCAGGAGCAGGAGGCAGAGCTGAAGCCGAAGGTCGAGGGACTTCACCCAGCACCTAGAGCTGGCACTTTGCACTTGGACTTGTAGCCTCTTAGATTGTAAGAGAATAAATACTTGTTTGTTAAGACTCCTCATTTGTGCTATATCTGTAAGAGGGGCACTAGAGAACCAAAACATGCACTATATCAAACAATATGCTCCTTTTATTCATAAGAATTTCTGTGGCCAATTTTTTCAGAAGTGGATCTGGCCACGTCCTTCTTCCTAGTCTGTCTTAGTCTGGAAGTTTCATTAAAACTGGTCCACAATGGTTGACCCTGCTGGTATTTGAAATATTGGTGACACAGCTTCTAGCATCACAGAAACACACAAGTCACCACAGTAGGACAGAATAACATATGAGTGGTAGTTATATCTTGTAGGGAAAAAATTTGCAAAATACTTTTTGTCTCATAGAAGAAATTATGGCAGATTAAGTAGATTATCAATGTTAGATTCTGAAGCAGAGTCCAGTCACTAAAACTGCAGGAGTGACTCTCTACTGTTACTGTTATTGTTGTTGTTAGGTGCCATCAGGTTGGCTCTGACTCATGGTGACCCCATGTACAACAGAATGAAACACTACCTGGTCCTGCGCCAGCCTCACAATCCTTTATACCTGAGCCCATCATTGCAGCCACTGTGTCAATCTATCTTGTTGAGGGCTTTCCCCCTTTTCTTTGACCCTCCACTTTACCTATAAGCAGCATCACGATAAATGGAGAAAATACTGAAGTTGTCAAAGACTTCATATTATTTGGTTCTACAATCAGCACTAATAGAAACAGCAGTCAGGCTATCAGATGACGATTTGCAAATCGGCTGCAAAAAAACCTTTTTCAAGTGCTGAAGAGCAAAGATGTTGTATTGATTTTACAAGCAGGAAGTGTTGGCCCTGGCTGGACAATGGACAAAGACCAGAGAAGAGTCAGCAAATGGAGATCCCGAAAGCTTTACTCCATCCACGTCGTTAAAGTCAGCTCTACACTGAGGAGCAGCTCTTTCCCAGTCTTATTTTGAGTGCTCTCTGACCTAGGGGCTCATCATCTGGTGCTGTATCAGATAATATTTCAGAGCTATCATAAAGCTTTCCAGTAATATATCAGACAGCGTTTCACTGCTACTCACAAGGTTTTCACTGGCCAATTCTCTGAGAACTGGATGGCCCCTTCCTTCTTCCAAATCTGTCTTAGTCTGGAAGCTCTGCTAAAACTTGTCCACCATAGGTGACCCTGCTGGTATTTGAATACTGGTGCCATAGCCTCCAGCCTCATAGCAACACACAAACCACCACAGTATGACAAACTGACTGACAAGTGATGGACACTCTACTAGCACATGTTAATAATATTTGTTGGTACTATACAGCATTGACATGGGGTTTCCCTGTCTTCTGCTTTCATTTTTAGCTATGGAAATCTGTAAGTCAAACCTGTAAATTAAAATTTGTAAGGTAAATTAAAAAACAAAAAAAAAAAGTGCAAATTAAAAGATTTTTTGTAATCCTCTAAGGAAAGCAAATCATATTCATGAGCAATTGTAATTAAAACCAAAAGGTATTCATTTTTTCTCACACCTAATAAATTTTAACTAAGGTTACCTCATGCCCTATTTTCTATCAGAATAAGGGTAATAGAAGTCCCTAATTTACTTCCTTTACTGTTTTTGAGCTCTAAAATTAGCCACTGATTCAGTCTCTGAAATCATTCTCATTGTATACCATATCACCTTCATGATGGATACAAAATTTTTGATACTGTATCAGTGATCAGACTGAAAAAGAAAGAAAGAAACCATTTTTTGGTATTTCACATTAAGTGCCTTTAATACAGAAAGTTATTTATAAAAGTATTAGAAGGGCTAGAGGAATAAGGAGTGGAGTAACCCAGATGTTAACAACAGCAAGAAACTGCTCCTCACCCTAGACTGATCAAACAAAAGGGAGGATATGGTGTTAATAGATTATAGAAACACACTTATCCTGACCCCACTGCAAGAGCTGTGAAATGTTATTAGTGGTCCATCTTGCCCTGCCATTTTTTTCAATAGTCCTACAGCTGGCAGCTGAAATAGAACTGCCAAATGTTGCTGGAACCTACACCTGGCCACCAATGCTAGTGACATTTTCAGAAGCAAAGGGGGAAGGGGAAAGAAAGAAAGAAAAGATGTGTTCCTTTTCTCCTACCTTCCAAACTGCCATTAGTGCCCCCCACTGTAAAATCTAACCAGAAATCAGCTGGAAAGTCTGGGGAATATAGTTTGCAGCATCTGAGTTCCTATGATGCAGAAAACTGCACAGGAAAGTAGAATGGAGCTGAAAGAAAAGACACAAAGGACCTGAGAACACATCTTAAAACAGTTTGAACTCATGGTATCGTAGAATGCCAGAACTTAAATGATCCTTGTAATTCTTTTAATTTTTCAAATACCAGCTATGGAACTAAGATTTTGAAAGAAAATTTTAAGAAGAAATTTATTATAAAATGCAAAAAGGCAAAGCTCTGGCAGAAACTCATGTTGGGAGACCACCCTGCCTATAATGGATGTCATTGAAGCCCATGTCCCCTTTACCAGGCTACTGCCTCACTCCCAAGTGGTTAGGAATATTGGTTGCCCATGTCTCCTAACTGCCATTTTCTCTGGAGAAATTCCCTAGGCTGAAGAAAGCTGCTTCACACATTACTCTTAGGAAATCCATTGTGCTAACTGATATAGGTTTACAAAAACAAAACAACCCCTTTGTCTCAAGGCAAGACTAGTCTATTCTGAGAAATGTTCCAGCATCCTATATGGTGAAGACCAAGGCTGGACTTTACCTGAAAACACATTTTTGCCTGGCTCTTCCCTATCTTGTTTTACCTCCCTTGCAGGTTTTTCCTGTGAGTATTCTTTCAATAAATCATATGTACCTGGATCCTTATCTCCTTTCTGGGGATTCCACCTAAGACATTACCCTTATTCTTTCCTCTCACCCCTCAACCTTGAGCCTCACATGAATTGCTTCATAGTACAGTTGACAAAATTGAGTCACGGGAATACATCTAAGTGCCTTGTCTGAGATCATGTCGCTTGGAAATAAAGTGTTCCAACCCTAGAGTTACTATACAACATTATTACTATCTTCAGCAAAATAAAAGTAACTCAGCACAACTTTTAATACCTTTGTAATTTCTCTCAGGACCTTCTAAAATGGAAGTCCAGAGTGTCTGGTTGATAAAAGTTAACAGTTTAAGAGCAGAGATTTCACTGGGCTATTAGATTACTGACTCCCAGAACCATTTTCAGGATTCTATGGGTGATTTTTTTTTTTTTTTTAGCCTGGACATGATTCTGGGTTCTTTTTTCATTCTATTTTTTTGGTTCCTGTCCATGGTCAGTGATAGTTTTTCTTTTTGTTTTGAGACCACCTGTGCCAAAGAAAAAAGGACTATGGCTTCTTAACTGGAGTAGACTAAACATACTAATTTCCATTCAGTATTGTTTAGCTTTGACTCACTTGGCAAGAGCTTTTACGTAGCATCAAGCCTAGCTGTCTTTCTGCAGACATTCTACATCAGTGTTCTTTGCCAAGATTCAGTTTACAAAAAAAAAAAAAAAATCTCCCTGCTGTCCAGTTGATTCCTATTCTTAGCAAACCTTCCTTGGATTTCTGAGGCAGTATCTCTACGGAAGTAGATTACCCAGTCTTCTTTCCAAGGAGTGCCTGGTGGATTTGAACCACCACCCTTCTGGTTGGCAGTCAGATGCCTTAGGCACTACACTATCAGAACTCCCAAGGTTCAGTTTCTAGGTCTTATCTAAAGACTTGCAGTGTGAGACTTGTTAGATCCCCACTCCTCCAGCTTCTGAGCTTTTCTAGCACAGAGTGACCATCTAGCCATCCCTTGTAATTGTTGATCGGTCTCAGTTTTTCATATACAATTGCCATCGAGTCATTTGCAGCCCATGGCACCCCTATGTATGGAGAGAAGAACTGTTCCATATGTTTGCAGGGTTGTAATTTTACAGAAGCAGAATTGCAGGCCTTTCTTCCAAGGTGTCTCTGGGTGAGTTTGAACTGCCAAACTTTCATTTAGTAATCAAGTGTTTAACCATTTGCACCATCCAAGTAAATAGAATTTGATATTTTTCCATCTATGTAAAAGACTAGGAAATCATAAAGGGACCTGAATCCTTGTCTGCTACCTGTGTTATAAATGGAATTCATTTAATTCAGCACACTTCTGTTCCAAGAAGTTGTTTTTCAGCAGAACATGTCAATTTTTACATAAATAGAATCATGCTTATGTATCCTGTTTTCTGATGCCCATTGTGTTTTATTTATTTTGTGTTTTGTATTACTATGGATTTTCTTTTTGGTTTCATGCCTACTCTGATGATATGGAAAGTGTTTACTATTTTTTTTAGCTCTTCTATGTGTTACTTTAAGGAGCTCTGGTAGCATAATGGCTAAAGCATTTGACTGCTAACCAGAAGGCTGGTGGTTCAAACCC
>NW_006921590.1:1182258-1243265 GCF_000298275.1 Orycteropus afer afer | reverse complement strand
GGCTGTTTCTCTTCAATTTGAGTGGTGCCACATCAGCAAATGAAGGTCTCGAAAGCTTTCTCTTTTCCATATGAGTAAGTCTGTGTTTACTCAGATGTTTCAGCTCTTTCCCAGTCCTATTTTGAGAGCCTTTTAGCCTAAACGGACTATTTCTAAAGGTGTGCCGTAATGTACCAAACAGTGTTTCTTTGCTGTTCAGAAGGTTTTCCCTGGCCAATTCTTTGAGAAGTGGACGGCCTCTTCCTTCTTCCTAGTCTCTCTCAGTCTATAAGCTGGTCTGTTACCTGTGCACCAGGTGCATCTTGCTGGGTTTTAAACACCAGAGGCTCAGCCTCAAAAGTCATATCTACATGTCACCACAGTAGGACAAACCGACAGACAAGTTTGTCTTGCTTTTGGAGACCTCTCGTATCTCCCCCACCTGGGTCCCTGTAGTGGACTGTTCCTCTGTCTGCCTTCCTGGCTTTTAATCCCCTTTCTCCTGCTCTTCTGGCCTGCTGCTTTGGGCGTCCCTGAGTTGTCCCTGGGGCTGACCTCTTCTTAAGCCCTTGGAATCTGGTAGAGTGCTGTCTCTTTAGTTTGTCACTAGCTGCTGGTTACGTGTTGATTTGGTTTGTCTTGGTTTTATGGTTTAATATTTTGAAAAGGTGAAGCTGGTGTGTTTTATTTTATTGATTCAAGTGTGTTGAGTCACTCTTCTGTTTTCTTTGTGATGGTGGAATCACTGTATGTAGTGTGGATAAGTGTTTCTGTTTTTTCGTAAAGAGGGTTTAGAGTTCAAAGCAGGAGGTTTTATGGAATTGGCTGAATATGTTTTCTTCTATTGAACGAGTGGAGATATTGGCAGAGAATGTGGGAGTAGAAGAAGGAAAGCTTGGTGTTACTAGGGTCAGTTTCTAGGGCTTTGAGCAGGCTATTATTGATGACATATTTATTTGCAAGACCCGCCTCAATCTCAGGAAAGATTCATATTGTTAGAGCGTCGCAAATTTCCACCAATTTCAGATACACTCAAAGATCCCACCTCCGTGGCCCCACAGCACCAAAGCACAGCTCCAAGGCAAATTTCGTGGGACCGCGCTCAGCTGCAGTTTCTTTGTTCTTCATTCCCTGTCTGCCCGCGGTGCTGAAGCAATCCCGCCAGACTGCTAATGGCCAGCTCTGGAGTTTGTCTGTGATACCACCCACCTCCAGCACCAAAGATGCATGCAATTTCAGATGTGTTGGAGTTGGGGGAGTACCTGAGCAGGCTATTATTGATAATATATTTATTTGCAAGACCGCGGCTCAACCTTAGGAAAGATTACTATTGTTAGATTATCGCAAATTTCTGCCAATTTCAGGCACACTCAAAGACCCCATCTCTGCAGCCTCACAGTGCCAAAGAACGGCTCCAAGGCAAAATTCCTGGGACTGCTGTTTCTTTGCTTTCCCTGTTCCTGTTCGCCCATGGTACTGATGGAATCCCACCAGACCGCTAATGGCCTGCTCTGGAGCTTGTCTGTGATACCACCCAGCTGCAGTGCCAAAGATGCATGCAGTTTCAGCTGTATTTGGGTTGGGGGAGTAACTGCTAGTGACCTGTGGTCCCGATCTCTGTGACAAAGAAAAGTACAATGTCTCCCAGTCTGACCCCAGCCCACTCTGTGACCTGCTGGGAAAGGAGGGAGCTAACCTTTCTGTCACAATAGTAAGTTCTCCGCCGAATCTCAGTGGAGTTGGCTATGCCGCCAGCACCCAGAAGACCCAAATTACCTCCAAAAAAATCAAAATCAGCTGCTGGTGGCAGGTCTCTGCCGCTGCCCACCGGAATATTAGAGTGGTTGCTGGTATGCTGTTATAAGGTGTCCTCCCTCCTGGATCAGGGATCTCAGGCAGCCGTCCTAGCCCGGCACACAGTGACTGATCCAGAAAAGTTTCCAGTGCCTCTTGGGTGCCCATCCGTTCTCCGCCAGTAGCTCTTTACTAAATATTCTCCCTGTGCATTTTCTCTAATTCTGCTTTTCTGTGTTTGATGCACTCTGATTGAGTGAGCTGTTCAGAGTACCCAAGTTCCTAATTCAAACTGTTGTGTCTAGTTTCCAAGACTTTAGATGCCACAGGGTAAAAGCATGCTGCTCACTGGCGAGACTCAATTTTGAATCTAGATACATCTGTTTTAAGCAGTTATAAAAGACAAAGAAATTAGTAAACTTATTTTTCCTGTCATTTGCTGTGTTCTCCAGTTTCCAAATTTCATTGATTTTTATTATTATCCTTATATAGTATTTTTTCATCATGTTTACTTTGTGCTATAACCATTATAACAAAATTGCTCAGGTTTAATTCTGCATTTAAGTAAAATCAGTGTTAATGTTCAATCATTTGATATAATAGTTATGTAATTCTTGAATTCTTATTTTTTCTTTTAAACCTCATACAACTACAGGTTTTCACTTGCTTGCTTACTTGCCTTGTTATTTGTTTTTCCTTACTTTGAGCATTTTAAGGTGATGATTATTTTTCTACCTGATAGGGAAATTCCTTTTTCAAAGCATCAGTGGTATCACTAGGCAGATGCAGGAGGTACAGATCATACCACTTGATGCTGTGGGTGGGGTGATACGAAAATGTCTGTCTTTAAAATTTGTGTGCAGTATTTCAGCAAAAATGTAATACAATTTTTTTTACATATAAAAATACCCTTTAGTTGGTTATAAGTACAGAAACATTTTTCAATAGCCAAGCTTACATGTGTTAGTGTACCTACAAGGCTAAGACTCTAAACTAATTTACTTTTTGAAACTTCCAGTGAGCTGTCACTATTACTCAATTACAATGATGCTTTGAATCATGTGGTTTCGTCAGCATGCACTGCAAGCACATGCTGTTGTTTTCGTTGCTGCCAGTGTTTTTATTATGGTCACTGATTTTGTCAAATTTTCTTGTGTTTTACTTACAGTATTAGTGGTAAGTATTTGTGAAACTATATCAATAATATTTCTTGAGAATGAAGTAATAATTAAAGGAAAAGAAGGAGAAAAATTTTAAAAAAGGCTTGTACTCATTTGCTAATAATGTTATAATTAAAAATGTTGTTACTCATAGAAAGGTTTTACAGAGCACTTTGTTAGTATTTATATAATCCAAGAAACATTACATTTAAGCAATTTAGACTAATGTTTATCACATAGTATATTATCATTAGAAGCTCTGGTGGCATAGTGCCTAAGGCACCTGACTGCTAATCGGAAGGCTGGTTTCAAACACACCAGGCACTCCTTGGTAAGAAGGTTGGGCAATCTACTTTCATAGTGATACTGCCTCAGAAACCAAAGGAGGGGTCCCTATAAGTCAGGTCTGACTCGACAGCAGTGAGTAAGTGAGATATTATCATTAAAATTGATAATAAACTGTCCTAAAAATTCCATATAATCTGGTATGGGTGGAGATCCACTCGGTTGCGGATAGGGGCATGAAACCATGAGTTACTGCACTGGGTGACACCAAAGCTAGTGATGCCCCTGACAAAAAATTCTTTCTGTCCTTGAAATTCAATAGATTACTCATTTTTTATCGTTTTTCCCCAGAAATATGATATTCCACAGAAATATGATATTCCAATGAATTCCAGGTTTATGAACGTATTCCTTATGGTTATTTTAATATCTAATTAAGCATTTGAATTGCTTATTTAAATATGTTTAGTGTGATCTTTCTCAAGTCTGTCATCATATCTTTAACTTCATTTTCAAGAGTATCCATTCTACTTCTCATTCCAAATTTCTCTGCATTTGGCAGATATACCGCAACATCTGCTGTCTGGAATTGTAGCATTTCCTTGGTCTTATTGTAGATAACATCATTTTCCCACTTTTCATGTTCTCTATTTTATTGGGTTTTCCAGAACACATGCCCCATTTTTCCATAGGCATTGTAGAATAGCTTTCTTGAAAATTAGATGTTGTGAAGGATGATTTAGTAAGAGTTATTAAGCTCCTGGAGTTAGTGTGATGTAATAGAAAAATTCCCATAGTGGAAGTCAGGCTGGCCAAACTATGTCTCTATCACACACCAGCTCTGTGATTTCCATTAGACTATCAAAGTTCTCTAAGCCTCAGTGTCTTTACAATGTTCTCATGAGGGTTAAAGAAATAACCTACCTGAAACTGTGAGTTAGTTATATATGAACGATGAAAGGAAGTGTTAACTCCTATTATCTTATTTATTTAAAAACAACCATCAAGCTAAAGAAAGTAAGATTAATTTATGTGGGACCCATGCAGCAATCCTTCCATCCTTCTCTGTTCTAGTTAGACCTATGTTAGAGATTACTTTCCCTAATTTTCAACTCTGTCAACACATGATTCATTGAATCTTTAGTTGATATAAAATGTTCTCTCGGATTGGGGATGGTGGGAGAAAGGTAAAAATTAGATAGGGCTTTAAAATGTATCAAATAGAAACTTTGTTTTTAAGAACTTACATATATTCAGTTTTCAAAGAATTCAAAAAAGATTTATACTGGGGGTTAGGTAGCAGTCCTTGTAGCAAACACTAAAGTTGCTGCTAATGTTTTGCTTGGAGAAGTCGGAGGAGAGATGTAAGACTACTTCTTTGACAGAGAAGAGATTAATAATAACCAGTCAAGAGTCTTTGTCTCCAGTGATTATAGGACAAATGAAAATGGCTTTAGCTGCATTGTTAATAATCTCCAGATGATGAGAGCAGGGTTGGGCTTCCTACTAGGGCTGGCCATGTACTTGTTTGGTATCAGGGGATTGGGAAGAGCTACGTGTTCCTTTATCCTGTAATGCTTCCCACATCTCAGATACTGTAATACACATAATTAAAATTTTATTGCTTTGGTTAGGCAGCAAAGTATTTTTTGCCCATGAAGAGACTGTCACCCCATGGAGAGGTTGTATAACAATTAAAACCTGAGAAAATGAGTTAGCTGATAGTTTCCTAAAGCAAATATGATCGGCACTGGAGAAAAGGCAACAGGATACTGGATTCTTATGTGGGAGTAAGCTTACATCACTTCAGAATGACTAAGTGCTGGATAGGGATTCTGAGGGCCCCTCCACCAACTGTCAGTGGGAGTTACTAATGCCTGACTGATTATTGAGTGAGATGATATAATCATCTTGCTGGACATCTTTAAAAGCTGGATAAATTATTTAACTTGACCTGCATTATTTCTGAAATTTTGGAGAAACATTTAGCCATGGGTGTACATGTCAAAAAGGTTTGGATCACTGTTGCTTTAATTAGGGCTTCAAACTGATTCATTCCCATTTGACCTCCTGCTGAGAATTTGCATTTCCACCCCAGATTTGCTGAATCAGAATCTACAGTTTTATAAAATCCCCAGTGGTTCTTATAGATTCCCAGGTGATTCTTATTTTTGAGGATCTTGTTAAAATGTAGATTGTAATTCAGTACTCCTGGAAGGCAAACCAGAATGAACCTGTTTGAAGCCCTGTCCCCACTGGGCCTGGGATCACAGAATCAGTCTCACCTTGGAGCTTGTTAAAAATTCAGATTAATGGCTACCACCCTGGCAGGTGGTTCTCTTACTGGGTGTGTCTCTGGATTGTGTATTTTAACAAGCCCACCAGGGACTTTTATACATGATAAAGTTTGAGAACCACTGACTTTCATTATTTTCTTGCCACTTAAGACCATGCATGAGCTTTATATGCAAAGAACTTAAAACAGGGTAAAATATCTCTTTGTAGCATCCTCAATTTTTCTATTTTTAACAGTATTTATTAGGGACCATTTTGCTATACAATAGATGACCCAGATCATGATTAAGAAGCCCATTCAAATGAATTTAAAATGTTTAAATGGAAAGACCTGGAGATGTAATTGCCAAAATTTAATCAAGGATTTAATTTGTAGCTCAGACTAGCCAAATAGATTTTCCCATTTTTCAGTTTGCTGTTTGTACAAGGAAATTAAAAAGTATGGAATCCCAGGCCAAGCAGTGAACCCTTGAAACGTATTGTAGTGTGCTCACTTATTCTCATTAGCTGTGTTATATTATGCCTACTCCTTGGTACTTGTGAGCAAAAAATAAATAAATAAAAATAACAATATATTTTCTTTTTCTTCAAGCTTACAAGTGTTATAAATTATCACCAGAGTATATTAGCTCACACACTGCTATGAGCAATAATAGGATAGGTTAAATATCTTGTTCTTAACTTAATGCTGCTGTTTAAAGAATGCCCTGTTTTCGCATGCTTTGTCAATGCACCCTCAGGCCACTAATTTAGAATTGGAGCACATTTCATGTGAATTTGATGATGGCCACTGCTGAAGAAATACCTTTGCATTGCCTCTTCCATTCTGCCAGTGATAATAGGTTTGCACTGAGCTCTTTGCACTTGTTTTACAAAAGCTCAAGTTTGGACTGCATTGTGCACCACAGTATCCATCATTTAGACTTTCAAATCCCCTGTGTAGAAGTGACAGAGCAATAGTTTATAAGCCATGGTTTGCCAAGTTGGCATCTGTATCTGTGTGGCCAGAGAAAAAAGAAAACTGTTAGGTGGTGATATTCTGATCAAGGTGGGTAAAAAGAAAAATGTTTTTTTGTATTTACATTTGAGTGATGCCTTGCCTGACAAAACTGCCAGATTAAGATACAACACAGTGGTTAAGAGATGGGCTGCTAACTTAAACATTGGCAGTTTATCTAACTCAATGGCTTTGCGGGAGAAAGACCTGGAGGTCTGTTCACATAAAGATTACAGTCTAGAAAACCCTGTGGGATACTTCTACTCTGTCATATGGCATTGTGGTGAGTTGAATTCGACTCAGCAGCACCTGCCAACATTCACAGTGTGAGCCACTTCTATTGCTCTGGGGAAAATGAGGGTATTTGGGTCTTTCTCTCCCTCGGCCAGAGTTGTGTAGGCACATCTCAACACTTGTTTTTAAAGAGGAAAATCTAGGCATCTTAGTAACAAGCCATTCCATGAGTTTTAATTTTCACCTGGTACAAATGGTGACTGCAGTATTTCTTGCTCCCAAACACAAGGAAACAAGAAAAAGGACAGCTAGATCTTAACTGTTTCCTGATAAGATTAGGTATTATAGTAGATTTTCCCCAGTGCTTTATTGTATAAATTTTCAAGCATACAAAAAAATGGAAAGAGTATCACGGTGAACTCACCTCTAGATTCTGCAATTAACATTTTACTATACTTGCTTCATTACATATTTATACCACTATCAATCAGTCAATCTTTTTTTTTTTTTTAATGTAACATCAGTTGCAGACATCTACACTCCACCTTTGAGTATTTCAGCATTCATGTCATTAACTAGAGTTCAATATTTGCTTTTATTTATTTATTTAGGTGCAAACTTCCATACAATGAAGTACACAAATCCTGTGTATACTATTGTATGAGTTTTCTTCCCCCAAAATGCATCCAACTGTGTAACAGAAACCTTTATTTAGATATAGAATATTGCCATCATTCTGGAAATTACTATATTCATATATAAATTAATGTATACATTCTCCTGGACTTGTGATATATAATTGAATTATGAGGGTTACCTAGGACTTTACATATCCACTGTGGGGCTAACATGTTTATCTTCTCTCTGCTAGCTTTCTCTACTCTCTTACTTAATAAAAATGATATTTCTGCTCAACCTAATTGTCAACCTACATTTCCTACACTTAACTCATCCTTTGTCAGAATTAGGAGAACAATGCAAAAAAAAAAAAAAAAAAATTAATCACCCTCCTCCCCCCATTTCCACCTCCAACCCAGGTGAACAGTACAATGCCACAACTTTCTGTATGCTCATTCATTTTAAGGAAGGATAGCTAGAAGAAAGGAGGCAATTAGATGCTATTAAAAAATATGAAAAGTTCTAGTTCATTGATAATGGCTGATGACTACTTGGAGTGCTGTGTTGAAAAGGATTCTGAGGCTGAGTCAGGACTCAGTAGAAAGAATCACGATTGCTTAAGCCATGTCTGCCATTGGTAAGAGCTGGGGCTGAGAAGCAGCAGCATAGATCCATTTCCTTTCTGCATTTGGAAAGTAAACTGTCAGACTTTTCATGTGATCTTCCCAAAATGCTTCTGGGTTGAACCAGGAAACTGAAGAAAGCAGATGGGCACTGGATACCACTCTTAAACATGTCTTTCCTGGTTCGTATCTGTCTTATTTTATCAGTGTTTCTTATGCAATAATCCTACCCACAAAATAAAACCGAGTTTTAAAAATGCAAGGCAGGGGAGAAAGAGGAAGAGGTAGGCACTGGTATCTTCTACCATGCTAAGAATGGAAATGTGTGACTATTTACCTTAAGGCTGATATACTCCAGGAATGGAGTATATCCTTCCTAAGCAAGGAGCTCTGATGGTATTGTGAAAGCATTGGGCTGCTAACCAAATAGTCAGTGGTTCAAACCCCCCAGCTGTTCCATGGGAGAAAGATGATGCAATCTATTTCCATAAAGATTTACAGCCTTGGAAACTCTATGGGGCAGTTCTGGTCTATCAGTTGTAATTGACTCTATGGCAATAGCTTATATACACTGTGTAAAATTCTAAGGGATTAAATATTTGACTCTCTGCTACTGTGTGATAAGCATGCCCAGTTCAACTTTCCTGCTTTTCTCTAAGAAGCAACCGACTTTAGGTCAGTCAAGATTATTCTCAGCTTGAGAGTGGGATGCTTGGCAGGATGGTAGAGAATCAAGCTTTGCTTTCATCTTTTTACTGCCCATTGTTATTTATAACACTTCAGCAAATGTCAAGGCAATTTGTTTTGTCCCTCATAGCCTCTGTGTGATCTCCTCTTCAGTGCAGTGTTCCCCAAGTGTGAGTTGCTTGGCTCGGATGATTTTCAAAGACTCAATTTTCAAAGCAAATGCACACACAATCAGTAGTATTTTCAAAAACAAAGGTTATCACATTTTTCCAAGGGGGATATATGAGAGAAGGGAGGATGCTGAGAATAGAGTGTGAGTTTATTTTACATGGCAGTTCTCATAAAGATTATATCCATAAACGCACTGTCAGATTGAACAATGGCAGAGGGGAAGAGAGGAGGAGGGGGGACTCAGATGAGAGCAAAGCAAGAGAAAGGAACAACTCTTACAAAATACAAAATTTAAGGAGAAGTGCCTGTAGGGTAGGTTTTCTTACCAAGACTCCAGTTAACTCTTGACCAGAAATACATAGGGGGAGAAAAACATACATGCACATATGTGCACATGCACACACACAAGTGCGTACATACATCACTTCTTTGAAGGGACAACAATTTTATTTCATCTGATTGCTGAGAAATGTTTCTGCTGATAAGGCTACAGAAAGTATTTCCGGGAGTGTATTTTCAAAACTTGGAAACAGAGACAGTATGTCTGAACCCAGCTCAACTTTTCTTTCTTATCACTTTTAAAAAGTATGTTATCTTTAAGAGCCAAATTAACATTTCATGATATGGTTTCTCAGCAGCTGATCCTTGGCCTTCAAAATGATGGGTAGGAATAACTAGGCAGTTTTTAAAAGTGACTATCCCCAAAGCTGTCTGTCATGAATGTTTTGTGTCAGTCATGTATTTAGGCTCATGTGTTCCTTTCTAGATTTATGTAGCCTTGTAAGAATAGAACTGTCTGTTCCAGGAAGGTGTGAATAGTGAAATAAACAAAAGGAACCACAAAGTATATTCTTGAGAGAAGCTAATTAATTATTCATGCTGACACATGTTAAAAGTATGTTTTTTTTTTCTGTTTTCATTATTACATTATTTAGAGTTATGCTTAGTAATATACCTGATAGCAATTTTAATAGTTATAGTGCTGTGCTGTCTACCAATTAAAATTCAAACAGTTAAATAAATACAATCCCTACTCTTAGGAAGATTGATTTCTAATATTTAAATTTTGACTTTTGTCACTTTACTATTTTTTGACACTGTGCAAAAAGGACAAGGAGGCCACATATTCTGACCTCCTAAAACCCCACAAGAGGAAGACAGAATCACCATCAATAGCCCAAGGCCTATTCCTGTGAGGCCAGACATGCTGCCTCCCTCCAGCCCTTTCACCAACCCTTACACCAACCGTTCCTCCCAAAGCACCCACCACCTCTCCTCTGTGTTCGATAATTCGCTGCAGTGGCCACACAGAGCTCACGGATTACGGGGTTTATCAGGGAAGCACCAGGCTACAACTCAAGTTCAGGAAGAACACTCAGTCTCTCTCCCAGCCCACCGTCCCTCAGCCAACAGTATCTCACAGTCTCTCTCCCAGCAGTGCGTGTCCCTCGGTATCTCACTCAGCAATGCGTGTCTCTTGCATCTCTTTCCCAGCAGTGCGTGTCTCAGGAGCCCGTGTCTCTTTCAGCAGCACGTCTTCCTCAACCAGCAGTCAGAGAGAGTTCTGCCTCTAGGAGCCTCCTTTTTGAGCCTGGCAGGGTGGTCAAACTAGCCAACTATAGCATCAGAACTCTAAGCACTTGAGAGAGAGTGGGCACCTCCCAGAACATTGTTTTGTGCCACTCCCAACAGAAATACTCCAGGTGGACACCTTCAGCAATCAGGAGCTCCTCAGTTGCTCATAGCAAATCCCACCTTGGAGTTTACAAGACTTATGGGTAGAAAAGCCACACTAAGTAATTTACTACACCGCACTCTGAAAACATCAAATGTCATATTATAATGCACTCTAATGTTTAAAATAGGTGAGATTTTAAAAAACATACAGTTCTATAAAGGTGGGTAAAGAAATGTATTTCTGCAGATAGCTATATGATAAAATGCTTATAGCTTTTAGGTCATCATGGATGCTATCTCCTTAAATGGTTGAAGGTCGACCAATTATTTTTTGGTATAGTATTTTTGTGTATACTTTCCATTTTCTTTTGATGCTTCCTGCATCATTCAATATTTTGCCCTTAGAATCCTTCAGTATTGCCTCTTGAGACTTGAATTTGTCTTAAGTTCTTTAAGTTTGAGAAATGCCAAGCATGTTCTTCCCTTTTGGTTTTTCTAATTCTATATCTTTGCACATTTTGTTATAATAATTGACTTTGTCTTCTCAAGCTGCCATTTGAAATCTGTTCAGTTCTTTTATTTCAAAATTTCTTCCTCTCACTTTAGTTACTCTCCATTCAAGGGCAAGTTTCATAGTCTCTTCTGACACCCATTTTGGTCTTTTCTTTCTTTCCTGTCTTTTTAGCCCTTTTGCTTTTTTCATGTATGGTGTTCTTCATAGCATCCCACAACTCATCTGGTCATTGGTGTTCAATGCATCAAGTCTGTTCTTCAGATGGTCTCTCAGTTCACGTGGGGTATACTTGCCATATATTAGCTCTTGTGGACTTGTTTTAATTTTCTTCAGCCTCAACTTCAGCAATTGATGGTCTGTTCCACAGTCAGCTCCTGGCCTTGTTTGGACTGATGATATTGACCTTCTCCATCACCTCTTTCCACAAATGAAGTCAATTTAATTTATTTGTATTCCATTTTGGTGAGGTCCACATTTATAGTCACTGTTTATGTTGTTGAAAAAAGGTGTTTGCAATGAGTAAGTTGTTGGTCTTGCAAAATTCTATCATGCAATCTCCAGCATCATTTCTTTCACTAAAGCCATATTTTCCTACTGGTGATGCTTCTTCTTTATTTCCAGTTTTCACATTACAGTCACCAGTAATTATCAATACATCTTTACTGAATGTTTGGTCAATTTTAGACTGCAAAAGTTCATAAAAAATCTTCCATTTCTTCATCTTTTGCTATGGTGGTTGATATGTAAATTTGAATAATAGTTTTATTAACTGGTCTTCCTTGTAGGTGTATAGATATCCTGTCACTGACAGCATTGTACTTTAGGATAGATCTTGAAATGTTCTTTTTGAAAATGAATGCAACACCATTCCTCTTTAATTTGTCATGCTAAACATAGTAGACCATATGATTGCCTGATTTAAAATGGCCAGTACCATCCTTCATCCCAGTCTGTCTTAGTCTGGAAGCTCTGCTGAAACCTGTCCACCATGGATGACCCTGATGATATTCGAAATAGCAGTAGCATAGCCTCCAGACTCACAGCAGCATGCAAGCCACCAGAGTATAACAAACTGACAGACAAATGGTGGTCACATATGATAACTTCCATTTCTTGTAGAAAACCAATTGTTTAACATTACATATTATCCAAAATTTAAATATTTTCATGGTCCTGCCTGGCTTCTTGTATTAGACAATATTTAAAAAAAAAAAAAAAATAGAGTGATATGGCTAAGAACAAAAATGCATACAGCAAACATTAAGATTCATCATGCTCATATGTGTGTGTATATATATATACACACACACACAAACACACAGAAGTAATTACAAGAAAAAAAAGTTTTGTGTACTTTACAGAGTAATACTCCATCTTTTGCCTATTGTCTATGCATCTTTATAAATTCAAACAGAATTATCTTTGGTTTCTATTGCATATTTTATTGTTTAATTTTCTTTTTATTTTGTGTGTATGTGTATATGTATATATATTCTGATTCATAATGAACCCCATTGGATTTCCAAGGCTGTAAGTCTTTTGGAAATAGATTGCCTCATCTTCCTCTCAAAGAGCAGCTGGAGGGTGTGAAGCGCTGACCTTCTGGTTAGCAGCCAGATGCCTTACCCACTATATTACCAGAGCTCCTTATATGTGCGTGTGTGTGTATGTGTGTATATGCATGTGTGTGTGTGTGTATATATATATATATATATAAAAAAACCACTGCCATTGAGTCAATTTTGACTCATAATGACCCACATTGGGTTTCCGAGGCAGTAAATCTTTACAGAAGTAGATTCTCTGGTCTTGCTTCCACAGAGTGACTGTTGAGTGTGAACCACCAACCTTCTGATTAGCAGTCAGATGCTTTCATCATTGTGCTCCTGGAGTTCCTTGGATACACACACACACACACACACATATGGGAAAAAAACTGCCATTGATTCAATTCTGATATAATGACCCACATTAGGTTTCCAAGGCAGTACACAGAAGTGGATTGCCCCATCTTCCTTCCATGATGTGGCTGGTGGGTTTGAACCACCATCCCTTTGGTTATCGGTCAAATACCTTAGGCACTGCACCATCAGAGTCCCTTATGTGTATGTATGTGTGTGTGTGTATACATACGTATATACACACACATGTGTGCATGTGTGTATATATTTTAGCCTGTATGTATAGTGTATGTATGATCTTTGTATCTTTCAGTGGTAAAAACCTTGAAATATTTTTTTTTTTTTTTACCAAGATAGTTTTAATACTTTCTAAGTATGAGTTTTTCTGATTTTTTTTTTTTTTCCCTTTTATACTTTAGATGTGCTATTCAGGACACTGCTTAATCTCTGTGCCCATTCCATCTTCCCCTTTCCTCACAGGAATCCAAGCAAACAAAAAAACTGGTTAGTATCCTGTCTTCTGAAAAAGGGAAAAGCATTAGTTGAAGCCATTATTTGGCACAAGGCAAGTGTTCCCTCCGTCAGCCATGGATATGGAAAAATGAGTAGCAAATATATAAACAGATATACACATACTTAGAAGGAAATCTTTCATATAAACAGTAGAAGTAAGCCATAGAATTTGACCTTGAACAAGCAGATACAATGATGGGGGGGGTGTTTATGAGCTTTCTTTAGGGGTGTGCATATTATTCTCAGGACATATCTAGGGCTTCCCTATGTCATCATTTTGATAGAATTGCAGTAGTCAGTTTCTCTAGCACTCATCTATGGACATTTTCTGCCATGGTCACTGCCACCTTACTCCAACATCTGCACCAGTATCACCGCTACCACTACCACCCTATTTCTGTGGTAGCATGAGTCAGGTTGATTTCTAATATTAGTTTTCCATCTGATGTACATTTTATCAATAGTCCTTCCAAAGGGGCTTTTGTTGTTGCTCTTTGCCATTGAGTCAACACTCACTCGTAGAGACTTTATATACAACAGAATGGAATATTGCTCCTTCCTGTGCTGTCTTTATGATCTGTGGTGTGTTTGAGTCCATTGTTCAGACTATTGTGTCATTCCATCTCATTGAAAGTTTCCCTCATGTTTGCTGACCTTCTACTTTATTAAACGTGATGTCTTTTTCTAGAGATAGGTCTTTCTTGATAATGTGCCCAAAGTAAATGATTTGAAGTCTTTCCGTCCTCTCTTCTAAGTAACAGTTACATACTGATTGTAGTTTTCTAAAAATGGTTTGTTCATTTTCTGGCAGTCCTTAGTATATATGATATTTTTCACCAACACTACAATCTGAACACATTAAAAGGGGCTTGCTATTGTTACTAAGTGCTGTTGAGTAGATTAAGACTCTCATAGACACCCTATAGGGCAGAGTAGAACTTCCTCATAGGGTTTTCTAGGCTGAAATCTTTACTGGGGAGATCTCAAGGCCTTTTCTTTTGTGAAGTGACTAATAAGTTTGAACTGCTGACCTTTCAGTTAGCAGCTGAATGTTTAACCATTTACCAGGGCTTCTAGAAAGGGGCTTAAAAACCAAAAAGAGAACCAAACTCACTGCTGTTGAGTCTATGCCAACTCACAGCAACCCCTCCTTGGATTTCTGAGGCAGTATCTCCACAGAAGTAGATTGCCCAATCTTCCTTCCAGGGAGTGGCTGGTGAGTTTGAACCACCAGCCTTCTGGTTAGCAGTCAAATGCCTAAGGCACTACACCACTAGAGCTCTTTAAAAGGGGCTTAGTGGACCCAAATTTGAATTGCATAATATTGTACTACCTGTTGAAACTTCATTTTTGGAGATGGAGGCAAGCCTATCTTCATTACAAGCACATTGATCTTAGTTAGACATGTGACCCTAGAGGTGAATGCCAACTGCCATTTAGTAGGTAGTCAGGGAGTCTCCCCTCACAAGTCTTTCCCTGATTACTCCATGCAGACAGTGGAGATCTCTCACTTGCTCCATCTTGACAATACCTCTAATCCTTTAGTAGACACATTTTAACCTAATTGCTTGTATGTCTCCCAATGAATATGGGGTCTCCTTGAATTCCTGAATAGCAGGAACTACGCGATTCCATGTTTTTCAAGCTCTATGTGTTGGTGAATGACCATAGTGTATATTTGTTGTTGAGTATAATGTCACAGATAGGTCTAATATTTTAATTCTAAAGAAATCCAGGGATAGAGAATAAATTAAACCTAAGAATCAGTTATATTGATTCGCCTACCTGTCCTTTATGTCTATATATGAACTCCAAAATAATATAACTTTAAACAATTTAATATTTATTCTCTATTTTTTCTTCACTTTCTGCTTAAACAACAAAATTTTGGGGTTGTAGGGAAGTTGATTTCTTAAGGAGGTGTAGTAGGGCCTGCCAATCCTAATAAACCTGGCTGTTATCTTTCCTTCTATGAAAGACAATGGAAGGCACTGGTTAGATGTTTTGCTCTACAAAATATGCATTATTGGTTATGTTTTACATTCAAGCTAGTACCAGGAAGGAATGAGGTCAGGCATTTTAAAAGTGCAGCACATTTTGTGGATTTCCTTATGCATGGCTTCTTTTTGAATCAGAAAGGTCTATTCTTCCTCCCATTTTAGTTCTCACTTACACCTTTATGCCAAGTCTTGTAAACTGTGTCAGCTAAGGACATATCTATGGATAGTAGACATGATTTTAAAAGCCACCATACATAAATGGATTTTTCTGAGTCTCTAGAACAGCTAGCTTTCTCTTTAATCCAGTCCCTTCAGATTGTGTCTTACGCCCTTGATGTTTACAGCCATGTGATCATCTGCAAATAATCAAAAGGAGAGAATCTTCAAAGAATCCAGATGACTTGCTACATGTATTATGCTATTTAGTTAGTTTTGACAAAATCATCTATGCATTTAAACATTATCCAGATTCTTTCTTTTCTTCAACATAAAGACATTTAGTGCAGATTTGTGAAGCAAAAAATATCTATTTCATCTTTGACATGAGCTGTCTCAATTTAATCCCCATTTTCCTTCATTAGACACTGAGCTAATTATTTCTTGAGAAATAAATGATAAATAACAACTGTTAATTGGACTCAGAGGCTTTTGAGATATGTTGTGTTGGCATACATGGGAAAATGTTTCTTCTTTTTTAATATATTATATTTTAAAAGCATTCTTTTCTATTAAAATTTGGGGGCCATCAGACTTTCCGTTCTGATATTCTAGGATGCTAAGAAGATACTAATATTTTCAGAACTGTGATTTCCAAGAAATATCTTGTAAAAGATAATAAAATGATATGCTACCTATTAATTGTGGTGACAGCTAGCTTCAAAGGGATTATTAGCCCCATGACCTAAAGTCAAGTGTGTAGATCATAGAATAATAATTAGATATATTGGAATATTTCCAGATTATAGGTATTTTAATATTTTCTTGCCACAAAAGACAACAAAGTCACATTCTTATTCAATCGTACTTAAGGAAACTGCATGGAACAAAAAGAACAATTACTGTCAGTTCCATGGAGTATTAAAATTAATTTTGTTCTTACTCAGCCCTACCCTGACTGTACAGTGCTTCTCCAGATGAAGGGCCAGGTTTCCCATCTTCTGTTTGATAGGATGGATCTTCAGCCTTCGCTCATTTCTTTTTCCTTCCTCTTCTCTCACCTCCTCTTATACTTAGGCAGTATCACATTCTTGAGCAGTGGACAGTCTTCCAATGATTTTATGTGCATTAATTTAATGTCCCCATTTTCTTAAGAGAGGACATTTTCTTGTTCATTGGTCATGCAAGGTGAAGGGTTTAATGTATTTTTGTAAACAAGAGTTCCTTTGTTATTTTAGAAGAGGGCAAAAGGACACTTTTCTGTCCACAATTGTAATACCTTCAAAGGTTGCATACTTTCCAATCTACACCTTTCTGGAGGAAGGAAGATTGCCACATTTTAAATTTAATCTTTAGCTCATTAAACATTTTCCTTGAGTAATGGAGGGTCAGACACAGAAAGTCACAGGATGTTTCTTGATGTAGATTAATGGAGAGATTTTTTCTTAAAAGAGAAACTGGAAAAGTGAGAATTTGTGAAGAGGAGATCTTTTGCTTGGGGTAGTGCAGTGTAGTAAATAACATGATATGTCTTTTCTAGCCATAGTATTTTTAACTCCCACTTTACTGTCACTGACTAGCTGCTTGTTAAAGTCATCCACCTGGAGCAACACAAAACAATTTTTTGGGAAGTTTGCTTTCTCTCTCAGGTGTGTAGAATTCTGATGATGAGGTTGGTTGATTTTGGCCACTCCGCCAGGCTCAAAAGGAGGCCTCCTAGAGGGAAAAGGAATCTCTCTGACTATGGGCTGAGAAAGACGTGCTGCTGAAAGAAACATGCTGCTGAAAGACGTGAGAGAGACACCCATGGCTAAAAGAGAGACGTGCACTGAGAGGGACTGTCATCTGAGAGATGGCCAACTTTGAGAGACTGAGCTCATTCCTGAACTTGTATTGTAGCCTGTTGCTTTCCTAATAAACTCCATAATCTGTGAGTTCTGTGTGGCCACTGTAGTGAATTATCAAACCCAACAGAGAAGTGGTAGGTGCCTTGGGAGGAACGGTTGTTTTCAAGGTTAGTAAGAAGGCTGAAATGTGGCTGCATGTCGCCTCATAAGAGCAGACCTTGGGCTATTGATGGTGATTCTGTCTTCCTCTTGTGGGGCTAGAGGAGGTCAGAAGATGCCGCCTCCTCCTCCCTTGAGCAGATAGCATCACAGCTATTAATCCTGTGCCAAGATTTTTAGAGGTAATGTTTCTGTTCTAATCGTGTCGATTTCCTGCTCCCTTAGAGTTTTTCAGAAGGAAAGTTGAGCAATCTACTTCTATAGTGATACCGCCTGGGAAACCCAAGGAGGGGTCACTATGAGTTGGGCCCACTCGATGACAGTGTGTTTGGTTTTGGTTTGGTTTAGAGTTTATGGATTTGGTCAGAGTATTTTTATTTTTTAACAAAGTATCTCTTTAGAAATTTAAACTTATTTTATTACAGTGCCCCTTAGATATTCTTTTTGCCTTTAAATACAGCAACATGTGTATGTTTGAAAGAAGACCTGCATATTGTTCCTGTCATTCCTTCTGTACTCCATGCCTATAGGGAAGGATTCAGATGGAAATTATTTAGGATTATTTTTTTAATACACTTTAAAAATATGCAAATTAACTTATGAAAAAATGTGGCCTTAAGCTTAATTTTATTTTATTAATTTTATTAAATACATTTTGAATATTTAAAATTGAGTGCATAGAAGCACAACATTAGATATTCTCAGGAGTTTAATTTTACTTGTATGAGAAGAGTTAATGGTTTATACATTTTATAACTTTTTATTAAGGAAATTTACAAGGGAAGTGGAGTGTAATATATACAAATGTTTATCCAAAACTGGCAAAATGGAGCCCCTCAATAGAATTTGTGATGAATTTGAATACTTACCTTGTGAGGAAGCACTATGCAGTTAATATTATTTTCTTTACTATTAGAGTAATAAAGAGACAGAAAATAACATTGTTGTTGTTGTTATGTGCCGTCGAGTCGGCCCCGACTCATAGCGACCACTCCTTGGTTTCCGAGGCAGTATCACTATGGAAGTAGGATTGCCCGACTTTCCTTCCGAGGAGTGGCTGGTGGGTTTGAACCGCCAGCCTTCTGGTTAGCAGTCAAGTGCTTTAGCCACTATGCTACCAGAGCTCCCATTAGTATGACTAAATCTTTGTCTTTGCAGCCATATTTTATACTTTTATACGAATGTGTTGAAAGGGAGGTACTGTTGGATGACTACCTCCTTGATAATGTATCCAGTGATTACCCAAAAGAAAAGATACATTTCTGAAATTACTCATTTTCTGGTACATTTTGGAGAATAAATTTTATTTTTCACTTCTCTGATAATACGTAAGGAGCGCTGGTGGTGTATTGGGTAAGGCGTTGGGCTGCCAACCCAATGAGGTCAGCAATTCCAACCCACCAGCTGATACATGGGAGGAAAATGGGACAGTCTACTTCCATAAACATTTATAGTCTTGGAAACCCAATGGGGCTCACTATGAGTGGGCTTATTTGGCTGTGAGTTTGGTTTGGTTTTGATAACATATGGAATAATAAAGAAATGTTTACAAGTAGATAGAGATCTTTAAGATAAAGTATAATGCATAATGCATGTATTCATTTTATTTTGCTTTTATTTGTTGTTGTTATTTGCTGTCGAGTCAGACCTGTCTCATAGCGACCTCTCCTTGGGTTTCCAAGGTAGTATTACTATGGAAGTAGATTGCCAACCTTCCTTCCGAGGAGTGGGTGGTGGGTTTGAACCGCCAGCCTTCTGGTTAGCAGTCAAGTGCCTTAGGCACTATGCTACCAGAGCGCTCATATATATACACACACATATATATATATACATATATATATATCTATATCTTTGATTTGGTTGTATATTTATTTGGTTCCCTTTTGACAGTATTCAAGTGCTAAGCAATATCTATATTTACATTGCCAAAGAGTTTCAGAACTAATTTTCATTATTTAATTATATACTATATGATTTATAGACTTTAGAAAGGCTAGAAAATAATGTTCTTTTAGTAATTTTTATGTCAGTATAATTCCCTGAACTGAAAATGTTTCATGTCTCAATACAAAAGAATGAGAATATACTTTTGATTTCATAATTAGCATCTACTTAAATTGGTTTTTATATTTTCCATGTGTAATATATAGTAAGTTTATAAATGTGTGGAGGATTAGATATACCTAAAAATTATACTTATGAGTTGGAATTCTGTGAACTTGTGGTATGAAAGGCAAGTTCAACATCTCTATATTGCAGGCAGAAAGAGATATTATACAAATATGCCAAACGTATTGTTGACATTACAGTCTTGTATAGATACAGCCAATAAAATATGGGAGAATAAAATATTGATCTTGATGTTTACATTCTTGTTAATAATCCCTATAACAAAAGTTTTCTCTTGTATTAATAACTATTGTAGGCCACAAAAAGTACCAAGAAAATGACTAATGAAATGATGTAGCGGTCTGTACCCCTAAGTGGTTACTCTTGACCTGAGTAATATTTGTCCTCTGATAAGATTGACCCAAATTACAGGTAGAAAGTGACCCTTTTTTCTGCTCTTCTATTAAGAAGTATTAGAATGTGTTCTGGTCACTTCTTTTTTCTTGACTTATTCATGAGTTTTCTGGCCACAAAATTCAAGATGTTCTTTATAATAGCCAATCATTCGTTTAGTGAGTTCTTCATTTCTCCTTATCTAGACAAGAAAATTCAGACATCCCACAGAAATATCCCAAAGGGGGGAACATAAAAATAAAAAACTGTTAATTCTTGACATTTGTGATTTATCAAATCTGTCGTGTAAGAAGTACATGTTCTGGGTTAAATATTTATTTTCAGTTTGGTTTATCTGACAGAGACTCATATTTCTGCCCTAAAATTAAATTTAGCAGAAAAGTGCTTATTGAAATTAAAAGACACGTTTTTATCTAGAGATACTGTATTCTCCCACCACAAAATAATGTGGATTTTCTTCTTGTAGTTTCTTTGGATGTTTATCAAACTTGACACTGATAGCAGTCAAACAAATAAGCAAAATTATGATTTATGTGTGACTGATTCATTATATTATTTGTCTTATGTTTCCATTTCAACTTGATCTTGTGTACCCAACAGTGTAGCCCAGTTTGCTAAGACTTAAAGAAAGAGGTTCAATGTTTAGCTCTTTGGTACCATTTACTAGTATTCACTGTCTGGGGCCTAGGGTACAGTGAGGTAGAGCAATAAGCTTTAGAAGACTTTAGTAAGCTGTGTCTGAATATGCTTCAGTGATATAACTTGCTGACATGAAATATATAACAAGAGAACAGGTATAAAAATAGACGTTCTTAGGATAGTCTTGTAAGTTCCCTACAGTAAGAAAACTTATTGGTAGTCCAATCCAAGAACTGACCATTTGTATTCTCTTTCCATAATGTTTTGAATATTGACTCCTGTGATCCATAGCCTCTGTTTCAGGCTTTGCCTCAATGGGGGAATAGGAGGAGAGGAGAAGGAGAAGTATCAAGATAGAATTATTTATCCAATCCTCTACACAGACCGACTAATAATATTCTTGTAAAGCACATTGTAAATGCAAATAGCTGTATTGCATCTGCATAATAGTAATTAATATACTGGTAACTCCAAAGGGGCTGATAGTTATAATAGGTCTTTTACAAAGCAGGCAACATAATGTAACATCGAATGTAATTATGCTCTCTCTTCTTTAAGATAAGTGATTAGTATTCAAGTTCAGTGCTTATATGCTTTGTGGAAAGTTCAGAGTGATCGTTTATTTTATTTTATTTTATGGCCTGGAAGGATGCTTTCTATGATCACTTCATTCTACATTTTTAAAATTGCTGACTAGAAACTATAATTTACATATATATTGTCATAAGCATATAGCATAACTCATTCTTTTAATGGCTTAGATGCCACTGCATACTCACCTTGAGACTAAAGTAGTCTTTGGACAAGATACTTTCCTCTAAGTTAAACAAGTATTATGGTGTCTGAAGAAAAAAATAGTTTTTTTTTCTTTTCCCCTAAATTGTAGAATGGAGGAAAAATATCTACCCACCAAAAAAATTAATTAAGAAAGCGTGTTTGAATGTTTGATGCTATACAGGGATCTTTAGCCTAAAACATGGATCTCAGATTCATGAATATCATTTTCTCTGAGTAGTTAAAATATATTTAAGATAGTTAATAATGACATTTATCGATTGCATATATACATATAGACTTATCTGAATGCCTCTGTTGATATATTTATATATATGTATAAACCAAAACAAAAACAACAACAAAAAAAACCTCACTTCCATCAAGTCAGTCCTGACTCATAGTGACACCTCCTTGGGTTTCTGAGGTGGTCTCTGTGGAAGTAGATGGCCCATTCTTCCTCCTGAGGAGAGGCTGGTGGGTTTGAGCTGGCAGCCTCTGGTTAGCAGTCAAGTGCCCTAGGCACTACGCCACCAGAGCTCCTACATATATATGTGTATGTATACATAAATGTGTGTGTGTGTGTGTGTGTGTGTAGTTTTATAGACATTAGTACAAATGTTAGCTAAATTTACTGAGAGCGTTAGAGATGGTTGATGTGCAGATGTCTAATCTAATTTTATTGTTCAAAAGCATATCCTGAAGTATGTAGGTCAAAAAGCATTTAATAGTTCAGCTCAAATAGTTGAACACTTGGTCCTTTATCTATATTCAGGCTGTATGTATATACCATCATTTGCAATCCTTTATCTGATCACAGCCAAAGTCATTAACAAAAAGATATCCAGTAATGAGGGAGCAAAAGCCCTGGTGGTGCACTGGTTAAGTGCTCAGCTACTAACCAGGAGGTCAGCAATTTGAAACCACCAGCTGTTCTATGGGAGAAACATATAGTAATCTGCTTCCATAAAGATTAGAGCCTTGGAAACCTATGGGGCAGTTCTACTCTGTCCTATAGGGTTTCTATGAATTAGAATCAACTAGACAGTAACAGATTTGGTTTGATTGGTTTAATGAGGGAGGGGCATGGGAAAAGCAAACTCATTTATTTCAACTGAGCTAAACTATACTGAACACATTCATTCATTTATTGACTGTCATCTTGTACAAATGACTTACTTTCCTTAGGTCTCTGTTCTCTTATTTGTAAAATATACCATGTAACTTCATGAGAATTTTGTATGAGGAATAACTAATATTATCATATATGAAAGCCTAATGTGTGCTTCATTTGTATGTTCACATCAATTTTATAATTCTGCCCTCTTGTTGGTGGATAACAAGTTGAGGTCAGTGAACCAGACTGATGCTGAACCTGCCCGTAATGATGATTTCAGTGAATTGAACAATGATTTTAAACTGATTTGTGTTTATTCTAAGACAAAAATGAGAATTATGCCCCCCCCACCAGTTTTTCCCTTCATGTCTAGATTGGAAATACTGTTCTTATCCTGGTTTTTAAAAACAAATAGTGAAAAATTTTACCCATTCTTATCCAAATACTGATTACTGTAGTTAGTATCAACATGATCAGTGTTTGAGTTGTAACGCAATAGTTGACAGCTTCATAGTGGCTTCTTCAAATACCATAAAAAGACCAGAGCCATAGCCTCATGCAGTGTCTCATGTATTTGTTTGCTTATCCTTGGTACTTGAAATATATTTGGAATAAATATTTCACATCAGCCAAGTTATCTTCTAGGGAGGGAGGCAGGGAGTAGAAGGAGTATTGTCACGGCTATCCTGGTCACCTCTTCTGATTTCTAGTTTCTACTATATTTGGATTAATGTTATCATCTCTTTGTCAACTACATTTCAGCCCAACATGGAATTTTGTTTTCTCTTTTATTACCAATTCCTACCCCAAAAAATCATTAATGAAAGTTTCCTACAATTTTAGGGAAATAGTTTCATATCATTAAAAGAAAGAAAGTTCTTACCACTCTTAATTCATGAGAAAAAAAATTGTTTAAAAAATTTTTAAAGGACTGCTCTTAGTTCATTTTCTTCCTGAATGAGTTATTACTCTAGAAATAATTAGAAGTCAGGCCCTCTGTTCTGGGTTAATTAGGACTCATTGTTAGCAAAGGCTAAAGATTAATTTTGAAATATATATGTACATAGTCACAGTATTTTCCTGCTTGAGATTTTGAACTGTAATCAGTTTTAGAGATTATTAGATTTCTTGACAATGCGTTATTTCCATAAGATTCCCAAACCAAATCACTGTCATCAAGTTGATTCCAACTCAAGCAACACATTAGGAGAGAGTAGAAATGTCCCAGAGGATTTCCCAGGCTATAAATCTTTACAGAAGCAAACTGCCTCGTCTTTCTCCTGTGGGATGGCTGGTGGGTTCAGACTGCCACCGTTTTGTTTAACAGCCAAAGGTGTCTTTTTTTTTTTTTTTTTTTTCCAGTTTTTCCCTTCATGTCTACATTGGAAATACTGTTCTTATCCTAGTTTTTGTTGTTGTTATGTACTTCCGTAGTGATAACTGCCTCGGAAACCCAAGGAGGGGTCTCTATGAGTCGAGGCCGACTCGACGGCAAAACAACAACAACAACAACATCCTAGTTTTTAAAAATAGTGAAAAAAATTTACCCACTTCTGTCCAAATACTTATTACTGTAATTGGTATCAACATGATCAGTGTTGGAGCTGTAAAGCACCACCAGAGTGCCTTTCCCTAAGGTTAGAGTCCAATTATATCTCAGATATGTTCTTTATACATGACACTAGATGTTGTAGCTGAAGAGGAGGGAACATTAACATAAATAGAAACTCCCTGCTCCCTAAGCAATTTAATACTTGTTGTTGTTGTTATGTGCTGTGGAGTCGGACCCGACTAGTAGTGACCCCTCCTTGGGTTTCCAAGGCAGTATCACTATGGAAGTAGATTGCTCCATCTTCCTTCCGGAGGAGTGGCTGGTGGGTTTGAACTGCCAGCCTTCTGGTTAGCAGTCAAGTGCCAATTTAGCAAAGCAAAAATAATGCTTATTTAAAAAAAAAAAAAAAGGAAAGAAAAATAAGAAATAAAGAAAGGGAAAAAGTAAAACAGGGAAGATGGCTTTATATTCCTTTGACAATTGTAAGGGACAGGGAATGCATGTAGAAACCTTCCTGGTATGGTTGTTCATAGTCTAACCATGCCTATTTTCTTACCACTGCTGCTTCTGGCTGTTGGGAGCCTATCAATTCCTGCCTTGTGTGCTACCAGTGGGTCACTCACTTTTCATTTAGAGAGGAAATGAGCGATTAGTTTGTTTGTTTGAAATTAAAGTTTTGCTTTAAAGGACACTGAAAATTCCAACTTCCTTTTTGCATATTACTATTATAACTATAATAACTGGGAGCTCTGGTAGCATAGTGCGTAAGGCATTTGACTGCTAACCAGAAGGCTGACGGTTCAAACCCAATAACCTCTCCTCAGAAGGAAGGTTGGGCAATCTACTTCCGTAGTGATACTGCCTCAAAAACCCAAAGAGGGGTCGCTATGAGCCGGGTCCGACTTGACGGCACATAACAACAACTATAGTAACTAGATTTAATCGTATTAATATATTGATTTCATGGATTGGAGAGGAGGAATGAATTAATATTCTAGAATTTAGTATAAGAAAGCATTGAGAAAACTGATCCAAGGTAGGCTAATACAGCTTCAGGTCTTGGCTTTGTGACTTTATTCCTTTGATTTAAAAAAATAGAGTTAAAGATAATGACTTTATTGGATTCCAGTAAGGGTTAAATAGGCTAAATGAAATTACGTGGGCCATTGGATGGACACAGAGGAGGCATTCTACGTGTTAGTTCTTCCCTTCTAAAGTTCGGATTCTGCTGGATTTCTTTATCCTTTTTTTTTTTTTTTTTTTCTTGTGTGAAATTGGAAGTAGAATCCCAGGCAGCCATCAGATAACAATTTCATGTGAAAATTTAGCCATAATGAACCGGTTTGCACAGAAGTAATTCCAGGAAATTATGAAACTCTGTTAACTTTTACTGACAAATAATGATTTTTGGGGGTGGGGGAGTTAGGAGACTGTATGTAAATAGCATTGGATTATAAACTCTGCTTGTACACATTGCCAACTCTTGCTTAACTTAGTTTCACAGATGATTGTAAGCTTCACTTTAGCCAAAAATTTAAAAAAAGTTCTCAAAGCAGAAGTTTTACTAATTTCTAATCTCCCTCTCTTTTTTTTTTTCCTGTCCTTCTGTTGATTGAACTGATCAGATTGAGCAGTGAGGTAACTGGCAGTCTACTTCCATAAAGATTACAGCCTAGGAAACCCTATAGAGAAGTTCTATTCTGTAATAGAGGGTCACTCTGAGTCAGAATCAACTTGATGGCACACAATAACAGTACGTGCCTTAGATGAAGATAGCCTAGGCACTGAAGTTATAAAAATTCTCCTTCTTTTCTATTTAACAGCTTCCTTAGAATCCTGATCCCTGCAGTAGTAATGGATCAGGACACTTAATTACGCAAGTTCCCATTCAAGTAATCCTGGTTTTCAAGCCCAGATCTGCCTCTCACTAGCTGTATGGCTTCAAATGAGTTAAGTTCTCAGGTTTTTCATCTTTAAAATGGTGATTGTAATAGTACTTGTGTTAAAGGTAAGATAGGTGTATTTAAGACACAACATGGAACATAACTGCTAAATAATAGTACCTGCATTGTCATTGCAAGCTAATTAATAGTGATCATATAAATTTACTTGATAATTTATTGAGAGAATACCATGTTATTCCTCAGGAATAAGCATTTGTTGCTGAAAGGTTCCTCAGAATGAAATGTTGGACACCTCATGAAAACTAGAAAGGGGGCATCTCTTCTTATATCATCTACATTGTCTCACGGGTGGCAGCCAGTGTGTCCTTTCTGAACAGAGGTCACAAGAGGATGGTAAGTTAAGTATTCATAGAGTCCCTTCATTTATAACACTTCAGAGCTGATGATAATTGTTATATTAACTTGGGTTCCCCAAGAAGCAGAACCTGAAATAAAGATTCCAAAGCCAGCAGTTCATTTGGAATATGAAAGAAATACAGAAGTGGAGAATGAAAGTGAAACAAGGAAGACTAATTTATCAAGCCAGTTACCACTGTGGATGATTGGAGTATAATCCTGCTGGTCTACTCTGGCCCTAGGGGATGCCCTCAGGGCCTCAGGCAGTCAGCTGCCACACCTAAGGCTGGCTGTTCAAACCCACCAGTGCTTCCGCCAGGTAGCCAGGCTGCCTCTTTAGGAGCTCTGGTAGCATAGTGCCTAAGGCACTTGACTGCTAACCAGAAGGCTGGCGGTTCAAACCCACCAGCCACTCCTTGGAAGGAAGATGGGGCAATCTGCTTCCCTACTGATACTGCCTCGGAAACCCAAGGAGGGGTCGCTATGAGTTGGGTCCGACTCGACAGCACATAACAACAACAACAGAGCTACTCTAAGAACAAATGGACAACATGTATCTCAGGGTTATGACATGCAACTCCTGAGAGTAGATAAGGGTCCCTCCTAGTGGGTTATTAGTTCTCCAGCAATTATTTGCAGTTGTTGTTAGGTGTCACCAAGTTAGCTCCAACTCATTGCGACCTTATATACAATAGAATGAAACACTGCCCTCTCCTCCGCCATCCTCACAGTCCTTGCTATGCTTGAGCCCATCATTGTAGCCACTGTATCAGTCCATCTTGTTGAGGGTTTTCCCCTTTTTCACTGACCCTTTACTTCACCAAGCATGATATCCTTTTTCCAGGGACTGGTCCCTCCTAATGACATGACCAAAGTATAAGGAATGAAGTCTGACCATCCTCACTTGTGAGGAGATTTCTGGCTGTACATCTTCTAAGACATATTTGTTCATTCTTCTGGCAGTTCATGGTTTTATTTTTAATATTATTTTCCAATACCACAATTCAAATGCATCAATTTTTCTGTCTTCCTTATTAATGATCCAGCTTTCACATGCATATGAAGCAATTGAAAATACTATGGCTTCAGAGAGGGTCATCTTCATCTTCAAATGACATCTTTGCTCTTTAACACTTTACAGAGGTTTTTTGTAGCAAATTTTCCCAATGCAATATGTAATTTAATTTTTTGACAGCTTGCTTCCATGGGTATTGGTTGTAGATCCAAGAAAAGTGAAATCCCTGACATCTTCAATCTTTCCTCCATTTATCATGATGTTGCTTACTGGTCCAGTTGTGAGAATTTTTGTTTTCTTTATATTGAGGTGTAATCCATACCAATGACTGTAATCTTTGATCTTCATCAGTAATTGCTTCAAGTCATCAAGCAAGTGTGTATCATCTGCATATCTCAGGTTGTTAATTAGTCTTCCTTTAATCCTGATGCTGTGCTCTTCTTCATACAGTCCAGCTTCTTGGATTATTTGCTCAGCATACAGACTGAATAAATATGGTGAAAGGATACAACCCTGACACACACCCTACCTAATTTTAAGCCATTGAGTATCCCCTTGTTCTGTTTGAATGACAGCGTCTCGGTCTATGTACAGATTTCTCAGGAGCACAATTAAGTGCTCTGGAATTCTTATTCATCACAATGGTATACATAATTTGTTCTGATCAACATAGTCGAATGCTTTTGCATAGTCAATAAAACACAGCTAACCATCTTTCTGGTACTCTTTGCTTTCAGCCAAGATCCATCTGACATCAGCAATGGTATCCATTATTCCATGTCCTCTTCTGAATCTGGCTTGAATTACTAACAGTTCTCTGTCCCTGTACTACTATAATCTTTTTTTTTTTTTTTTTTTTCTAATTCTCTTTAGCAAACTTTTATTTGAATGTGAGATTCTTGACATGGTCTGATAATTTCCACACTCTGTGGGATCACCCTTCCTTGGAATGAGCACACAGATGAATCTCTTCCAGTCAGTTGGCCAGGTAGCTGTCTTCCACATTTCTTGGCATAAATGAGTGAGTGCCTGCAGCACTGCATCCATTTGTTAAAACATCTCAGTGTGTATTCCATCAATTCCTAGAGCCTTGTTTTCCACCACTTCTTTCAGTGCAGCTTATACTTCTTCCTTCAGTATCATTGATTCTTGCATATCCTACTTCCTGAAATGGTTACATTATTTCTTCAGTTTTTTAAGTTTGAGTAATGCTAATGTATTCTTCCCTTTCGGTTTTTTAATTCTAAATGTTTGCACATTACATTATAATACTCTGAGTTTCTGAACTTCCCTTTAAAATCTGCTTCTTTATTTCATCATTTCTTCTATTTGCTTTAGCCACTCTCCATTCAAGAGCAAATTTCAGAGTCTCTTCTGACATCCATTTTCATCTTTTCTTCCTTTCCTGTCTTTTTAATGATCGATGGCTTTCTTCACTATGATGTTCTTGAGGTCATCTAACAACTCATCTAGCCTTTGGTCATTGGTATTCAGTGCCCCAAATCTATTTCCCAGATGGCCTTTAAATTCAGGTGGGATATAATCATGATATTTTAGCTCTCCTGGACTTGTTTTAATTTTCTTCAGCTTCAGCCTGAAGCTGCTTATGAGTAATTGATAGTTTATTCTGCAGTCAGCTCCTGGCCTTGTTCTGACTGATGATATTGAGCTTCTCCATCACTTATCTGCACAGCTGTAGTTAATTTCATTCCTCTGAATTCCACGTGGTGAGGTCCACATGTATAGTCACTGTTTATGTTGTTGATAAAAGATATTTACAGTGAATAGGTTGTTGGTCTTGCAAAATTCTATCTTGTGGTCTCCAGTGTCATTTCTTTCACCAAGACCATATTTTCCAGCTACTGATGCTTCTTCTTTGTTTCCAACTTTTGCACTCCAATCATCAGTAATTATCAATACATCTTGATCTCATGTTTGGTCAATTTCATACTGCAGAAGGGAGCTCTGGTAGCATAGTGCCTAAGGCACTACTTGACTGCTAACCAGAAGGCTGGCGGTTCAAACCCACCAGCCACTCCTTGGAAGGAAGGTTGGGCAATCTACTTCTGTAGTGATACTGACTCAGAAACCCAAGGAGGTGTTGCTATGAGTTGGTCCGACTCGACGGCACATAGTAACAACAAAAACAGAAGATATTATCTTGTCATCAACAGTATTGTACTTCAAGATAGATCTTGAAATGTTTTTTTTTGAGGATGAATACAACACCATTCCTCTGCAATTTGTCGTTCTTGGAATAGTAGACCATATGATTATCTGATTCAGAATGGTCAATACCAATCCATTTTAACTCACTAATGCATAGGATATCAACTTGTATGTGTTCCATTTTATATTTAAGGAGCTCTGGTGGTGTAGTACCTAAGGCATTTGACTGCTAACCAGAAGGCTGGCAGTTCAAACCACCAGCCACTCCTTGGAAGGAAGATTGGGCCATCTACTTCCATAGTGATAAACCAAACCAAACCAAATGCATTGCTGTGGAGTCGGACCCGACTCATAGAGACCCCTCCTTGGGTTTCTGAGGTGGTAATCACTACGGAATTAGATTGTCCAACCTTCCTTCTGAGGAGTCCGTAGTGATACTGCCTCAGAAACCCAAGGAGGGGTCACTAAAAGTCAGATCCGACTCAACAGCAGTGTGTTTTTTATTTATTTTTTGAGAATTTCCAATTTTCCTGGATTCATACTTCATACATTCCATACTACTATTATTAATGAATGTTTGCAACTGTTGCTTCTCATTTTATCTTTTTGTCACATCAACAAATGAAGGTCTTGAAAGGTTTCTCTTATCCATGTCATTAAGGTCAACCCTAGTTTGAGGAGGTAGCTCATCTCCAATCTTATTCTGAATGCCTTCCAACCTGAGGGACACATCTTCCAGGACTATATCAGGCAATGTTTCATTGCTATTCATAAATTTTTCCAGTAATATACCAGATAATATTTCACTACTATTCATAAGCTTTTCATAAAGTTCCAGCACTTTTCAAACCAAAACCCAAACTCACTGACATCAAATCAATTCTGACTCATAGTGACCCCCATTGGGTTTCCAAGGCTATAAATATTTACGGAAGCAAACTTCCTCATCTTTCTTCCATGGAACAGCTGATATGTTGAAAACACTGAGGTTTGGGGTTGCAACCAAATGCCTTAACCACTATACCACCAGAGCTCCTTTACAGCACTTCTAGTTCACTGCAAAAGAGAGCAAAACAGCTCTAGACAATTGGATAAATTCTTACAAAAAAATATAGGACCTGCATGCCCTGAAATGGTAAGAAAGAGGGTATGTAAATGCATACCAAGGGAAATTTTGCGTTATGATTATGTAATTTTTGTATGAGTTTGGAGAGATTTTAATAAGAATCTTTCTGAAAATGCATTCTTGAAGATTATATTGAAATTTGTTATTGTAGTTTTGGTAAAGAGTATTTATGAACACACTTATGGAATCTTAGACAACTCTCTCCAAACCATCAATATGTGCACACTTGAGTCTCCTGAACAATCATATTGATTGCTTTTACCTTACATGCTTGACTCTCTCTAAAATTTTAGGAAGGAAATGGCCAGAGCTTCACCCAGGTTCCCTTTTCTTTTTATTGATTTATCTACCTGTCTGATTTAATTTGAATATCAATATGTTATCCTTGAACTGCTAGCACAGGACTTATTTTAACCTAATATTCAGCTTCACAAAGGAAATAGCTTTTTATACCCAAATATTGATAACTATTCTGTTATTAAGGACTAATAGACCACATGAACCCTAGCCCACAAGATCCTGAGAGCAGAAGAACCAGGTGGTGCCTGGCTGCCTCTGCTGACCACACTGAAAGAGATCACAATAGGAGAGAGTGAAAGGAAAATGTGGAATAAAACTCAAAATTATAAAAAAAAAAAAAAAGACCAAGTTTACTTTTCTGATGAAGACAGGAGGAACCCATGAGATTATGGCCCTTAGATACCCTTCAAGCCATGGACTGAACTCAATCCCCGAGGCTCAACTTTTAGCCAAATGATGAAGTGAACAGTAATATCAAGAGGGTATGCACTCATTAGAACAATCAATTATATGAGATCAAGAAGACAGGGATAGAGCTAGGAAGGTAGGAGGGAATGGGAAGATGGGGAAAAATGTTGATAACTACTTTGTTTCCTGATCTGCTTAGTAGTGCATTCACCTGTAGATTCTACCAGCTTTTGTCTTCTTGTTATATTGCTCTTAGTGGTTTTTCTTCTGGCACATTCCATGTACACCCCAATCACAATAACTAAGGTGGAAAAGCAACGCAGAATCCTTCATACCTGACGCTTCATTGTCTGTGGGCTCCCTGAAAGGACAGCATTGTGACTGTGCCACATTCCTGTGAAATTAATGCTCCTTCTACATACTCTTGTTATTCTGTTTATAGCCACAGGGCTTCTATTTTCCAAGTGCCCAGAAAATTCTGAGTAATGCACAGAATTCTACATACACAGCAAATGCAACCTTGGCAAAATGTAGTCCCTGGTGAGAAAGGAAAACAGAGAATCAACAATTCTTTGCTTTTATTGGAATAATAAAACTGAAGCAGTTGTTTGTGTCTGAAAACACTGTAAACCAGATTTTTTGTGTGATGTAAATACTATAGTCAGGATACAGTAGACATTGTCATGAATGTGGTAAATGAAGAATTATAGCATTTGGAGAACACTCAACTCCCCCTGAACACTCTAATTATTTACCCATTCAAATGTGTATGTGTTTATGGATGGTTAGTGATAATGTGAGCTTAAACGAAAAACTATTTCATGTGAACATGAAGAGTATTGGAGTGTGTCCACCAACACATTAGAAACAAGTGAGTCCAACCATAACTGTTACCACCTCCCAAGACTACTACTTCATCATCAGTTCTGTCTTGTTACTTTTTTCAAATATTAAGCATTTCAGAAGAAAGCCCTGCCCTGTGATCTGTGCTATTCCTAATGTACATCAAGGAGGAGGCATTTTATTCAACCTATACAGCCTGAAGTATTGTTTGATACTTTTAATGTAATTATATATTTCCGTAGCAAGGAAAAAAATATAATTAACATCACCATGTTAAAGGATATGAAAAAAAAAGTCTCTCTTCAAATGCTGCTGTATTTGGCTTGGGATAATAGAACTGAGGGTGTTGTGTTTTTGTGATGCAATGTATAATAACAGGATGGAGCCCAATATACTCTAATAAAATGATCTCAACATACCTGTGGATACAACAACCAGTTGAACAACTTGATTTTTCACAAGAATGGATAGGATTCTTTGAATCTCCGTGGGTCCATATCTGTGCTTCTGATAGTTCTAGGTTTTTTTCTTCTCTTTCTCTCTCAGTTCTCTCACTCTCTCTTTCAGTTCTCCCATGCTCTCACTCTCTCAATTCTCTCTCTCTGATACGGTGGTTTGAATGGCTCACATTTCTCTTCATTATATCATTTTGTAATCCATTCAGAGTCAGCTGGTTTCTACTGATACAACAAAAGGAAAATAACCCATTTTTCAGTAAATTAGTTTAAGAATCAACTGTATAAGGTAATACTTAAAAAGGAGATTGGAGAGGAACTTAGGTTGTCATTTAAGGGCTAGCATTTGTGATGGCATGAATATTTGCTGTGAGCCATACTCAATGTTCTCATAATCCCAGCACTAACTGGCTCTACTGCTTTATTTAGAAGCATTATGCTAAGATACCACCACTCATCTGTCACTTCGTCTTACTCTGGTGGCTTGTGTTGCTGTGAGGCTGGAAGCTATGCCGCCAGCATTTCAAATACCATCAGGGTCACCCATGGTGGACAGGTATCAGTGGAGCTTGCAGATTAAGACAGACTCGGAAGAAGGAAGAGGCCATCCACTTCTCAAAGAATTGGCCAGGAAAATCTTATGAATATGAGTGAAACACTGTCTGATATATTACTGCAAAACTTTATGAATAGTGCTCAAACATTGTCCAATATAGTGCAGGAAGATGAGCCCCTCAGGTTGGAAGGCACTCAAAATATGACTGGGGAAGAGCTGCCTCCTCAGAGTAGAGCCAGCCTTAATGATGTGGATGGAGTAAATCTTTCAGGACCTCCATTCACTAATGTGGCACAACTCAAAATGAGAAGAAACAGTTGCAGACATCTAGTAATAAACAGAACATGGAATGTGTACAAAGTATGAATCTAGGCTATTTGGAAGTTGTGAAAAATGAAATGGAATGCATAAAGATTGATGTCCTAGGCATTAGTGAGCTGAAATGGACTGGTTTTGGACATTTTGAATCAGACAATAATATGATCTACTATGCTGGTAATAACTAATTGAAGAGGAATGGTCTGGCATTCATTGTCACAAAGAATGTTTGCAGATCTCTCCTAAAGTACAGTGCTATAAGTGATAGAATAATATCCATATGCCTATGAGGAAGAACAGTTAATACTACTGATATTCAAATTTACACACCAATCATCAAAGCCAAAGATGAGGTAATTGAAGATTTTTACCAATTTCTGCAGTCTGAAATTGACTGAGTATGTAATCAAGATGGGTTGATTATGATTGGTGATTGGAATGCAAAAGTTGGAAACAAAGAAGAAGTACTGGTAGTTGGAAAATATGGCCTTGGTAATAGAAATAATAGAGATTGCATGATAGAATTTTGCAAGACCAACAACTTATTCATTGCAAATACCTCTTTTCAACACCACAAACAGCAGCTATACACATGGACTTCACCAGATGAAGTACACAGGCATCAGATAGACTACATCTATGCCAAGAGGCGGTGGAGAAGCTTGATATCTTTAGCCAAAACAAGACCAGGAGTAGATTGTGGAACAGACCATCAACTACTTGTATGCAAGTTCAAGTTGAAGTTGAAAACAATTTAAACAAGTCCACAAGAGTCAAAATATGGCCTTGATTATATCCCACCTGAGTTTAGAGACCATCTCAAGAATAGATTTCATGCAATGAACACCAAAGACTGCAAACCAGAGGAATTGTGGGATGACATCATGAATACCATCCATGAAGACAGCAAAAGGTCATTAAAAAGACAGGAAGGCAGAAAAGACCAAAGTGGATGTGTTAGGCTGGATTCTCTAGAGAAGCAAAACCAGTAAAGCTTAGAGAGAGAGAGAGAAAGAAGTTTATTTTAGGAAAATGGCTCACACATTTATAGAAGCTGGCAAGTACAAAGTTCTTGGATCAAATATCAAGCTGGAGGCTTTTCCCGACTCATGCAGCTGCAGGGACTAAAGAGCTCAAGGCAGTATTGGTTGTTGACTCCAATGAATGATGAATCAAAGATCTGCAGGCTGAATGGTGGATTGTTTGCTCATGGACAGTTGTAGGCAGCACAACAGGATCCCAATCCAAACAAAAGTGTTTCTTTTCCCAGGATGTCCATAAATATACTGAAAGCAGGCCACACCCCTAGGGAAACTCCCTTTCACAGGATTGGCTGCTCAAAACATATACATTTTATCCCATCATGGGAGCAACCCATATCACAATTGCTTAAACCACACAGAATTGTGGTCCAGACAAGTTGACACACAGCTCCAACTATCACAGTCCACCCCTTGTCAACTTGGCAGTTGTACACATCTTCTTAACCATATATAATCTTTAAATAAATAAGGACAATTATAAAGTCATATTTGCACCTAACATGATACACTAGCATGTGTACAACTGAAATGCATCAACCTTACTTATGTTTTACAGTTCATAACAGAAGGAAACAAAAATATTTGATGCACATATACAATGAAGAAATATAACAATCACAGTCCTTATTTCTGCAAGGGGTCACATGGTCGTAGCTGATATTCAGAACTACCTTCTTCCACCACCCATTCTATATTTCCCTTGCCCTCAGCAAGTGCCTCAGCTGATTGTGGATCTTTGCCTGATGGGGTGACCCAAACCTTCATTCCTGAAGGATCTGTGCCATTAGTAGTCATAACAAAATTGGTTTGCTGTAATTTTCCATTGACTTTAGTCACAGGGCATGGTAGTACTAAGAGACGTCCTAAAGAATCTCCTGTATTCCAGACATATTCTTCTTTACATCCATTATGTAATGTCAATCCAACTTCTCCTTGGTAATCAGGATCTATCACACCAGGTAGTACAGTAATGTCCTTCTTTGTCTGTTGATCCAGAGGCATGAGGAAGCCGAAATGGCTGGGTGGCATTCTTAAATTCCTGTTCAATGCAATCAGCATTGTGTCTCCAGGTGGAAGTATTCCTCCTTTTGGGACTGAGATGTCCAGACCTGCAGAGCATAGGGTAGCAGGGACAGGAAGCAAAAATTTTTTGAGTGGGTCACTAGGGGTAATAATGAGTGGCACTACTTCCATTTCTACCCCTTGGTTCCTGGACCCGTGAATCCTGGCTGTTGGAGAAACAGAACCATATATTGGATGCTGGTTTAGAGCATATACAGCCTCCTGGAGAACATTGCCCCAACCCTTCAAAGTATTGCCACCTAGCTGGCACCATAATTGTGTTTTTGGTTGACTCCAAAAAATGATGAATCCAAGATTTCTAGGCTGAATGGTGGATTGTTCACTCACAGACAGTTGTAGACAGCAAAACAGGATCCCAATCCACAGAAAAGTGTCTCTTATCCCAGGATATCCATAAATATACTGGAAGCAGAACACACCCCTAGGGAAACTCCCTTTCAATGGATTGGCTGCTCAAAACAAATACAACTGATCCCATCATGCAAACAACCCACATCACAATTGCTTAGACCACACATAATTGTGGTCCAGCCAAGTTGACACACAGCTCCAACTATCACAGTGGATGTCAGAGTAGACTCTGAAACATGCCCTTGAATGGAGAGTAGCTAAAGGAAATGGAAGAAATGACAAGATAAAAGAGCTGATCATAAGATTTCAAAGGGCAGCTTGAGAAGACAAAGTCAATTATTATAATGAAATGTGCAAAGACCTGTCATTAGAAAACCAGAAGGGAAGAATACACTCAGCATTTTCAAGCTGAAAGAACTGAAGACAAAATTCAAGCCATGGTATTTTCAATTGCTTCATGAGCATGTGAGAGCTGGACAGGAGCTTCTTCAGGAAGACTGAAGAAAAGTTGATGCTTTTGAGTTGTGGTGTTGGTGAACAATGCTGAAAGTACCATGGACTGCCAAAAAAAACTAACAAATCTGTCCTGGAAGAAGTGGGAGCTAGAATGCTCCGAGAATGGCCAGACTGTCTGACCTACTTTGGTCATGTTGTCAGAGGGACCATTCCCTGGAGAAGGATATCATGCTTGCTAAAGTGTAGGGTCAACAAAGAAGGGGAAAGCCCTCAACAAGATGGATTGACACAGTGGCTGCAACCATAAGCTCAGGTATAGAAAGGATTATGGGGCTGACACAGGACAGGGCAGTGTTTCGTTTTGTTGTACATAGAGTTACTATGAGTCAGAAATGACTTGATGGCACCTAACAGCAACACAACATGGTAAGGCAGGTACATCCTAGAAGATACTGAACTTTTGTTTCATATCTGTATTATTGGCTAGTATGTTCAGTAATGGAACCCACCTTGTAAATATTTATTTATTTTATTTACGTTAATCTTTTGACTAAAAATTAAGTTCTGGTTTTACTGTCCATTTTTTTCTGTGTGTTGGTATTAACCTTTTAAAATATGATTATTAGCTATTCTAGTTCCGTGAGTGATCTATTCATATACTTTCCTCATTTTTCTATTTTTGTTATTTTAGCAGTTTACATTTTTATTATATAAAATATCAGACATATACATAGGTATACAGTATAGTATAATGAACAGCCTTGGTCCCATCAACCAATAAGTATTTACTCACACCAAATCTAGTTTCATTTGTAACTCTTCTCATTCCCTTTCTTCCCAGATTATTTTGAAGCAAATTATAGCTATATTATTACATCTAAAAATACTTTTAAAATTAAAAGAGCATTTTAAAAACATAAAACAATGTAAAAAATGCACCTACGATTAATAATATTTTCAGTATATATAAACATATTAGTCATTGTTCAGATTTTCTCTGAAAAGTTTTTAACCATTTGCTTGAATGAGGATACAAGTAATCTCTATACATGTGCCTGGATGAAATATCTCTTAAATCTGGTTTCATGTATAGGCCATTTCTTCATATATCTTTTTATCCCCCTTGCAATTTGTTTGTGGAAGGATCTAAGTTATTTGTCCTGTAGAGTTTACTACAGTTTTATTTTCGTAAAAGCATTCCTGTGGTGCCACTTAATATGCTCCTGTGACCCTGTATTTCTTGTGAATTGATAACAATTCCTAATTGGTAATTAGGAATTTGGAAATATTTCATCATAGTTGGTGATGTGTCCTTCCATCAGAAAATATATAATAATCTGTCTCCTTTTTTTTTTTTTTTGGTGATGCTACAGCCTTTGGTGATCCTTGCCAAGATCAATTATTCCATTAAAACAATCAGGAAAAAAAAAACAAAAAACCTCACAGCCATCAAGTTGATTCCGACTCATAACCCTTTGGGTTACTGAGGCAGTAAATCTTTATGGAAGTGGATTGCCCAGTCTTCCTTCTGGGGAGTGGCTGGTGGATTTGAATCACCACCCTTCTATTTAGCAGTCAAATGCCTTAGGCACTACGCCACCAGAGCTCCTTAATCATTCCATCAGGAGTGGCAAAATTATGATATTCTAATTGTATCATTCCTTCCTTTTTTATTAGATGGAATACTTGTATATAGTGGAACTGCTACTTTTCAACTATTTGATGACCTTGTAATATACTTTGTATAGGAAAGGTAAGATAAATGCTTGATTCCTTCCCTTTCTAATCAAATATAAAGATTTGCTTCTCTAGCACTTTGCAAATGTAATCAATAAAGGTTATTTTAGTTATGCTTTGTTTTGACTACCATTTAGGATTCATGAATTTAAATGGAATTTCTGTGTTTCAATCCATAGAAGTTATTTATTTGTTTGTTTGATGCTTAAATTGTCCCACTTGAGAAGGTCAGTGGAAACCTCTTCAAAATGGATTCCAAATCTTTATGGCACAATTCTGGTAGTCCCTGATAGCTTCTTTGCTTTCACGTAAAATAAGATATTTCATGCTCATTTTGTACTTTTTCTATGCCAGTACTACAGTCAGCTAAGTTTTCAAAGGAGCTCTCATTGTTTTTAGTGGGAAATTATAATTAGATATCAAAACCTAGGCAACAGAAGTAGTCATGCCATTGGACTGATCATTGTTTCTAGACATTTCTAGTAGTTTTTTTTTTCTTTTTCAACATAAAATCTATCATGAACTCATAATACTTCTAATTCAATTCAAGACCACAAGCTTTTTATTTGACTCCATTGATCTTACATTTGTATTTTCTTTTTAACATCAAAACTTAATCTTCAAAGGCACTGTTTGCTAGTATCTCATTTGTAAAATATTCAATCTTTGAATAATCAAACAGTCCAACCACCAGAAATTTGACACTGAAAGTTTAAGATATTTTTAGTTACTTTTTTTTCCCCCTTAGAGAGTATCTCACTGGAGATTTACAGCCAAATTACTCTGTGTTAAAATCACTTTGGATAGTTCTATTCTTGGTGCTTATGCCACCAACTGTATCCTTTGGACTTATTTGTTTTATTTTACCTTCAAGTTTGGGGACCACTTATTTAATTCAATTTTATATTTTAATTATGTAAAACACATAAATAGTTCCAAAGTAAAACTATAAAATGAAATGTATTCAAATAAGTCTAATTTTTATCCTTTTCTCCTCCATCATATTACTAACATCTACACGTATATAATTTTTAGAAATTAATTTTTATTTTAAATATTTAGTATAGCCAAACACATGTGTAGGTACATCTATTTTTCAGATAAATAATAGCATATAGACTTATCTCTATAGTTTTCTCCATTCAACAACATATCCTGATGCTCTTTTCATAACAACATACAGAAACATTCTTTGCTCATTTTTGACAAATACATACAGTTCCATTTTGTGAATATACTGTAGTTTAGTATATCAATTCCATGTTGATGGACAATTGAATTGTTTTGGTTTTTGTTATTAAAATACTGCCCCAATGCCTTCAACAAAAATAAAGAATTGTGTATAAATATAGTTTGGGTTCTAAATATAGAACCATTTTCTAATGGCTAAAATTCAGAATGTGCAAAGATGGAAAGGAAAACCACCTATACTTGCACAATTATGAATAATTATTATTAGCATTGTCCTTCCAATTTTTGTGAGGCCACCTCTGAATATGATTCAGTAGGTTAGGCAGGACACAAGATCTTGCATTTTTAACCAAAACAAGATGCTAACAAATGCAGATTATATATTTATATGCAAAGACATTTGACTGTGTGGATCATGAAAAATTATGGATAACATTGAGAAGAATGGGAATTACAGCACACTTAATTGTGCTCATGAGGAACCTGTACATAGACCAAGAGGCAGTCATGTGAACTGAACAAATGGCTACTTCATGGTTTAAAATGAGGGAAAGTGTGTGTTGGGCTGCATATTTTCACCATACTGAATCAGTGTGTGTGCTGAAAAAATAATCCAAGTAGCTGGACTGTATGAAGAAGAAAGTGGCATCAGAATTGGATGGAGTGTCATTAACAACCTGTGATATGCAGATAACACAACGTTTGCTTGCTGAAAGTAAAGAAGACTTGAAGCACCTACTGATGAAGATCAAAGACTACAGCTTTCAATATGGATTATACCTCAACATAAAGAAAACAAAAATCCTCACAACTACACTAATAAGCAACATTATGATAAATGGAGAAAACATTGAGATTGTCAAAGATTTTATTTTACTTGGTTCTAATCAACACCCATGGAAGCAACAGTCAAGAAATCAGACATTGTCCTGCATTAGGCAAATCTCCTACAAAAGAACTCTTTAAAATGTTAAAGAGCAAAGATGTCACTTTGAGGACTAACGTGCATCTGACCCAAGTCAATGTATTTTCAATACCCTCATATACATATGAAATCTAAACAATGAATAAGGAAGACCATAGAAGAATTGATGCCTTTGAATTATGATGTTGGTGAAGAATATTGAAAATAGCATGGGCTGCCAGAAAAACAAACTAATCTGTTTTGGAAGAAGTACAGCCAGAATACTTAAAAGTGAGGATGGCCAGACTTTGTCTCTTATACTTTTGTCAGTTTATCAGGATGGACCAGCCCCTTGAGAAGAATATCATGCATGGTATAGTAGAAGGTCAATGAAAAAAGGGAACACCCTCAATGAGATGGATAGACACAGTGGCTGAAACAATGGTCTCAAATACAGCAACAAATGAGGACAGTACGGACCAGGCAGGGTTTCATTCTGTTGTACAAGTGGCCACTATGAATTGGCACTGACTCAATGGCAACTAATGACAACAACAGCAAATACTCAGATGAGCCATTGTTGCTGATCCGCAGATAGCACTTCAAGTAGCAAGGGTATGGAGGATGATGATAGCCCCGTATTTTATTTAACTTCCTCTGAGACTTAATGACATAACCAGTCTTGGTTTGAGTTGAGTATTTAAATAAATGCATGGGCATTCTAAAAGTTATGTTTATTGAACTTTCTAAGAGTCTTTCTGAAAAGATATACCCTGTCTAGGCTATTTTTGCCACATCATCAATAAAGTCATACTACTGCAGTGAGTGATGTCTAAATATTCTTTCTTCCCTCTGTGTCCTTTGATCTAAGGGGACACAGTTCTCTGTTCTTCAGTGTCTGTATTTAGGCCTATTATAGATGAATGGCAGCTAAACATCAAAATATGGAGATTCTTTGCTGTGATAAGGTATAAAGTACCTTCTTAGTGAAGACAGATCCAGTAAGGAATTCTTTCTCATCTTATTCTATGTGTTACTGAATCAACACCAAATGGTGTTATATTTGAAGCCCTTCCAGTGAGCAGTGAGACAGGTCATGGAATATGACCTGATCAGGCTCTGGAATCTCTCTAGAATATATCTTCCTCACATCTTTTGCAGAACCTATGCTCTCAAATTATTCATTATATAAAAACTTGACTGTGTGGCTTTAGGGGTAAAGCTACTAAGAGGAATTTATATCTGTTCTCAAGGACCTTAGAGTTTATAAGTATAGACAGGGAAAGAATTGATAATTATAGAAGTTTATTGTATAGTTAATGCTAGAGTAAGGTATGAGTAAGCACAGAGGAGAGAATACTAACTCAGTACTTCAGAATTCCCTCTCCCTTGGAAAAGTGAAGATAAGGGGCAATTAACCATAAGATGGAAGATGGGGGCTTCTGAGGAAAGGGAATAGTTTGTAGGCAGGTATATGTGTATTTAAAAAAAGAAGAAAGCAAAGCAAATTGAAGAAGTACAAATAATCTGTCTGGGGAATACAGGAGTAAATTATAAGTGCATGCATGGGTGTGCGTGCACTTAAGTGTTTATGTGTTGTGGGGAGGGCAGGCATTGTGTTGATGAGAAAGATCCTTGAGGAGATTAGAGGGAAACTAGATCCAGATATTAAAGGACCGTATTGACCTAGCTGAACTATTTGAATATAATTCTGGACATAAGGTTTAAATGCAGAAGTGTCACATACACACACACACACACACACATACAAAGTGTCAACAGAAGCCCACTCACTGAAATTTGGAGAATGAATTGCAGGGTGGCATGCCTGAAGGCTAAAAAGCTAATTAAGAGCCCTAGAGAGATTAATGATAACTAAATTTGTTTATGCCAATAGATGCCAATACTAGATACAAGTGCTATTTTGAGATATTTCATACTATTTACCTCTCAATGCAACCTCAAGCTCCTTATGTATTTATTATAATCATCTCATTTACATTAAAGTACACTGAGGTAAAAGTATGCTTGAATTATACTTCTGAAGTCATAAAATGAGGCAAATGTGGAATCATAACCTGACCCATGTAGTTTCTTTCCAGTGCCCACTTACTTCTCTACTGGGGTGTACTACTGTCACACATTTAATTATGTTTTCCAAAATATGTGTCAACTTGTTTAGGCCATGATTTCTAGTATTGTGTGCTTGTCCTCTATTTTATGATCTGATGTAATTATTCTTCATGTGATAATTGTAAATCCTAACTTCTATATTTTACGGAGGTCTGGTGATATAGTGGATAAGGCATTAAGCTGTTAAGCAAAAGATCAGTGGTTCAAACCCACCAGCCTCTCTGCAGAAAGAAGATGGGGCAATCTACTTAGGTAAAGATTTATAGCCTAGGAAACCCAATGAGGGTCACTATAAGTCTTAGTGAGGCAGAATTAGTGTGGAATGTATCTTGACTCACAGCCTTACAAGAGGGTAGAACACAAGTCCCACCCTTACTCAAGTCCTAACTTTACTCAAGTCACCACCCTTACTTAAATCACACATACCTTTTATCTTACAAGATATAAAAGGAGAGAGAAGGAAGCACAGAAAGGGAGACCTCACTACTGCCAAGAAAGAAAGCCAGGATTGTACTGTGTCTTTTGGACCTGAGGTCCCTGTGCTGAGAACAGTCTAGACTCAGGGGAAGATAAATATCAAGACACAGAGAGATCTCCAAGGAATGGCAGGCCCACGGATGTTGAAAGGAGATGAGACCTTCCCCTAGAGCCTGCACTCTGAATTTAGACTTCAAGCCTCCTAAACTAAATTTCTAGTTGTTAAAGTCATCCACTTTTGGTATTTCTGATAGAGCATCACTAGATAACTAAGACAATTACCCTCCCCATAGAGACTATGATGAAACAATAGTGCAGTACTCTTGAGGTTGTAGTTAGTTAATAGATTATTATTTTAACTCAGCAGAAGAAAATTGGACTCTAAGGCTAATGAAATTAAAAATGTTTATGTACTCTATAGCAAACATTTTGAAGAAACCAGTTATCAGACACTTCTTAACAGATGCTATTTAAGAGGGATGTGGTGGTTAAGGTGTATGTCAACTTGACTGGGCCTGGTTTTGAGTGGCTGGGCAGCTGGATGTTGTTAATCTCCGTGATGAGAGTAGTAGTCAATTCCGTGGTGGAATCTACTGGAGCAGCTGAATAGCTGCCTTAGGGATGTGGTCTGTTTCCAGTATATGAGAAGAAGCATTGTGAAATGTCTCTGGAGCTTTTTTGGCATGTTTGGACCCTCCATGTAGCTGAGTCTTCATCTCAGTGGCCTGCCATATTGTTGATAATCTTAGAACTTTGCCATTTTACTTGGTGACCTTGAGTTTATTAGCCTCAGCAGCCAGCAGCTGATTCAAGAGAAGCCTTCAGCTTAAGTGAGCTGGGAGCAAGAAGTAGAGCTGAAGCCCCAAGTCAAAGGGCTTTCACCCAGCCCCTGGAGCTGGCAGTTTGTACTTGGACTTCTGGCCCCAAAAACTGTAAGGGAATAAATCCCTGTTTGTTAAAGCCACCCACGTGGTATTTTCTGTTAGAGGGCATTAGGTAACCAAATCAAAGGCCATCTGAATATCACCTGTGAAATAATATGGGTGGAAACTTTCTGAGTGCATGTAGGTTCATGTGCGCTGACATGTACACAGTGAATAAATGTTTTTATAAGTGATTGGCTTAAAGTCCAATCCTAAGGCAAATTTGCCTAAGGGCAAATTTGGTGAAGACAAATTGATTAAAAACATTTATTCTTTTCATAGTTTAATTTCTGCCAAATCAGTCACCAATAAAGTAGATTAAAAACTCACTTCATTAGGATGATTTTAGAAGATTAAGATTCAAGATACAGATCCCAAGTCTTATTCTGAAAGACCTATATAACCTCAAAAAATTTACGTACTCTTGATTTTCTGTTTCAATATTAAAAGTACATATGTATATTCCAGAAAATTATGGATTGGATAAAACTTTTTATTAGATAAGTATTTTCAGTATAGAAATATAAGTACATTTTGATCATTACCTCATTTTATTTTATTTTTTAAAAGCATAATCTTTTGTTTTTAAGCCCCCAAAAGCAACGTAAGTGCATAATGTCTTAGGAAGTCTATGAAATCAGATAGTTCTAGGTTCAAATCCATTTCTGTCAGCTTGGGCAGATTATTTGGCTTCTCAGAGCTTTAGTTATCTATTTTGTAAATGTTGTTGTTGTTGTTATGTGCCGTCGAGTCAGCCCTGACTCATAGCGACCCCTCCTTGGGTTTCCGTGGCAGTATCACTACGGAAGTAGGATTGCCCAACCTTCCTTCCGAGGAGTGGCTGGTGGGTTTGAACCGCCAGCCTTCTGGTTAGCAGTCAAGTGCCTTAGCCACTATGCTACCAGAGCTCCCATTTTGTAAATGGTAATAATAATTCTATTTTACAGAATTATTCTAAGCAAATACATGTAAAGCAGTGGACATTCAACAAATTTTAGTTTGGTTATTTCTTTTTATTTCATGTCACTACAATTGTATTATCATTATTTGAAATGCTAATATCACTTCCCAAAGTTCTTTGTTGATTTCAAGCTTTTCAATTGAAATAATTACTAAAAAATACTAGATTATAATGAAGCATATAGATTTTGGTAGGTGAAAGAAAAACAAACAAACAATCAAAACAAGCTATGTCATATGCTTTGACTCTAACCAAAGGTTAACAGAGTTCACCCATAAAGGTGAAATGTTTTTTAGAAAAAAAATCCAATTTTCTCAACATGGCATTTAATAATATTAGCCATTGTTTGATAGTGGTATTAGGTATTAATTATAAAATAAGGAAGTTAGATTCTTGTTTGTCACAGGACCATGGTTTAACTGAAATGAGACTGCATGGTTTCATAAGAGTATGTGCTTCTTGCTGTCAATTTTCTTGTGACTGTAATGAGAGAGTAGCTTTCTGCTCAGGGATGTTTGACTCACCAAATGAAGTCAAACCTCTCTCAGTCTTGTTCAAAGTGTATGGTAATTCCATTGTACTTTGCCAACCATTACAATCACATTGTAAGGTAAGGAGCTGAAAGATTTTCTAGCAGCTAAGATCTATAAGTGACTGTCATTTCAATCCAGTATCTTGTATATAGATGAAAAAGTAATTTTTCATGCAGAAAAAATATGGGGTATATATGGGGTAAATCCTCCCACTTTTACCTTGATCGGGACATGATACTTAAAAGTGGCATACTATGCAAATTAAACTCACTTTTTTCTCCTTTCTTTTGGTTTTGTAAAATGGAGAATCACATATTGCATGACTTCTTCCTTTTCTTTGAACCTAGAGTTAGAGAAGTCACTCTAATGTATACAGGAGTGCTAAATATAGTACCCACTGCCGACAAGGAGATTCTGACTCACAGCAGCCCTACAAGACAGAATAGAACTAACTGCCCTATAGGATTGCTAAAGCTGGAAATCTTTATAGAAGCAGACTGTGTCATCTTCCTCCTGTGGAGCAGCTGCTGGGTTTGAAACCCTGACATTTTGGTTAGCAGCCCAGTGCTTTAACCACAATACCACCAGAGCTCTTCTAAGTATGCTAGCTTAGCACAAAGGATTAAAATGTAATGAAATTGGAAGTTATAAGTGCTAAGAATGGAATTTAATTAATATAAAAGCTACCAGATTTAATTTGTCTTTTGTAACATAGTGTTGGCACAACAGTTAAGTGCTCAGCTACTAACAAAAGGGTCAGTGGTTCAAACTCAACCAGAGGCTCTGTGGGAGAAAGACCTGATGATATGCTCCCATAATGACTGCAAGTTAGAAAACCCTATGGGGAAGTTCTTCTCTGTCACATGGGGTCACTATGAGTTGAAAATCAACTAGAAGATACTTGAAAATAACATCATAGTATTATCATAAATCACAGGGTTTTAGGGAAGATGGACTAGGATGAAACATGTAGGATGTATACAGATGTTAGGAATTAATATTGATCATCTTTCTTTTTTTTTTTTTTTTTGTCAGAGTTGAGAACTAAGGGGATTGTAACCTCTCACAGTTGATGTTACTATCCACATAGCTGATTGTGGTAATTTCAGGTTTGTTTACTGCCTGAAAACAAGAGGGTAGGGACATAGGCTAGATTGTGCCTTATGTTTCAGCAAAGTAGCAGGTATTCCAGCAAGGGCTCTGCCTTCTCTTCCGTGGCTGTCATTCACATCAAGCTGGTTTTAGCAACTGTGAGCCACTGAAGCTCCAAGGACATGATGTCACCTGCTGAAGGATCCCAGTCTGTTGTGACAGAATAATTGGTCCCTGGTACAAAGGAAGCATATGCAGTGATTGTGAGCATTCTGCCACTTGATGTCAGGAAGAGAAATTATAAACAGTGATGTATCCAATGTATGCCTGAAATTGTCATGAAAGTCCCTCACGCTGAAGCATTCTAGTTCTAACATGCATAATTACTTCCTTTCTGAAGCATAATTTCCATGCTGTATTTTCATGCATTGATAGCTGTGCTTCTCCCACCACTAATAAATCTCTGAAAATATTGAAGTATCTATAGACCTGATTTGTTGTGTTCTGCAAAGAGCACTATGATGTTGTCATGACATCAATCAAAAGTGGCATATAATCAAGACTCCCAGGTCTGAGCAAGCTCTATTGCTCTGCTTCATTGTTTGTCTTACTGGCAATTCCAGAAAGGGGTGTGTGTGTATGAGGAGTAAGGTGAGGGGAATGAGAAAGGAGGATCTGTCTACAAAGACATCTCCAAGGATGCCTTTGAATGAAACTTAGCCTCAGGAGCTGACAGAACTCATGGAGTATAAAAACATGTAACCCACCACACTACTCTCCCATAAGAAACTCTTCAGGCAGAACAACCAGTGACATGATGTAACGTTCTACTGATCTTCAGGGATGGAGCCTTGAACAGCAAGGTTGTTCATAAACTCAATCACCGTCATTTAAAAATTCCATATCTGACAGAAAGATGCCTTAGAGAAACCACAGTGGCTTATATAATTTTTTTCCAGAAACATTTTGTACAGAACATTTTCATCATTGCTTTTCCATATTGCTCTAATAATAGTAGATGGTATTTAAAAAAAGAAAAGAAAAAAAACACTGCCATTGAATCACTTCCTAATCATATCAGCCCGCATCAAGTTTCCAAGCTTTAAATCTTTATGGAAGTAGATTGCCTCATTTTCCTTCCGTGGAGCAGCTGGTGGATTTGAACTGTCTACTTTTTGGTTAACAGCCCAATGACTTAACCACAGCGCCAAAATCCAGAGATATCTTGCATCCATCTCTTGGAGTAGTAGGGAAGGACATGCAGACTTTTGCTTAGATTTAAAAAAAAAAAAAAAAAACACCAAGTCGAATCTGACTCATAGCGACCCCTCCTTGGGTTTCTGAGGTGGTATCTTTACAGAAGTAGATTGCCCTATCTTGGCTGCTGGGTCTGAACCACCAGCCTTCTGGTTAGCAGTCAAATGCCTTAGGCACTACACCAGTGGAGCTCCCTCAGAGCTCCTAATTTGCTATTTATCTGTTCTAGAAATATTCCTGAGGCTGCAGAGAAGTCAGTGCCGCAGCCCTTACTGATAAAGGAATGGTGAGATGGGGTGCTTTGTATACTTTTAAAATTCAAATTGGGTCTATTACTTGAGTTGTTTCTGGCTTTGTATAGGTACAAAAATCCAGGAGACATTGTTGTAGTGTGCTGTGGAGTTGATTCTGACTCAGTGACTCCATAAAACAAAGTGGGACTAACTCATAGGATTCCAAGGCTGTACTTACAGAGCATATCCCCAGGTTCACCTGCCCCAGTGGGTTCTAACTGACCTTTCAGTTAGCAGTTAGTACTTAACCATTGCACTACCAGGGCTCTTCTAAGAGACAATAAGGAATGGCTTAAATGTGGACTACTCTCTTCAATGAAAAGTTTCTTTTTAATATCTGAAAAATTCATCTATTCTATATTGGAACATTTCTGTCCCCAAATAACAAGTAAATACAAAGTTTCCTTGTGTATATTTTAAAGGGATTGTAACAATGCCTGAGACTTCCTTTTAAAGGTTATTTTCCCAAAAAGTAGCAATATGTTGTATTAAATAAACTGGATACTGCATTTATGCCTTCTTTTACTGATTGGATTAGTAAGTACATCCATCCTCATAGCTAGAAAATTTCTGTGAGAAGTCAGTATTAATGAATGACAGCATTTCCATAAGAGTTTTACAAAGGAACCATCTTTTCTGTACTTGTTTATTTTAGAAACACAGTTCATTGTTAGCATGATGGTTCATAAGTATGACAATGGGTTAATGATCACTGTCTCAACTGTGAAAACAAAAGGAGTATCTGGCAAGAAAAACCACTAAATACTTTTGCAGAAATAAGCTGTTTTTCTATTTTTCACATAAAGAAAAAGTATGCCTTGCTTTTTCTTTGTCTATCCCTTCAAACCCACATAAAGCTAAGCTAGACACAATTCATGTTTACAGGAATCAAAGACACTTTTATTTTTTGGTCCCCTGCCATTTCTTTCTACCATGGAACAATTTCTTACTGTGTTTCTTGCCAAACGAGGGTAGGAATATAAAGACTGTCAAGTGCCAGTAAGCCCACCTGAAAAAAGACAGGTCAAGGTTTTTCATTTTAGAAAGCCTACCAAATACAGAACAGGTTATAGTTATACGCTGCAATGCTTTCTGTTGACAGTTTTATTGTGGAGTGTTTTATTGTTAAGTTATATTGAACATTAAGTGATTGCCCCAGCCTGTGGGATGGCCTTCAAGTGTGACAATGTCAAATATTCCTGGTGACAGACCTGACATGAGCTGATTGCTCCTTCCATTTAGAAAACATTATGCCTTTTGCAACAAAGAGCAAATCAAAGTCTCTATTGATTGACAGCTATGTATACTGCTTTTGTTTTTAATTCTTTAACACTTGACACTCTCAGATGCTACTTTATAGAAGAAGGAGGCCAATTTCCAAGGCATCCTTTCCTTAGAATTCAAAAGACAAGAGAATAAATTGAAAATGGCTGTTAGTACTGATTTTCTCTAGTTTTCATTTAAATGTCACATAGGAAGTTTTGAAGCATGCTGATTATGTTATAAAATAGTTATTGACCTAAATCTTTGTAGATAAAGTACTCACCACTTTAGAAACATTAGTACTTTTATTTTTAAATGTAGGTAAGAATGTTAAGAATCCTCCAAATTGTTGACTACAACAGGTATTTTATGTGAGAAACTAAAATAATAAATAATCCCTACCTAGTTTGACCACCTATCAGTTTGTCTGTCAGTTTTTCATACTGTGGTGGCTAGCATGTTGCTATGAGGCTAGAGGCTATGCCACCAGTATTTCAAATACTAGCAGGGTCAACCATGGTGGATAGATTTCAGCAGAACTTCCGGACTAAGATACACTGGGAAGAAGAATGGGGCCATCCACTTCTGAAAAAATTAGCCAGTGCAAACCTTATGAACAGCAGCAAAACACTGTCTGATATGTTACCAGAAAACTTTGTGAATAGCCTTGAAACGCTGTCCGATTCAGTGTCGGAAGATGAGCCCCTCAGGTCAGAAGACACTCAAAATATAAGTGGGGAAGAGCTGCCTCCTCAAAGTAGAGTTGACCTTCATGACATGGATGGAGTAAAACTTTTGGGACCTCCATTTGTTGATGGGGCATGACTCAAAATGGGAAGAAACAGCTGCAAACCTCCATTAATAATCAGAATGTGGAATGTATGAATTATGAACCAAGGAAAATTGAGAGTTGTCAAAAATGAAATGGAATACATAAAGATAAATATCCTAGGCATGAGTGAGCTGAAATGGACAGATTTTGTCCATTTTGAATCAGACAATCAAATGGTCTACTATGCCAGAAAAACAAATTGAAAAGGAATCCCATCACATTCATTATCAAAAAGAATGTTTCAAGATATCTTGAAGTAAAACACTGTAGAGATAATATAATATCCATGTGCCTACAAGGAAGACCAGGTACTACGGTAATTTAGATTTACACACCAACCACTGAAGCCAAAGATGAAGAAGTTGAAGATTTTTACCAACCTCTTTGGTCTGAAATAGATCAAACATGCAATCAAGATGTATTGATTATTGTTGGTGATTGGACTGTGAAAATTGAAAACAAAGAAGAATCATTGGTAAGTGGGAAAATAATGCCGTTGATGGTAGAAATGACGCCAGAGATTGCATGATAGAGTTTTGCAAGACCTATGACTTATTCATTGCAAATACCTTTTTTCAACAATATAAATGACAGCTGTACAAGTGGACTTCACCAGATGGAATACACAGGAATCAGATCAACTACCTCTGTAGAAGGAAGCAATGGAGCAGCTCAATATCTACAGCCAAAACAAGGCCAGGAGCTGACTGTGCAATAGACCATCAACTGCTCATATGCAACTGCAAGTTGAAGCTGAGGACAATTAACACAAGTCCACGATAGCCAAAATATGACCTTGATTATATGCCACCTGAATTTAGAAACCATCTGAAGAATAGGTTTGGCACATTGAACACAAGTGACTGAAAACCAGATGAATTGTGGAATGACATCAAGAACATCATCCATGAAGAAAGCAAAAGGTCATTTGAAAGATAAGAAAGGAAGAAAAGACCACAATGGATGTCAGAAGAGACTCTGAAACTTGCTCTTGAACAGAGAGTAGAAAAAGCAAATGGAAGAAAGAACAAGATAGAAGAACTGAACAGAATGTTTAAAGAGTAGCTTGAAAAGACAATGTCAATTTTTGTAATAAAATGTGCAAAGATCTGGAGTTAGAAAAACAAAAGAGAAGAATATGCTCAGCATTTCTCAAGCTGAAAGAACTGAAGAAAAATCAAGCCTCGAGTTGCCATGTTGAAAGATTCTATGGGCAAATTATTGAATGATGGAGGAAACATCAAAAGGAGATGGAAAAAGTACCCAGAGTCACTGTACCAAACACAATTTGTGATGTTCATCCTTTTTAGGAGGTGGCATATGATCAAGAACCAATGATATTGAGGGAAGAAGTCAAAGCTGCACTGAAGGAATTGGTGAAAAACAAGGTTCCAGGAATTGATGGGATACCCATTGAGATGTTTCAACAAACAGATGCTGCACTGAAGGTACTTACTTGTCTACGCCTAGAAATTTGGAAGACAGCTAGCTATTTGGCTGACTGACCAGATTATTTGTACCCATTCCAAAGAAAGGCGATCCCACAGAATGTGGACATTTTTCAACAGTATTATTAATATCACATGCAAGTAAAATCTTGCTGAAGATAATTCAAAAATGGTTGAAGCAGTATATTGACAGGGAACTTCCAGAAATGTGAGCTGGATTTAAAATGCGAGCTGCGATGTGAAGTAAGGGATATCATTGCTGATGTGAGATGAATCTTTGCTGAAGGCAAGGAGTACCAGAAAGATGTTTACTTGTGCTTTATTTACTATGCAAAAACATTGGACTGTGTGGATCATAACAAATTATGGATAACACTGAGAAGAACTGGAATTCCAGAACACTTAATTGTGCTCATGAGGAACCTGTACATACACTAGGTGGCTGTCATTCAAACAGAACAAGGGGATACTTCATGATTTAAAATCAGGAAGGGAACGCATCAAGATTGTGTCCTTTCACCATACTTATTCATTCTGTATGCTGAGCAGTAATCCAAGAAGCTGGACTATATGAAGAAGAATGCAGCATCAGGATTGGAAGAAGACTCATTAACAATCTGTGATATGCAGATGACACAACCTTGCTTGCTGAAAGTGAGGATGACTTGAAGCTCTTACTGATGAGGATTAAAGACTACATCTGAAGGGTGGCTTAAACTTCAACATAAAGAAAACTAAAATCATCACAACCAGACCCAAAAGCAGCATCACAATAAATGTAGAAAAGATTAAAGTTGTCAAAGATTTAATTTTACTTGAAACCACAATCAACATTCATGGAAGCAGCAATCAGATAATCAGATGTCATATTGCATGGGAAAATCTGCAAAAGACCTCTTTAAATGTTGAAGAGCAAAGATGTCATTTCGAGGACTAAGGTGTGCCCAACCCAAGCCATGGTATTTTCAATTGCCTCATATGTATGTGAAAGCTGGATAATAAAAAGGAAGACCAAAGAAGAGTTGATGCTTTTGAGTTGTGTGTCGGTGAAGAATACTGAAAGTACCATGGACTGCCAGAAGAACAAACAAATCTGTCCTGGAAGAAGTGCAGCCAGAATGCTCCTTGGAAGCAAGAATGGCCAGCCTTCGTCTCCCCTACTTTGATGATGTTGTCAGAAGGGACCATTCCCTGGAGAAGGTTATCATGCTTGGTGTGGTAGTTAAGATTATGTGTCACCTTGATTGGGCATAGTTTTGAGTGGCTGGGCAGCTAAATGTAGTTATTCCCCATGATAAGACTGACAATCAACTCCATGGTGGAATCTGCAACAAGTAGCTGAGTAGCTGCTTCTAATATATAAGGAGAAGCTTTGGGAATGGTTTGCAGCTTTCAGCATACTTGAATCCTGGATGTAGCTGAGTCATCATTGAGCAGTCTGATAAAGCAAATGGAAGAAAGTTGTCTGCCAATTCTGAGACTGTTAATGGATGTGAATCAGTGGCTTGCCATGTGGTTTGGTTATATTGGGACTGTGTCTTTTTACTTGTTGACCTTGGGTTTGTCAGCCTCAGCAGCCAGCAGCTGCCTGAGTAAAGAAAGTCTCCAGCTTCAGGGGCCTGGGAGCAAGAGGCAGAAGTCCAAAGTCAAGATGCTTTTACCCAGCCCCTAGAGCCTGGCACTTTGAACTCGGACTTTTAGCCTACAAAACTGCAAGACAATAAGCTCCTGTTTAAGTCACTCATTTTTGGTATTTTCTGTTAGAGTGGCACAAAGTAACCAAAATACTTTGCAAAGTGGAGAGTCAGCAAAAAGAGGAAGCCCCTCAGTGAGATGGATTGACAAAGTGGCTGCAACCCAAGGTGTGCCCAACACAAGCCAGGGTATTTTCAGTGGGCTCAGGTATAGCAAGAATGTTGGGGATGGCACATGAATGACCGACAATGTTCTGTTCTGTTGTACATAGGGTCACTAAGAGTCAGAGCTGACTTGAAGGCACCTAACAACAACAGAGTTTGAATTAGAGCTTGTGGAAATGAGTAATTTTCTTTCATATTAAAAGCTGTACAAATATCATTTCTTTGTCATTGTTATACTCTGGATCCGCTACTGTCACTAAGATGCCAGGAGAAATTTCATGGCATTTGGGTAACTCTAGCAGTGGTTACTGCTCCATCAGTGGCAGAATGGATTTATCTAAGTCAGCTACCACTGGTGGGAAACAGATTCTGTGAGTAGAGTTCTTAGCTTTATTTCTTCTAGATCTATCAGGAATCACAATGAGAGAGCTGAGTAAACCTTAGAAATACTGAAGGATAGAGTAAACTGTTATATGTCAGCCACATCACCCTTCAGTGAAGAACTTGTTACCCCACACACTGAGAGTGTTGAGAGACAGCCTTCAGCTCTCAGCTCCCTCAGGGATTGTCTCAGCCTTAGAGAGCCACTTGGCCCAAGGTCATGCTCTTCTATGGGTCAAGCCCCGTGGAACATGTGACCAGTGTGATAGTGCTAACAGCTAGCAATCTCAGCTCCACTCAGCACAACGAAGGGCAGTTCTGGCTCCAGAGTTCCAGAGGGACCAATGTGAGGTGAATCACTGCCCCTTTTCTCTCTGCCCGCTCCTGCTGCCATCACTTTTTTTCACAGCTGATGACCCCTAAACCTACTGTCGTTGAGTCAATTCTGACTCATAGTGACCCCCATTGGGTTTCCAAGGTGGTAAATGTTTACAGAAGTAGATTGCCCAGTCTTCCTGCCGTGGAGTGGCTGGTGGGTTTGAACCCCCAACCTTCTGGTTAGGCCCTGTGCTACCAGAGCTCCCAAAGACTGTCTTTAATACAAACCATGCACTCCACACTCCTCAGGTTCTGCTTCCCAGGAAACACAAACTCTGGCAAAGCATATCAGACATGTTCAGAATTCTTACACTCAATTGTTTGCACATTCTAGTGACTTTGTAGGATTATGATCCTATTTTATGTTTGATAGGTCTTGTTAGCAATCTCAACAGTTTCACAGCTAATATTAAAAGTATAGAAATGTTATGTGAATGAGTCTAAGGAAAGTTCCAAGTCTTTCTCTTTACTTCAAGGATCAAATACCAGCTCTTGACTAGATTAGAGAAAACCAAAAGAGTGTATTTTTTGAGAAGTGTATTGGCTTTAGTCTAATGCAGAAGTTTTTACAGGTTTTGAGTTATGTGCGTGGCACCTATGAATGTTTGCCTTTTAAAAACCTCTACTCTCCTGATTCAGGATTTGGAAGAATTATTGCCTTCATTATCAGTACTCACTGATGCTGCCAATTCAATTATCTACAATGGAAAGCAGTGTTGGCCAAGATAAACTAAAACAATGAATTCTCCAGAATCACTTAATTTTGTTTTTTAAGTACCTTTTTTTTCTTTACATTTAAGTACAAATGCCTTATATACTATACATTTGAAAATACAACTTTTAAATAAACTGCCTGTGGAAAATTGAAAAAGAACTATATTTATATTTGATTCCTTCACTAAGAAAACTATAATCATATATAATCACAAAACAAAACCATTATCTTGCATAAGAATCATATTTTTGTTCTTATATAAGTCACACAGAATATTAAAAGGCAATAGAATGAATGTTGGGTCAGTCAAGTGAAGGGGTAATTGATAGGCACTTGAGGAAAAAATAGGCTGCCAGTTGTCAGACTGCATTCATAATTTCCTTAGCAGTTATAAATAAAATAGAAGGAGATGATTTACATGAGAAATTGTGTTTTTCAAACTTAGTCATAAAATGTATGAACATTTTGAAAGAAGAAATACTTTATTTCTTTTTTGTTTTAAAAATTCACTAGTCTGCTTCTGGAATTTTTATTTATTTGACTTTCTGGACTCTTGAATAAAAAGAACTCAGGACTTATGAACTTAAATGGACATTCCCCCTCCCCCCATTGAAGGTGGATATTCATTAGGAAAGCTGATTTTAAGTGCCCTTGTTCATCTCTCTGTCATTGGAAAATAGTAATAGCTCAGTGATAATAAAAGCCAAAACTCATTGCACATATTCCCTCTTCCAGCACTATACCAGCACCTCAATCGCTAGCTCCCAAGAGTTTCTCCAGAAGCAATGTGAGAAGCTTGATTAAGCCTATGAGAAGCTAAAACTCAGAAAGTTTAATTTACCTGACATCACCTAGCTATAATGTAGCATGTATCATTCAGGGTCAGTCGCCTGACTCTGGCAGCTGCATCCTTTCCAAAATACTGAACAGTAGCAGACAGCAGCTCTGTGTCATCAAAAGGAATAGAATCAGCTTCAAGTGGAAACAGTGCACTAACTCTGAGATGGAAAACTGTAATCCGTCCCATTTCACTGAATTCTCTTCATCCAGCTGTCAAACTATGCATAATGTGTCACTTCTTCTTTTAGACCCTCTAAGATTGAATTTCAGGGATTACTGTTCTCTCAGGAGCTTTCCAAAAGGTATTAGGCGGCCCCCTTAATATGTTTTATTATTTGACACTGATTTATTGCTATGCTTTACAAAAATGCTTTAATTTCTCTATTTTTCAGTATAAAAAATCATTTATACATTCACTATGCCAGAAGACATTAATTTGTTTTCATAAAATATTTGAGCACCTACTATGTGTTAAGCACCATGACAGGCACTGAGAAAAGAGTCATGCATCCTGCCCACTTCAGTGGTGTTTATTTTTTAGTGGGGAAAAGAAACAAGCAAGATGAGTTCTAAGGGCCAAATATTGACTGAGAAAGTCATATTAGAATTTGCTGTAATGGATTCATCTGAGAGCTGGTAACATTCTTAACCTGAGGACATTCTGAAATAAAAGGGATTTGTTTCTCCTAAAGACAATATTTATCTCATCATGTCTGGAAAACAATCAAAGGTTACAAAAAATCCATGGGTTAATATAAAGCAGTTTCAGAAAAGCAAGATTTAAAGCGTGTGTTTGCCAGTTAACATGACCTAAAGCTTTACATTGTTACAAATGGTAATAGTTATTATATGTACATTATATATTTATATTTTTAAGGTGTTCTAAAATATACAAGTGATTCTCTCTCCCTTTAGTTTTTAATCCTCTTTTCTTAGAGGTTGTATCATGGCCTGTTTAACTCGGATATACCTAAGATATACAAAACTCTAAATGCCCTAAGCCCTAAGCTTTTTCATAACTATTCCCAAATATTGGGTCATCCTTCTCAGCATATTAGCTCAGATGGCAGCCAGTTCTTCAAGCAGCTCATCCTCTTTATAACTCTGTCCAAAGCTTAGTGTCATCTTCCCATTTATTGGAGCTGGATTTGATTCATGACCCCACCTCTACCAATGTGACATGTAATTTTGGCCTCTTATTGAATGTATCTCTTAGAATGTTCCTGGAAATAATTTTCTCCACATTTGTTGGCTCACACTTTGAGGTATCCTGGATATATCTGAGAAGAGAGTTTCAGTATTTGGGGTCTGGGGACTTGGCCTGAGTGTAAGTAACTGGGTCTTGTTCCTGGTCTCTAAAGATTAAGCAGGAACATGTCCTGAGGGATTTCTTGATGGATATAGTCATGGAATTTTGAATTGAAAAGGATCTTAGAGACTACCTAATTCAACCATTTCAAACAGATGCAGAAACTCCAGAGCCAGGAGAGGTCAAATGGCTAGCCCAGGGTCTCAGAGTGACCTTGTAGGAAAATCCCAGGCCAGAATCCAGTCTCTGCTCCAAGGGTCATCCTCTTCCCAGGCTCCACACACTCTCTCTAATCTTTGGCACAACGTGGTTTTAACCCAATAAATAGGATTATTCTAAGCTTTGGACTGGTTTTAATGAGGATTATTATTCTTCATGACTATTATTCTTCATGACTGATGACTGAGTGAACTGGCTCAACTCTACTATGTGAAGAAAATCAAAGCAAAACCAACTATATTAGTTATCATTGAACAAGTGAGTTCTGGTGTAACTATTGGAAAGGATAAAAAAAATTAATGGATGACAACTGTTCATATATCTTTGGGTAGCTTATACATAAACCAGTCACTGTGTTCTTAGGTGATCACTTTGCAGTTCCTTTTTCCTCTGTATGTAATTAATGATAGAAGAACAATTTCCCCTCAGCCTACAGGTTGGAGAATCGGAAACTATACCCTTAACTTGTTTTATCTAAGAAAGGAGTGTTTTCTGTTATTGAACAACTCACAAAAAAAAAAAAAAAAAAAATCACTGCTGTCGAGTCGACTCCAACTCAACCCAAGCAATCCCTCTTGGGTTTCGAGGCATTATCACTATGGAAGTAGATTGTCCAGTCTTCCTTCCGAGGAATAACTGGTGGGTTTGAACCGCCAGCCTTCTGGTTAGCAGTCACCAGAGCTCCTGTTATTGAACAAGGATATGCAAACATATGATTTGTGCATTATTAATACTTTATTACTCAAATATTATTATTTTCCTATTACTAAATTTTAAGGACTTCTGGTGGTACAGTGGTTAAGACATTTGACTGCTAACTGCAAGTTCAGTGGTTTGAACCCACCAGCTGCTCTGCAGAAGAAAGATGAGGCAGTCTGCTTCCATAAAGATTTTCAGCCTTGGAAACCCAGTGGGGTTTGCTATGAGTGAGAATCAACTCAGTGGCACTGGGTTTTGTTTTTATTTTTATTTTTTGGTTTTACTAAATATTACCTTCCTAATGATGAATTTTTTATTACAAATATCTCTTAGATCATGCTGAGCTTGTTTTAAAAAGAAACTGTACCACAGATTTCTTAGTCTTATGAAGACTCAGATTTTAAACAAATGATTAGTTGCATGATGTTTCTTCTCCTTTCTGATCTTTCACTAATGTTCATTTTCATGACTTGATAGATTCCGGTTACTCACTCCTGAATTTAAGTGTCTTCCTTCTCTCCTGGATTTAAGTGTCTTCTTCTGACCCCATATCAGGATAATTAAAACCCTTAACAGAAATTATAAGTAACTTCACACTGCAGAGAAATTATAAGGTATAATGTGCTATTTTCCTAGGATGTTTGAAGTTTACCATGTTACCAGTCCCAGAGCCAAAGAAGGGAGCTCTGGTGGCATACTGCCTAAGACATTTGACTGCTAACCTGAAGGCTGACAGTTCAAACCCACCAGCCACTCCTCGGAAGGAAAGTTGGACAATACACTTCTGTAGTGATACTGCCTGGAAACCCAAGGAGGAGTTGCTATGAATCAGACTCAACTCGATGGCAATGAGTTAGTGACAGCCAAAGAAAGGAATATGTAATGGAAGCCTATGGGCAGCCTTGTGCCCAGAAGACATTAACTTGTGTCCTGGTTCTGTGAGTAATGCCCATGCCTGGCATGCCACAGCCTATTTTGTCTCCTCTATACCACCTGAACTAGTCCTTTCTATAGCATAGGCATAGAAATATCATCTTGATACGTGTGCCTGTTTGTTTTCTGGCCTAACAACCTTTTCGAGTTCCTGTATCTGCCCTTCACATTCTCTTTAAACCACACTAGTGACAAATGTGAGTGAAAAAAATACTTTCTGCCTTAATGCATTTGTATACGTAGTATCTCTGCTTCCACTAACTTTGTACACTGTCTTGAGAACAGTGAACCCAGGCAGTGAACTCAAATTTTGCTAAAAATCTATTCTGCCTTTCAAGAAATGTTTCTTGACCATCTATGTGCCAGGATCTCTGAAGCCACATCAATGAACAAATCAAGCAAATATCCTTGTATTATAGGACATATTGTGCCATATTACTCTGAAGAAAAATTAGACATGTAAGAGGAGTATGGTAAGTGCATATATGTGTGTACACAAATTTAAATAAAGTGGTAAAAGAAGACCTGTGTAAGAATACTATTAGTTATTGTGGTAGTTATGTTTGTGTGTCAACTTTGGCTGGGCCTGGTTGAGTGGCTGGGCAGCTGGTGGTAATTATTCCCATGATGAACCTGCAATCAACTCCATGGTGGGATCTACCACAAGCAGCTGAGTAACTGCCTTTGGAATGTGGTCTGCTTCCTGTATATAAGGAGAAGCCTTGGGAATGGTCTCTAGCCTATGACACGCTTGAACCCTACATGTAGTTGTGTCATTGCTCAGCAGCCTGCTATGCTCTTCCGACCTTGGGACATACAATGGACTTAAGTTAATGGCCTGCCATGTGGTTTGGTGACATCGGGACTGTGCCTTTTTACTTGTCACCCTTGGGGCTTCTATGCCTCAGCAACCAGTAGCTGAGTGAAGAAACGTCTCTAGCTCCAGTGGGCCAGGAGCAGGAGGCAGAGCTGGACCCCAAGGTTGAAGGGCTTTCACCCAGCCCCTAGAGCCTGGCACTTTGAACTTGGACTTAAAGCCTCCAAATTGTAAGAATAAACTCCTGTTTGTTAAGGCCATCCCATTTGTGGTACATTCCTGTCAGGGTGGCACTAGGTAATCAGAACAGAATTTGGTACCGAGAGAGTGGGGTGCTGCTTTGACAGATACCTAAAATGTGGAAACAGGAGTGAAGTGCGTTCTTGACCGGAGACCCTGACAGACCCCAGTATACTACATGACAGATGGCAGGAGCAGAGTCCAGAGACCGGCATGAGAGACGGCAGGAGCAGAGCCGAGAGAACCGGCATGAGACAGCGATAGCCTTACCAGTCCACAGAGGAAAAAGCTTGATGCCTTTGGTTAGGCGGCTTCCTGGCGGAGTGGGTTGTCTTCGGGCATTAATTTGTAGAAAAGATCAGCATGAAATGGAGTAGCAGGTTGGCTGTCCCACAGAGCAAAAAAGCCGAGTGCTTTTGGGGCAGGGTTTTTCAGCGGAGTAGCTTGCCTTTGGCATCAATTGGCAGAAGCGGAAACCAAGGAAACGGAAGCAGAGCTGCCTCAGACTGAAAGGTAAGACCATGGCCTTTGGGGGTGGAATGATTACAGCCCCCTAGGTTTCAAAGAGCCAGGCCTTCACCAATTTGGTTCTGGAGTGTGGGGCTACTCGTTCATGTGAGCCAGTGGGATGGAGCTATAGCGTCTGCCCAAGAGTGAGGGGGCAGGGCTGCCATGCCCAAGAGGGAGAGGAACGGGCCTGCCAGGCCAAGAGGGTAAGGTCACCACTTAGAGGAATTAGGGGACTAGAGCCACCCAGTGGAGGAGATCTGTATCTGTACAGATGCCAAGTTGACAAGGGGTGGAATTGTGGTAGTTATGTTTATGTGTCAACTGGACTGGGCCTGGTTGAGTGGCTGGGCAGCTGGTGGTAGTTATGCCCCATGATGAGACTGGCAATCAACTCCATGGTGGGATCTATCACAAGCAGCTGAGTA
>NW_006921590.1:1154634-1182013 GCF_000298275.1 Orycteropus afer afer | reverse complement strand
CTGAGTGAAGAAACGTCTCTAGCTCCAGTGGGCCAGGAGCAGGAGGCAGAGCTGGACCCCAAGGTTGAAGGGCTTTCACCCAGCCCCTAGAGCCTGGCACTTTGAACGTGGACTTAAAGCCTCCATATTGTAAGAATAAACTCCTGTTTGTTAAGGCCATCCCATTTGTGGTATATTCTTGTCAGAGTGGCACTAGGTAACCAAAACAGTTATCCAATGCTACTATAACAGCAATACCACAAGTAGCAGGTTTTAACAAGTTTATTTTCTCACACTACAAGAGACTGGAAGTTTGAATTCAGGGCACCAGCTCTAGAGGAAGGCTTTCTCTGTTGACTCTTGGGGAAAGTCTTCATCTCTTTTCAGCTTGTTTCTTAGTTCCTTGGAGATCTCCATGTGGTATAACATCTGTCTTCCCACTTTTCTGTTTCTTTTGCTACTTGTTTAATCTGTTCTGTTATATCTCAAAAGAGATTGATATAGGACACACTGTACACCAATGTCTCATGAACATAACAAAACCCTATTCCCAAATGGGATTATAACCACAGGTATAGTTGGATTTACAAGACATATGTTGAGGGATACAATTAAATCCATAACAGAGACACATGTGCAAAGATCTGAAGAAAGTGTAGAGTGTCTTAGTGTTTTCTGGGGAAAGATGATTCTAAGCAGAGAGAAGTGGTCAAGGGCAGAAGCCCTGAGGCAGATGCTGGCTATTTGGAGAATAGCAAGTGGGTCCAGGTGCTAAAGCAGAATGAACAAGGGAAAACTAATAGGTGATATAGTCAGAGAGGAAGCAGAGAACCTTGCAGGGTAGGGCCGTGGAGACCATTTAATAGATGTTAGCTTTCATTCTGAGTAAGATGGGAAGCCATTGTAGACATTTAGCAGGAGAGTTACATTCACAGTGTTGAAAGAATCACTCAATCTGGTGAGTTAAGAAAAGGGTAGGCAAAGGGGGAAGAAGGAAGAACAGTTATGAGGCTATTGTGACAATCTGCTTTAGAGATGATGGAGAACTGGACCAGTGGGCAGCAGTGGAGATGTGAATAAGTGCGTGAATTCTGGATGATTTTGAGGATGGAACTATCAGGATTTAGTGACAGATTGAATTCTGAATATAAAGAGAGAGGAGTCAAGAATGATTCCAATTTTTGTGACCCGAGCAACTAAAGATTTACATTTACCATTTATGAGATGAGAAAGGAACTAATTGGAATGGGGGAAGCACACAAGAAATGGAAATGTTGAACAGGCAGTTAGATGTATGAGTCTAGCAATGAAGAGAAAGTTCAGAGCAAAAGGTGTGACATACAATTGGAATTTAAAGACTTGGGACTTGATAAGATAACCTCCTAAGGGATCATGTGCAGGATAGAAATGACAAGAGGAAGAGGTACCTGAAAGTGAATATTAATCTCTACACAGCTCTCTTAGAAACACAAAGTTGTTGTTGGTATTGGTTGCCTTGAGTTGATGCCAATTCATGGCAACCCCATATGACCCAAAAAGAAGAGATATAATAAGTTACTTTATTTATTTATTTTTCCATTTAACAAGTAAGGTAAAATGGATTAGATTGTGGAAAGTAATTTTAGATACTTAGGTGGGTGTGTGCCCACACATACTCACTTAGCTCTGAAGAAATGAAGGCAACATTGAAGGGTCTCTTTCTGAAACTTGGCGGGTGATGAATACAACAACGGTTACAGGCCTTGAGGCAAATCTTTTTTCCTGGGCCCAAGTCTGATTATTTGGGTAGTGTGCTATGTATTTCCATGCTACAGAGCACAAGGGGATCTTGTGTAGTTTCATCACTCAGAGATAATAGATGATTGTTTTAATTTTTTTGAGAAAAAAAAAAAAAAAAAAGCAAGTTATTGAAGATAATTCCTTCCCCCGTTGCAGTCACCGCACCTCTGCCCAATAATGGTTTTGTTTGAAACTTTGGCTTTAGGAGTATTTTCTGGAAGGTAATTTCCTTTTCCTTTGTGAACTGTAAAATGTGCTCCAGTGAAGCAGATTTACTTCTTTAATGAGCTTCTGTGGAGCCCAGGAGTTGATTGAGGGGAACCCTTTGTAACAAGCACTGTGCTTGCTGTTTCATCCATGTCTTCCTCTCATTCTCTTGATTTCCCTGAGATACCAGTGTAGGGAACTTTGTGTCTGAGTAAGTTAGTGGTCAAGTTAATAAAATGGGTCTCTGTACCTCAAATTCTATGCTCTTTTCTCTGTTTAGCACAGAGAAACTCTACTTTCCCATTTTTCTCCAAAGACTATCTATAGTTTAAGTGCAGCATGTTTTCCTGAAGTTGTAAGTCTCTCTGCTGTCTCTGTTTTTCCCTTGAAATACATGTTTAATTGTCTTTCAAGCAGATGACTAAGAATGCATTTTCATAGTAAATTAGGTGTTGTGGGCAGTGTAGATGGTTTGCGCTAGGTTGCTGATCAAAAGGTTGGAGGTTTGAATCCACCCATCAGTAGCACAGAAGAAAAGCCTAGTGTTCTACTTTTGTAAGATCTCAGCCATTGAAAACCCTTGGCATGCAGTTCTGTGGTGACATACAGGGAGTTTCCATGACTTAGAACTGACTCAATGATAATAGGTTTTCTGGGTTTTGTGTTAACAGCACCTTCCCTTGGAGAACTTCCCTGTGTGTTCAGTGTGCAATCACATAATCCTCATTGCTCACAAATGATTGTTTTTAGAATTGCATAGGCCTGGTTGCGGAGGCACAGATAAATGAACAGTTGTTCTCAAAGTTAAAAGATGTAATCATGGGCCCAGATTCAGTTCCCTACTGACAATGCATTTCTTTATAGGTGTCCTCCCTGTTTGAGCTTTATAGTTGTTCAATGAAGGGAATGTGAAATTTAATACATTACTTCTTATATTTCTGAAGATTTCTCCAGTGTGCGCTTTTAGTCTGGTTATGTTTTGGTGCCTTCTTTTTTTATTATTATTGTTCTGCCTTACTGTTCCTAGAAAATGAAGAAAACCTGTCTTAAAACATGATGTTTTAATTCTGATGACTCTAACACCAGAATGGGAGCTCTGGAAGCATAGTGGCTAAGACACTTGACTGCTAACCAGAAGGCTGGCAGTTCAAACCCACCAGCCACTCCTCTTAAGGAAGATGGGGCAATCTACTTTCCTAGTGATACTGCCTCGGAAACCCAAGGAGGGGTCACTATGAGTCGGGTCCAACTTGACAGTACATAACAACAACAACAACACCAGAATACATCATTGGCCTCTAAATTCACACTTTTCAACAAAAAGATTGGCAAATATTAAAAAGAAGGATAACATTGCTGTCGTAGAAGTTTGAGGAAAATAGAACTTTACATACTGTTGGTAGAAGGGTAAATTGTGATGAAAGGTAATACCTAAAACACATTAAATTTGCATCTCTTTTCATCTAATAATTCTCCTTCTAAAAATGTAGCCTCCGGATATAGTCACATATACAGCTATTGAGTCAGATATCTAAGCAGAGGTATCTGGGCCAGAATATTTTTTCATTGCAGCATTGTTGAAAGATAAAGGGTTCTTATACAACTTTTTAAAAGAAAAGGAGTTAGCTTTGAATTTACATTTATTAATTTGCTAATGCTAAAAGAGATCCATATTTGTACCCATTCCACAGAATGTGGAAATTATTGAAAACTATCATTAATATCACATGTAAGTAAAATCTTACTGAAGATAATTAAAAAATGGCTGCAGCAGTATATTGACAGGGAACTTCCAGAAACACAAGCTGGATTCAAAAGAGGACATAGAATGAGGGATGTCAGATGGTTCTTAGCTGAAAGCAAAGAATACCAGAAAGATATTTACTTGTGTTTTATTGACTAAGCAAAAGCATTCAATTGTGTAGGTCATTACAAATTATGGATAACATTAAGAAGAATGGGAATTCCAGAACACTTAATTGTACTCATGAGGAACCTGTACATAGACCAGGAAGCTGTCTGTCATTCAAGCAGAACAAGAAGATACTGCATGGTTTAAAATCAGGAAGGGAGTGCATCAGGGTTGTATCCTTTCACCATACTTAATCCAATCTGTATGCTGATTGGATTACTGAGAAACTGGACTACATGAAGAAGAATGCAGCATCAGAATTGGAGGAAGACTCATTAACAACCTGTGATATGCAGACAACACAACTTTGCTTGCTGAGAGTAAGGATGACTTGAAGCACTTACTGATGAAGATTGACGATTACAGTCTGCAGTATGGATTACACCTCAATAAAGAAAGAAAACAAAAATTCTCACAACTGGATCAATAACCAGCATCATGATAAATGGAGAAATGATTGAAGTTGTCAAAGATTTGACATTACTTGTTTCTACAGTCAATACCAATGGAAGCAGTAGTCAAGACATTGCACAATGTATTACATTGGGCAGACCTGCTGAAAAAGACCTGTGATGAAGAGCAAAGATGTCTTCTTGAGGATTAAAGTGTGCCTGACCCAAGCCATGGTATTTTCAGTCACCTCATATGCATGTGAGAGCTGGACAAGGAATAAGGAAGACTGAAGAAGAGCTGATGCAGCTGGAATGTTCCTTGGAAGCAAGCATGGCCAGACTTTGTCTCACCTACTTTGGGCATGTTGTCAGAAGGGACCATTCTCTGGAGGATATCATGCTTAGTAAAGCAGAGGGTCAAAAAAAATGGGGAAGGCCTTCAACAAGATGGATTGACACAGTGGCTGCAATGATGGGCTCAGGTATAGCAAGGATCGTGAGGCTGGCACAGGATGGGGTAGTGTTTCGTTCTGTCATACATAAGGTTGCTATGAGGCGGAGCTGACTCGACGGCACCTAACACCACCACCACCACCACCACCACCACCCACACCACCACCACAACACAACAACCACAACACGACAACCGCAACACAACCACAAAGACCACAACAACGACAATGACGACGACCACACCAACAATAACAACAACGACAACAAATTATATTCTCTATATGTTAAAAATTTGCAATCACTGGTAAATATGAAAGAGTAAAAAAGAAGAATGTATAGTGGCACTGTACTTATGGCATTTGAATGCTAACCAGCAAGTTGTTGGTTCAAACCCACCAGCCATGCCATGGCAAGAAGGTAGGTAAATCTACTTACATAAATATTTACTACCTTAGAAACAAAATAGGGGTCACTATAAGTTGGAAATGATTCAGTGGCAGTGAGTTTTTTTCTTTCTTTTTTGCACTAGTCACAGAAAGAGCCCTTGTGGTACAATGAGTAAGCACTTAGCTGCTGAACAAAAGATTGGCAGTTCAAACTCACCATTGGTTCTTTAGGAGAAAGACCTGGTGATCTGCTCCCATAAAGATTGTAGTCTGTGAAACGCTATGGGGTAATTCTAACCTGTCATATAGGGTCTCAGTGAGTCGGAATCAACTCAATGGCACACAACAACCATCACCAGCTATAGAGAGCCTTATTAACAATTTAATGTGTTTCCTTCTAGTTCTTTTCTGTGTACATGTATTATGTACCAACATGATTTTTTTTTCTGCTTTTCCAGCATAATTTTATAATGTTGGTGTTTTCCTTTTATTAAAACTTTCTATAAGAACTATTTTTAATAACTGTGTTTTCCTCCCAATAAATGGAGTTATAGTAAGTTAAGCTTGCTCATCATGTATGATCTTTAGTTGTTTCCAATTTTGCTTTGATACACTCTGGTGGTAGCTGGCCAATAAGTACCCATACTTACTTTTTAAAATTAATTTCTCTGTCCCACATATCCTGACGAATTCTGGGTTGTCCGAAGCTTTATTAATAAATCTCAAGTCATTCCATTCTAATTTGTTTCTCTCTAGGTAAATCACATTTATGGCTGAGATTGTAAGTCAAGAAATTATAATCAGTACAGGAAGTGCACTTTTTCTTTTTATGTCAGCAACAGCATTTAATTTCAAGGCATAATTTTAGAGTAGCACACTATGTTATTGGAATCTTTTACCAATACCTAGCCTGCTATCTTTTAAGAGCTTAGACTCTGGCATCACTGCACCTAGATTTGAGTCTTAACTCCAGTAGCTGTGTGGTCTTACATAAATCCTTTATTCACTCAAGGAGCTCTGGTGGCACAGTGGGTAAAACATTTGGTTGCTAACCCATAAGGTCAGCAGTTCAAACCCACCAGCTGCTCTGAGGGAGGATGATGTGGCAAACTATTTCCATAGATATTTACAGGCTTGGAAACCCAGTGGGGGTCACTGTAAATCGAAATCAACTCAGTGGGAGTAGGTTTGTTTTTTACCTACTCAGAGCTTCCGTATTCTCATCAACAAAAGAGTGATGACAAAAATCCATACCTTGAAGATGAGATACAGATGTTCGAGATGCTGCAAGGTACAGTGCTAAGCACATAAAACCAGCTGCCGTTGAGTCAGTTCAACCTCATGGCAACTCTAGCTGTGTCAGAGGAGAACTACACTCAACAGAGTTTTCAATGGCTGGTTTTTCAGAAGTAGATTGCCAAGGCTTTCTTCCAAGGTGCCTTTGGGTGGATTCAAAACTCTAGTCTTCTGATTAGCAGCTAATCACATAATTGTTTGTGCTATCCAGGGACAGTGTTAGGTACTTTTTGTTGTTGTGTGCTATTAAGTCAATGCTGACTCATACTGACCATATAAGACATAATAGAACTGCCCCATAAGGTTTTCTAGGCTGTAATCTTTACAGCAACGGATTGCCAGGTTTTTTCTCCCATGGAGTTCCTGGTAGGTTTGAACCATTGACCTTTCAGTTAGCAGTAGAATGCTTAACCATTGCACCACCAAGGCTCCTTGTTCAACACATGTTGTTTTTATTATGTGCCATTGAGTTGGTTCTGACTCACAGTGACCCTGTGTACAACAGAACAAAAGACTGCACAGTCGTGTGCCATCCTCACAATCGTCATGTTTGAATCCGTCGTTGCAGCCACTGTGTCAATCTATCTCATTGAGGGCCTTTATCTTTTTGCTGACCTTCTACTTTACCAAGCATAATAATCCTCCCTAAGGGACTGGAGCACATAGTAGGTGCTTAATAAGAGATCAACACAATGCTGTTGAATCAAATTCCAACTCATAGTGACCTTATAGGACAGGGTAAAACTGCTTCAGAAGGTTTCTAGGCACGTTGATCTTTACAGAAGCAGACTGCCACATCTTTCTGCTGCAGAGTGGCTAGTTCGTTTGACCCACTGACATTTTGGTTAGCAGAGGAGTGCTTAACCACTGCACCACCAGCATCTGAGTCACAGCAACCCCTCCTTGGGTTTCCAAGGTGGTATCACTATGGAAGTAGATTGCCTAGTCTTCCTTCCGAGGAGTGGCTGGTAGGTTTGAACTGCCAGCCTTCTAGTTAGCAGTCATATGCCTTTTGTTTTTTGTTTTTTTGATATTATGGCAGTTTTTGTTTTGTTTTGTTTTTGCCACACACATTCCAAATCCTCCTCCTGTTCTTGACTTTCCTCTTTTCTCTTGCTTCAGGGCAGTGGAAACAATAGCTGTAGTTTGGATGGCTACTTATAAGCTTTTTAAAAATAAATAAGTTGTAGTTATTGTGTTGTTGTTGTTGCTGTTGAGAAGATACACAGCAAATCATAACCAATTCAACAGTTTCTAAATGAATATGTACAATTCAGTGACATTATTACATTCTTTGAGTTGTCCAACCATTCTTTACCCTTCTTTTCTGCATTGTTTCTCCCTCGTTAAACTCACTGGCCCTTAAAGTTCTTATCTAATCTTTTGAGTTGCTGTTGTCAATTTGATCATATATAAGTAGTTCTTAAAAAAGCATAATAGTCAAGGCTGACCTTTAAAAATCTAATAATAGTTAAACTAAATTACTGTTCAATCTTAAGATGAGTTCAGTGGATACAACTGGTTTAAGGGTTCAAGATTTACTCACGGCAACGGTTTCAGGGATTCATCCAGTCTCCATGGCTCCATAAATTCTGGATTCTTTGAGACTTTGAATTTTTTTTTCCCCCTGCCTTTCCCCCCTTTTGATCAGAGTGCTTCTGTAGAATATTTGATCAAAAATTTCAGTAATGATAGCCAGGCTCCATCCAGTTCTGGTTTCATGGAATAGATGGCAATTGTTCATGGAGGCAATAGGCACCTGTTGCATTTCCTCCTCATAGTCCTTACTCCCCTTCTTTCTAAGTTTTTCCAGGTGAACAGAGAGCAATTGTTATACCTTGGATAGCCAGTACTTTTTTTGCTTTCTTTCTTTCTTTTTTTTAATGGCAGCATCCTTTACTGAATGTTAGATTGAGCTAGCAAATCATTTGAGGGAGTGCAAGGGAGTGCAATGCCAGCTTTTGTCTTCATTTCACTGAACGAACATACAGGTATGCCATATATTCCATATAAACCGCCTTAAAACCAAGTGTGACTGCACTTCCTCTAAAACATTGTATCTCAAACTCTCACCTGCATGTGAATCATCCACAGAACTTGCAAACATATAGATCTGATTTAGTAGGTCTCAGGTGAGGCCCAAGATTCTCCATTTCTAACAAGTTCCAAGATAATGCTGGGACACGAGCCACACTTTTGGATAACAGGGATCTAAAACCAAATAATCAGAAGGAAACTTGTATGTTGTGGAAGTGTCCTTTATAAGAGCCTGGGAAGTGTTCATAAATATACATGCATTGATCTAAGATGCAGGACTAGCTAGACTCCAGATACAAACTGGCTTTGGGACCATGGACAAGTCTTTGCCATTCTTCAGGAACATTTTGGATATGCAAGTTGATTCAGTATAGTATTTTATGATCCAGTGTGTGTATCCCTGTGCTTACAAAGACATTATACCTCCTGCCTCCTTAGCTCTATACATGTACTGGATTAAGCTAGCAAATAACACTGGAGGACATTCCAGGATCCCTGAGTGTTGACACATATCATTACTACTATTATTAGTTAAAACTATATAAGTTAGATTACAAATGTAGATGTCAAATTGATATGTTAGACTTAATGTATCCAAAAGTGAGTTCTTGATTTCCCACTCAGATATAGTCCTCCATGTCTTTGATCACAATAAAACATAACTGTGCAAGGGAAGATGCAAATGTGAAAACCTTGAGATCATCTTTGAACCTTCATTTTTCAAATCCCTCATATCCTACCCATCAGAAACCAAAACAATTAAATCCGCTACTATCAATTTGATTCTGATTCATAATAACCCTATAGGGCAGAATAGAACTGCCCCATAGGGTTTTCAATGCTGTAAAATTTATGCAAGTAGACTGCCATATCTTTCCCCATGGAGCAGCTGGTACATCTCCACTGACCTTTTGATTATCAGCCTAATCTACCTGCAAAACAAGCCTTTTGTCTATCCACTTTTCTGTAACACCATCTCCACTGCCATATGTAATCACTTATTCTCCTCAACTACAGCAGTTGCTTCCCAGCTAATGGGAACCCTGCCCCATCTCTTAGCCCTCCATTATCTTACAATTTATTTTATTTATTGTATCTGAAATGCATTTGAGATGGTCTCCTATACATCTTCATTTAGGGTGCTTTTAGTTTTGCTTCTCTCTGAAGGAGCATCCTTCTGTAAACCTTTCTCCCTGTAGGCTGACAGAGGACTGTGGAACAGCCAGCACAGAAAACCACTGTTTGTGCATGGATAAGGACTGTGGAGCTCTGGTAGCATAGTGCCTAAGGCGCTTGACTGCTAACCAGAAGGCTGGCTGTTCAAACCCACCAGCCACTCCTCGGAAGAAAGGTTGGGCAATCGACTTCTGTAGAGATACTGCCTCGGAAACCCAAGGAGGGGTCACTATGAGTCGGGGCCGACTCAAGGGCACATAACAACAACAACAACAACAACAACAACAACAATGACTATGGTGATGTTATTGAATTCTGTACATTTCACTGGGAGCTAGTTCCTGCCTGAGAAGCTTGGCCTTCCCAGCTGGCTAGAAAATGTATAGATTCTATGGATTTTATAGTAGTTTTCTTTTCTAATCTAAAGTTCATCAATAACTTTCCTTTGTAAACATTATGATCTATGTAACCATTATAAGTCTTAATCTTGCACTTACTAAAAAAAATGAAAGATTCCCAAGAAAATAGAGAAAGAAAAAAGCTAAAAGAAAGCATGTTTTCTGCCCTTTTGCTCTTCCTATATGTTCACTATAGATTTCTAATTTGCTGTATGATAAGACAGGTAACAAAGGAACTCTGGTGGTATAGTGGCTAAGGTACTTGACTGTTAACCAAAAGGCCAGTGGTTCATCCACAGAAGAAAGATGGGCATTTTGCTTCTGTAAAGATTTACAGCCTTGGAAACCCTATGGGGCAGCTCTGTTCCATCCTATAAGGTCACTATGCATTGGAACTGACTCGTAACAACCGACAGACCAGAGTAGAACTTCCTGTAAGGTTTCCAAGGCTGTACTCTTTACAGGAGCAGATTACTAGCTCTTTTTTCCTACAGAGCCAATGATGGGTTTGACCTTCAGACTTTTCAGTTAGCAGCCATGTTCTTAATCATCAAGCTACTAAGGCTCCTCATGTAGCTTATACATAGCTAATACATAGATGGATTTGAAACCAGATCAGCCATGGAAATTTCTAGTGGGTTTTCATTGAATAGGCATATTTCTCACTGAGATCTTTGGGAATAATTTTTAGCAATCATGAATTCTTCATGAGAAGGTTTAATTTTGGGGCTTTCCATTCCATAACAATCTTTAAAAGATTATGGAAGCATATTTGAGAATCAACTGGATGACCAGTTAATGACACTGCTTTTGTATGCATTTATGGCTATAGCTACAAGAGGCCAAGGTCACCTGTTGTGGGCTAATGAGGAAAGAAAGAGATAATAAGCAAATGATGCTTTGAAGTTGAATGAAAGCTGTTAGCCTGGCAAGCTGCACTCAGATGAAGGTTTCACAAAAATGAAATAGAGAAAAGTGGTGAAAGAATCAGGATGTCACATGGCCCGTGGGTCTCAAACATTCAGTGTAACAGTCAGCATATTCATATTGCAGGCAGCAATTTAGATTTGCCAAATAGCATCATCCATAATATTAAATTAATGTTTTTAATTCTAATTGTGTTGGTTATTCAGGTTTGCTTTTATGCAATTTTAAAGTGTGTTTGGTTTAATAGTTGCATTAGAGCTATAAACAGAGGCATTTACACTTCATTATGTTTGTGCATATTTAAGTCTCTTTAATAAAAACAACCAAATCAACACAAAGAAGGCTATTATGTATATTTATGTATACTGTATAATAGATAATAGGTATATAACGTGTGTGTGTGTGTGTGCTTTTCTTCCTTAGGGTTTTATTCCATAGTATCTTTAAAAAAAATAAAAAACTCACTGCTGTCGAGTATATTTTGATTCGTAGCGACCCCTCCTTGGGTTTCCAAGGCAGTGGTTGGGCAATCTACTTCTGTAGTGATACTGCCTCAGTAACCCAAGGAGGGGTCGCTATGAGTCAAGTCCAACTTGATGGCACATAACAACAACAATAACATCTCTATGAAAGTAGATTGCCCAGTCTTCCTTAAACTCAGAAAAATTGACACTTTGGGCCTCAAAATTCTTTGTCATTGTTGGGCAGGGGCACATCCTGTGCATGGTAGGAATTTAGCAGCATCCATGGTCCCTATTCATTAGATGGCCGGTAACAGCCATCTCACCTCAGGTGTGATAACCAAATATGTCTCCAGATAATGCCATGTGTCTCTTGTGGGGCAACATTTCAGAATCACTGCTGTATATATTACTCACCTATGGGAAACATGCCTCACTTCATGTTGTGTATGGGACCTGTGTTTGATTTATATATACATATACATATACATATATATACATATATATATATGTGTGTATGTGTGTGTGTGTGTCTGTGTGTCTGTGTGTATATATATATCTCAGATCCCTCTTCTCATATCAAACTGTAAGGATCAATTCAATTATTTTACACTTTTGTTCTGACACCAGGATTTAGCACTTCTTCCTCTGTCCCTAATCACCCAGAGTTACACCAAAACTCACAAGTTGTAGGGCACTGTTGTGCAGACTCCCAAGTCTGCCAGAGACCACAGATGCCAACCACAAATTGAGAATCCCCATGTCACCTCATTTCTGACCTGCTGGCTATTAATTTGGGGTTTTGACACTGTCCATTCAGGTCACCAGCTTTAAGCTCAGGACTTTTCAGGGTACCCCTCACTTCTGACCTGCTGAATACAAATTTAGATATTCTCTCTATCCCTCAAGGTGCCAGCCATAACCTCAGGGGTTCCAGCTCCCCTCACATCTGACCTGCTGGCTCCCACTACTCCCTTGGGTTTGATAATTCACTAGAATGACTCACAGATCTTAGAAAATCACTGTAATTATGATTTAAAGTTTATTATAGCAAAAAGGTTACAAATGGATAGACATATAGGGCAATATCTGAAAAGAGTCCTCAACATGAACCTTACATGTCCCAAAGAGGGATGTGCTATGCTCCAATGCAGATCAATGTCTTTCCCCAACCAGGAAACCCACAGAGATTCTATGTCCAGAACATTTATTGGGGCTTTATTGTGTAGGCATGACTGATTGAATCAACCCACCTCCTCTGTTGTTGTTGTTGTTGTTGTTATGTGCCATCAAGTCAGCCCTGACTCATAACAAACCCTCCTTGGGTTTCTGAGGCAGTAGCACTATGGAAGTAGATTGCCCAACCTTCCTTCAGAGGAGTGGCTGGTGGGTTTGAACCTCCAGCCTTCTGCACCTCCTCTGAGATCTCATGATAACATGAGGCTAACTCCTGCCTGAGTCACCCCATTAGCATAAACTGTCAGGTGTGGCCCATACATAACACAGGCATTTCAATTACTCACAAAATCCCAATGTTTAGTGTTTTCTTTCAGGATCCAAAGACAAAGACCAAATCATTTTAGGTAAAGTTGTGTAAATACCATAGGTTGCAACCTCACAAAAACTCACCTGCTTTCTTGTCTACTGATGAGGAAATGACCCTCAGAGACCAGGTATAGGCTACATTATAAGGAAGGCATAAATGCTAGAACGTATTTTTTTTAAAATATGGCAGAACTCTTTTCTTAAATGCAGAGGGCCTGGATTCATTCTAGGCCAATACATATCATGTATAGCCACCACCCATCTGTCAGTGGAGGCATGTGTGTTGCTGTGATGCTGAACAGGTTTCTATGAAGCTTCCAGACCAGGTTAAAAAAACAAACCAAACTCACTGCCGTCAAGTCAAACCCGACTCATAGCAACCCCTCCTTGGGTTTCGGAGGTGATATCACTACAGAAGTAGATTACCCAGTCTTCCTTCTGAGGAGTGGCTAGTAGGTTTGAACCGCCAGCCTTCTGGGTAGCAGTCAAATGCCTTAGACACTACACCACCAGACTAGGATGGATAGGAAAAGAGGTCTTGCAATCTACTTTGAAAATCAGCCAATGAAAACCCTCTGGATCACAATAAACCAATCCAGTATCTATCCTGGGGTTGGTGTAGGACTCAGCCGTGTTCCTTTCCATTGTGCATGGGGTCATCATAACTTGGGGGCGACTTAATGGCAGCTCACAGCAACAACATGAGGAAAAAAACAAGCAGAGGCATGGAGAGCATGGTAATTGTGGAGGATAGTTGTCTACATTTAAAGTGAATATATCTGACTTTCCTTTATGCACCATTGCATATAGATACCTGAAACCCAGTATGAGTCTCCACCTTCATTCTCTGTATTATCAGTTGGAGAAAAATATTACCTAAAGCCTTTTAGTGGAGACCATAAGATGACTGTATACAAATAAAATAATAGACACTGTTCAAATTGTTGTCGAGTATGATAATCAAGATGTGCTAGTGAAGGCATATGTTAAATTTCATAGTCATTGTTCTTTTAAAAGTGAACTACTTTGATGAATAATACTGTTTTCTGGATTTTTTTTTTTTTTTTTTTTTTTTTTTTGCATGTGAGTTTAACTGTCAAGACTAGTAGCTGGTTTCTTTTATTTGACATTTGTTTTAACCTTTATTTGCAAGTGATTGCAGACTTAAAAAAAGTTGCAAAAATATCTCCACTGAAAAGTTTTTGTGTCTTCCTTCATAATTAATAAATATCTTTATTGAGATTATGCAGATTTCTTAGTTCTCTTCAGACTTTTACTCACTGGTTTTGTCATCACTGCTCATTCTTGCCTGAATAAATTATGACTCTGGTAGCCATGAGGTCATTTTCTAATTCTGCCATTTCGTCTACATTTATTATTTTGCATTCCACTTCATGGAATAGTTTTCTCTTCTCCCTCATGTATTTATTCATTTATATAAGTATGGACTCTTACTTTGTGGGATATAATCATTACTTTCATTTCGTATTTTGATGCTCACATGTTTGAGACAGAGCTCTCAATGTTAATTGCTTACTCTTTTCTCCTTGGTTAAGTACTCAACTACTAAACAAAAGATTGACAGTTCGGACCTACCCAGCAGCACCTTGGAAGACAAGTCTGGGTGTTTGCTTCCAAAGGACACAGCCTTGAAAATGCTGTGGACTATATTTCTGTTCTGCACTTAAAGTTGCCATGAGTCAGAATAGACTCAATGGCAACTAACAAAAGACAAGAAAAGTGTAGCATATTGGATATTGTACAGTCCTATTCAGATATTGGAATTCCCTGGATGGCACAAACAATTTACGTGCTTGGCTGCTAACCAAACAGCTGGAGGTTCCAGTCCACCCAGAGGCATCTCAGAATAAAGGCTGTGCAGTTACTTCTAAAAAATCAGCTGTTGGAAACCCTATAGAGGAGTCCACATGATTTTTATATGTTGTTCTTGTGTCCTGCCACTTAGCTGAATCCTTCATTTAGTTCCAGTAGTTTTCTTGCTGAGTCTCTGGGGTTTTCTATGTATAGGATCATGACATCTGCAAATAGAAATAGTTTTAACTTCTTCTTTGTGAATTTGGATGCTTTTTATTTCTCTCCTTTGCCTTATTGGCATGGCTAATACCATGCTGAATAGAAGAGGTGATAGGAAGCATCCTTGTCTGGTTCCTGTTGACAAAGAGAATGTTTTCAGTCTCTCTTCATTAAGAATAATGTTGGCTGTTGTTTTTGCATATATGCCTTTATTATGTTGAAGAGTTTCCCTTCTATTCCTAACTTGCTGAGAGTTTTATCAAGAAGGGGTGTTGGATTTTATCAGATGCCTTTTCTGCATCAATTGATGGGATCATGTAGTTGTTTTTATTTGTTTTATTTGTATGATAGATTACGTTGATTGTTTTTCTAATGTTGAACCATTCTTGCGTACCTTGTATGAATACCACTTGGTCATAATGTATATTAGTATTTTTGATATGTTGCTGGAGTCTAGTGGCTAGGATTTTGTTGAAGATTTTTGCATCTGTATTCATGAGGGATATTAGTATGTAATTCTCCCTTTTAGTGGTGTTTTTGACTGGTTTTGGTATCAGAGTTATGCTTGCTTCATAAAAAGAATTTGGAAGTATGCCATCTTCTTCTGTGTCCTGAAGTAGTTTGAGTAGAATTGATATCAGCTCTACCAAAATCAATTGGATTCTTCGACATTAACACAGAGATCTCTGAAAAGGAAATAAGGAAAAAATACCATTTACAATAGCTACCAAAAAGATAAAATACTTAGGAATAAATCTAGCCAGGGACACAAAACACCTATAGAAAGAAAATTAGAAACCACTACTTCAAGAAACTATAAGGCAACTCCATAAATGGAAGAATGTGCCATGCTCATGGACAGGAAGAATGAAAATTGTCAAAATATTTAGTACTACCCAAAACAAAGGAGCTCTGGTAGCATAGTGCCTAAGGCACTTGACTGCTAACCAGAAGGCTGGCGGTTCAAACCCACCAGCCACTCCTCAGAAGGAAGGTTGGGCATTCCTACTTCCGTAGTGATACTGCCTTGGAAACCCAAGGAGGGGTCGCTATGAGTCAGGGCCGACTCAATGGCAAATAACAACAACAACAACCCAAAACAATCCATAGATTCAATATAATCCTGATCCAAATTCCATCAACATTCCTTAAGGATATGAAAAATCTATCACTAAATTTATATAGAAATTTTAAAGACCCCAGATAAGCAAAGCTCTAATGAAAAGAAGAACCAAGTAGGAGATCTCACACTCCCCAATCTCAAAATCTAGCAGACAGCCCTGGTATTCAAAACAGCCTGGTGTGGGTACAACAATAGACACATATACCAGTGGAATGGAATTGAGAACCCAGAAATAGATCCATCACCTACAGATGGCTTATCTTTGAAAAAGGGCTGAAACCCATTAAATGAGAAAGAGACAGTCTCTTTAACAAATGGTTCTGGGAAAACTGGATATCCATTTGCCATTTGCAGAAAAATGAAACAAGATCTGTACCTCACACTACACATAAAAACTAACTCAGGATGGATCAAGACCTTAATGTAAAAGCTAAAAGTATAAAGTTCATCAAGGAAAGCTACAAATCTTTACAGAAGTAGATTCCCTCATGTTTTCCTGCAGAATATCTGGTGGATTTGAACCACTGACCTATGCCGCTACAGCCATTAGAAAGCTGCAAATCAAAACATTAATGAGATATTATCTTACCCCAGGAATAATAACAAAGTTCAATAAGACAGAAAAGAACAAATGCTGGTGAGGGTATAGAGAGCGTGAAGCTCTCATGCACTGCTGGCAGTTCTGTAAAATAGTACAACCATTATGGAAAACAACATGCACTTCCTCAAAACTGGAAATAGAAATACGATTTGATCCTGCAATCGCACTAGCTATATATCCTAAAGAAGAAAGAGCTGGGACATGAATACATATATGCACACTCATGTTCATCACAACATTGTTCACAAAGAGATGTCAACAGCCAAGTGCCCATCATCAGATGAATGGATAACCTAACTATAGTACATACTGCACAATGGAATACTATGCAACATTAAAGAATAATGAAGAAACTGTGAAACACCTCACAAGGTGGATGAACTTAGAGGACATTATACTGAGTTGAAAGAAATCAATCACAGAAAAACAAATACAGTATAAATCCACTATTATAAGAAGTCAAGGAAAGATTTACACACATGTGGAAACTTTCTTTGTTGGTTAGCAGGGATGGAAGGGAAAGGGAGGAAACAATGTTTGTTAAGTAAGAAATACATAACGATTAGGGCAAAAAGGAAAGGGAATATTTCAAAAGCAGGTGACCAGCATAATATCAATAAGGAAAAGGAAGACACAGAAGTACACAAGAGGTACAAGGAGAAAGTCACAGGGAAAAGCTAACCACAGGGAGGAAGTGGGAAGAGAGCTGTTAATTGTGGGGATTTCAGTTAATGTCATGAAACAAAATGTATATGAACTATTGAATGGAAAACAAATTTTGCTTTGTAAACTTTCACCCAAATCACAGTAGAAATTTTTGTAAAAATGTAGCTATTGTTCTCTATTTGTCTGGAACAAAAGAGAAAGAAGGAAACTCAACAATCAGAGAAGGAACCAGACTACATAAATGATTGTCTCCACGAACCCTGACTCTTCTACCTTGAGATCAAAAGAACTAGATGGTGCCTGACTACTACTACCAGGTGTTCTTTTCAGGGACATAATAGATGGTTCCTGATAGAAAAGGAGAAAAATATGGAACAGGACTTCAATTTTTTTAAAAATCCAAACTTACTGGGCCTATTGGGAGCTCTGGTGGTGTAGTACCCTAAGGCATCTGACTGCTAACCAGAAGGCTGGTGGTTCAAACCCACCAGCCACTCCTGGGAAGGAAGGTTGGACAATCTACTTCTGTAGTGATATCGCCTCAGAAACTCAAGGAAGGTTTGCTAGGAGTCAGACCTGACTTGAAGTCAGCGGAACTGGACCTATTGAGCTGGGAGGAGTCCCCAAGACTATTTACCTCAGTTATTCTTCAAGTCTTGAATCAAAACTATCTCCTGAAGTCTTAACCTAGGTAACAGTTTATCTCAAGCTCAGACATATATACACACTTACAGACACAATAGGAAAAATAGTATCCACTCTGTGCATTTATGTAAAATTATATGTGTATGTATATCTGTTTTTAAAAACGTAGTATTAAACTTTCTGTATAAAAACTGTAACCATCTGGGATAGAGTCATTTAACAAAGACTGCTGAAAACCAAGATATTAACAATAAAACCTTGCTAAGTTACCAAAAAAAAAAAAGAGAGAGAGAGAGAGAGAACAAAACCCTATGGAGGACAGTTCTTCTGTGACACACATGGGGTAACCATGCATCAGAATTACTCTGAGGCAAATAGTTTGTGTGTTGTGTTTTGTTTTGGCTTTTGGGTTGTTTTGTTTTTCAGGTATTGGAGTGATCTGGCAGAAGTTGTGATTTCCTCAAAGTCTGAGTGCCACTTCTGCCTCCCTAACTCATTGGAGTGGAGCTGAAGGAACAGAAGTCACTCTGTTCTTGGATCCTGGGCACATTTTATTGTCCATAACTATGCTGAGAATGCCAATAACAGTGAAGCTGAGGGGGAAAAAAAAGGCTTCTAATGAGTTTTAGCATTTTAATGTACTATAGGTTCCCAATTGTATGAATTTAAGAAGCTTAGCAATTCAGTATCTTCTGAATAATAGCATTTATTTTATACTCTAAATACTCCTGGGGAAGTCTCAATAACATTGCAGCTTCTTTAGTGTAATAGCTTTGGTGGGCTAATTGACTTGAACAGTGGAATACTCCTTACCAAAAAAAAAAAAAAAAAAAAAAAACAAACCCACAAGTCTTTGATTAATGAGCCCAGTAATAAATCATTAATCTTTTTAGCTCATAAATGATAGGAACAGTGTTCTATTTCCCTCTCTATGATATATTTCTAGATTTTCTTGCTGATATAGTGAGCATATTTTAAGGATCATCATCAATTTAATGTGCTTACCTCCACATAATTCAATATAGTATGTTTACAACTCTGAAGAATGTAATGGGACAAAGTCTAACTAGCAATTTTTTTTTTTTTTTTAATGAAAATGACTTATACTTAGAAGATATCCTTTTGCAACGTTCTAAATTTCCTTATGTAATAATAGGAATCATTATAGAAATAATAATGAATTACTGAGCTTCTGCTATCTACCAGACACTCCACTAAATTTCAGGTATATTATATTCTAGCATTTTCACAATAACCCTCTGAGGTTGTTAGTATTATTACCTCTATTTTTCAGTTCAGGAAATTTCTTGAAAAATATTAAGGACTAGTTAATGCCATAAAACTGATTGATGTCAAAGTCACCATGTGACTATGTATTCATGCATGGATCATTCCCACTGAAAGTTTTCTGAGGTTTATGAACAAAACCACTTTTTAATGAAATGGAAATATATAAATACAGGTAGTATCTGTGTGTTTTGATTTAAAATTGAGTTCCATTCCGAGAACTCTGTTGTAAATCGCTTCTGCTGTAAGTCAAATACCTGATTATTTTTGTTTTTGTTTCACTGTTAGCACCTTTAGGACCTATGGTAGCATAGTGACTAAGGCACTTGACTGCTAAACAGAAGGCTGGCAGTTCAAACCCACCAGCCACTCCTCAGAAGGAAGGTTGGGCAATCTACTTCCATATTGATACTGCCTCAGAAACCCAAGGAGTCAGGTCCAACTCGATGGCAAATAACAACAACATTATTCCCTTTTATTATCAGCATGTTTATAAATCTGATCTTTATTTGTCTTTGGTGATTGGAGCCATTATGTATAAATGTAATGACATATTTTAGTATATGCATACATACATACAAAAATACACAAATTTTAATTTACTCCAACAATGAAGAAGAGTTGGAAGACATTGAAGTTTTGTCTGTTGCAGTAATAACTCTACTTGTGTTACAAAAAACAAAAAACAAACTCACTGCCGTTGAGACAGTCCCGACTCATACCGATCTCTGCTTGGGTTTCTGAGGCTCTATCTCTATGGTAATAGATTGCCCAATCTGTTTCAGAGGATTGGTCAGGGATTTGAACCACCAGCCTTCTGGATAGTCAAATGCTTTAGGCATTATGCCATCAGACCTCCTCTACTTGTGTGAGGTTCTGGATAATCTAGATTATTCCTGGGAATGGGAATGGTGCATCTAGCCAGAAAATTGGTAGGAATTGTCTGTATGGTCCTTTACTGTTTTTGTTCATATAGTGATATCTCACTATCTTGTCCAGTTTATCCTTGAATTTTTTGGCATCTTCAACATAGCACTTCCTGCTTCTCCAGGTACATGCACTTTATGTTAGCCATATTTGTACTTGAAGCAATAAAACTAGCCATGCTGCCATTAAAATACTTCAGGTAGTCTTCTCTTTGGTATTCCTTCAGGTTTTCAAAAAGTGTACGTACTTTCATTTAAATTGTCAGTAAACTCTTAGGAATCCTCTTCTGGGTTTGGTCTTCCATCCAAATCATCGATAGCTTTTCTATCTCATGGATTGGCCCTTGCTGCTTCTTTGTTAAAATTGACAATTTTATGCAAATCACTCCTTTAACTGCCTCCAAAATCCTATTCTTATTCTTAGTGATAGTTGAAATGGTCAAATGAGAAGAGTCCTTAATAACATGCTACTTCCTTGACTTTCTCTCCATTATCATAGGCCTTAGTGATCTTCATCTTTTTATCCATGTCTAGAGCCTTCCTTACCTTATTTTTTATTTTTATTAGAACTTTCAGTGGCATGACTTCTCTTGCTAGACGTAACGCTGGGGGTATAAGCAGTGCACATATTACAGTTAGAAAAACGTGAACACCTCAGCTTAAATTAATAGCTGATGTTTCTTATGGTAGGAAAGGCTGAATGAGATATAATGCTACTGACCTGCCTTAAGAATACGAGTAAGATGTTTACTTGAATTTCATTGACTATGCAAAGGCATTAGACTGTGTGGATCATAACAAATTATGGATAACAGTGCCAGGAATGGGAACTCCAGGACATTTCATTGTGCTCATAAGGAACCTGTGTATACACTAAGAGGCTGTTGTTTGAAAAAAACACAGGGATACTGCATGGTTTAAAATCAGGAAACGTGTGTGTCAGGATTGTATTCTTCATAATTATTCAATATATATGCTGAAAAAAATTAAAAAATAATAAAAATAAATAATATATATATATATGCTGGACAAATACTCTGAGAAGCTGGAGTATATGAAAAATAGCTTGGCATCAGGATAAGAGAAAGACTCATCAACAACCTGGGATATGCAGATGCTTTCCTCGGAAGGAAGGTTAGGCAATCTATTTCTATAGTGATACTGCCTTGGAAACCCCAGGAGGGGTCACTATGAGTTGGGTCCGACTCGATGGCACATTACAACAACAGCAATGACACAGCCTTGCTTGCTGAAAATGAAGATGACTTGAAGTACTTACTAATGAAGATCAAAGACTACAGTCTTCAGTTTGGATTACACCTTAAACAAAACAAAAATTTTCACAACTGGACCAATTAGCAACATCATAATAAATGGAGAAAAAAATGGAAATTGTCAGGAATTTCATTTTACTTGGGTCCACAATCAACATCCATGAAAGTAGCAGTCAAAAAATCAAATTTTGTATTGCACTTGGCAAATCTGCTGGGGTTGGTGAGGGGACATCTCTTTAAAGCGTTAAATGTCACTTTGAAGACTAAGGTTTGCCTGACCCAAGCCATGGTATTTTCAGTTACCTTACATGTATGTGAAAGCTGGAAAGTGAATAAGGTAGAGCGAAGAAGAGTTAGTGCATTTGAATTGTGGTATCGGCAAAGGATACTGACAATATCATTGACTGCCAGAAGAATGAACAAATCTGTCTTGCAAGAAGCTCAGTCAGAATGTTCCTTAGAACTGAGAATGGCCAGACTTCGTCTCACCTCCTTTGGCCATGTCAGAAGGGACCAGTCCCTGGAGAAGGATATCATGCTTGGTAAAGTAGAGGTGCAGTGAAAAAGGGGAAGACCTTCCACAGTATGGATTGACAAATTGGCTGCAATGGTGAGCTCAAGAATAGTAAGGATTGTAAGGAGGATGCATGACTGGGCAGTGTTTCATTCCATTGTATGCAGGGTTGGTATGGGTTGGAGCTGACTAGAAGCCACTTAACAACAATATCATAAGCTTGGTCTACAATGAAGTTGGCATTAGAGTCTTAACAATGAAGTTGGAGTTGTAAGTTTGTCAGGAACATGTGCAGTTCAGTTGTCATGTGTTATTAGAGTTGAATACTGCTTGACTTTCTATCTGTTAAGACTCCCAACAGCAACACCACCTTCACTGTAGACCAGGCCTTAGCCTGCTATATGGCAGTGTTTTGAACAGTAAATCATGAAATTGAAAATTGAACACCTGCAAGTGAACATTTGAAAATTATAACATCAGCAAATTATGCACTACAACATTGCACATTGTAGTAATGCACATTACTAACAATAAGATGTGCGAAGAAAAAAACAAATGGTCATATGTGTGGTTCATTGTAACTCAAATATGTCGTAAGTCAGGAACTCCACTGCCATTGAGGCAATTCCAACTCATAGCAACCTCCAGTGGGTTTCTAAGACAGTAAATCTTCGCAAATTGCCCCGTCTTCCTGTTATGGAGCGACTGGTGGGTTTGAACTGCCAGCCTTCTGGTTAGCAGTCAAATGTCTCAGGCACTGCACAACCAGAACTCCTTTCAAGTCAGCAATTACTTGAAGTTACATAGACAGGCCAAACTAAAATGTGATGTTGTCTTAAGGCTTAACGTATCCCAGGTGTTCTTATATTTTGAGCATTAATTTTCATGTTCTTTATGTAACTGAAATTTTGAAATAGTTTAGATCTCCTGATCCCTATTTTGAGGAAAATAGAAGTTCAAGTTATAGTTGGTGAGATAAAGGGGATGAATTTGTATATTCTCGACTGGACCATGTTACCTAATGACAAATAGCACTTTATGATTGAAATTATGTGGTAATCGATCTACTAGACTGAAATTTTAGATAATCAGCAAACATGGTCTATTGTTACAGTGTCCTCAGGATTTAACTCAGTGACTGGCTTACAATAGATGATTAAAGAAATGTTGAATGAGTGTACAGATGAATGGTCAAAAAGTAAGCAGATAATCCATTTAGTAAAGTATCCTGAGTCACGATCTGTGAATCAACAAGTGACTTTGGCTTGGATTAGCGTTGTAATCATAATTGATAGTCAATCAAGCTGCAAGTCTCTTATCTGTTAGAAAACCCATGAATGGCAGGAAAACTGAGAAGGTATGTCCATTACTCCTTCATTGACTTTTTAGACAACCAAATGCTAAATCGGTTGCTGTGAAATTGATTCTGATTCATGGCAACACCACGTGTGTCAGAGTAGAACATAAAGTTTTCAGTGGCTGATTTTTAGGAAGTAGATTGGAGTGCTGGGTGGCACAAATAGTTAAGTGCTAGACTACGTACTAACTGAAAGGTTGGTGATTGGAGCCCACTAAGAGGTGCTTCTATGAGCAGGTCTTGCAATCTGCTTCTGAAAGGTCACAGTGATGAAAACTCTGTGGAGCATTCTACCCTGCACACATGAGGCTGCCATGAGTCGCAGTCAACAACTAACAACTAACACCACCACCATCACCAGGAATTACCAACATTTCAAGGCACCTCTGAGTGCATTTGAACCACCAACCTTTCAGTTAATAGCCAAGTGTTTAACTGTTTGCACCACCCATTCCGAAGTCCTGATGAAATAATTTAACACTGTTCAGTCGTGTTAAGAATAGGACTTAATATATGTGCCAAATAAAAGCTGGAGTTGATGATGCAAGCTACTCTCTTAAAGGCAAAGTGGTTTATTGCATTTGAACACCTTCAAACTTCTACTGCACCTTCTTTTGCTGTTTCTTTACCAAGGTCAGAATGTTGACTAGCTGTGGTGCTTATGTTTGTGTGCCAACTTGGCTGGGCCTGGTTCAGTGGCTGGGCAGTTGGTGGTAGTTATTCCCCAGGGAGACTGGCAATCAACTCCATGGTGGGATCTACCACAAGCAGCTGAGTAGCTGCTTTGGGGATGTGGTCTGCTTCCCATATATAAGTAGCAGCTTTGGGAACTGTCTTTAGCTTATGAGATGCTTGGGCCCTTCATGTAACCGTGCCTTTGTTCAGCAGTCTGCCATGCTCTGCCGACCTTGGGACTTACCATGGACTTGAGTTAATGGCCTGCTGTGTGGTTTGGTAACATTGGGACTGTGCCATTTTATTTGTCGACCTTGGGCTTGTTAGCCTCAGCAGCCAGCAGCTGCCTGAGTGAAGAGATGCCTCTAGCTTCAGTAGGCCAGGAGCAAGAGGCAGAGCTGAAGCCCAATAAGGCCATCCCATTTGTGGTCTATTCCTATCAGAGCAATGCTATGTAACCAGAACACTAGCAGCTTAGAAATGGAAACAAGATAGTATCACCTGCTTAACTTCCCCACACACACCTCACCCTGCAGTGATAAACCTGTTTCCATTGAATAATAAGCACATGCTCACATACACACACACACACACACACCCTCAGGATCACGTTCACATTTTGTCCAAGCTGTTGTTAAAGGATCCCAGGCTACCAAATGTTTTGCATTGTGTTCAGACTCATTTTGGAAAGGCTAGGATTAGATAAACCTAGAATATGCCTCCATCACTGAGATTGACTGACTTTTAATACACATCTAAGTTTGTTAAAAAAAAAAAAAATATATATATATATGTGTGTGTGTGTGTGTGTATGCCAGTGTAGAGCTAACTGCTTCTATAGCATGTAAAATGTGAAAATGTGCATGGCTTCATAGAGCCAATTTCCAGTGAAATCAATGTTGAACAATTTAGGAGTAAAAGTAGATTCAAGGCAGACAATAACATGATAGCAATAATTTGTATATAATGTGATGGCTTTTCACCCTTTTATATATTAAACATATTTTAAATTTATTCTTAGGTAGTAGAAGTTATAAGAAGCCCTAGTGGCACAATGATTAAGCACTCATCTGCTAACTGAAAGTTTGGTGGTTCAAACCCAACATCCACTCCATAGGAGAAAGATGAGGTAGTCTGCTTCCATAAAGATTATAGCCTTGGAAACTTTATGGGGCAGTTCTACTCTGTCCTATAGGGTTGCTTTGAGTTAGAATCAACTTGACAACAATGGGTTTGGTTTTTTGAAATAGAAGTTAAAGAAAAATAACCTGATATATTTTCCTTAGTGATTTGGGAAACTTTATCATTCCAGAATTGCAACATAGGGAACACTTTGCTAACTCATTTCCCCAGTATGATTAAATGTCTCTTGTTCTCAGGAAGGTGAATTGCACTGCTAAGTTGGTTTACACATTGAATAGCCATAGGACTCCATCCCCAAAGGTGACTCTTTCACCTTGATCTTTTGGAAAATGTAATGAGCAAGCCATGAAATACACTATGTTTATCTTGAAATCCTAGGCCTCTAATTCAAATAACTTGGGGTTTGAAATCTGATTGGGTCTCTCAGCTACTGTGTGACCTTTGGAAATTGCTCTTTTAACCTCAGTTTTCTCACATGTAAAATGGGATGCTGATGGTATCTACTTCAAACGTCCTTGTAAGAAGTAAAAACAAAATGAATTTAGATGACTTAAAAGTATAGTCTTTGACACATAGTAAGCCTAGAATAAATGTTAGCTAAGATTCATTGTATTACCATAATACATAGGGTTACCCGATTTAGTGAATAAACCTATAGCATGCCCAATTAAAATTTAATTTCAGATAAGCAATAAGGGGTGTTTCATGTAAGTATATCTCACACAGTTGTTTATGTGAAATTCAAATTTAATTACTGAGCATTCTGTATTTCTGTTTGCTAAATCTGGCAACCTTATATAAATGGAATCCTTGAGTGGTACCATTGTTTAAGGTCCTCAGCTCCAAACAAGAAGGTTGGGGGTTTGAGTCCACCAAGAAGTACCTTGGAAGAAAGGTCTGGTGATCTACTTCTGAAAAATCAGCCATTGAACGTCGTATGGAGTACAGTTCTACTCTGCAACATGTAGAGTTGTCATGATTCAGACACCTGCTACTGGTTACAGAAAATAGCAATAATAGAATCCTATCTTACAGGAGGAGCTCTAGTGATGCTGTGGTTAAGGCATTGGGCTGCTAACTGAAAGGTCGGTGGTTTGAACCCACTGGTCTCTCCATGGAAGAAAGATGAAGCAATCTGCTTCCGTAAAGATCTATAGCCTTGGAAACCCTATGGGGGTCACTATGAGTCATAATCAACTCATTGGCAGTGAGTTTGTTTTTTAGTTTTATCTAACAATTAATAATGTATATAAAATCCTAATAGCTATACATAATTTTTAGTAAGTATGTCCTATGCAACATTTTGACATATTTACACTTAAAAAAAATGTATTCATGTTTATCTGGAATTCTGATTTCACTAGGTGTTCTATATGTTGCATTATCAGGCAGCTCTAGTTTCGTAGAATATCATAATTTCACATGAATTCTGTTGCACAATTCCAGGAGTCACCCTTTGTGCTATGCTCTGGGGTTGGGGTCATTTACATAGAAAAAATGAGAATGGTTACCCTTGAGTAGAAGTGTATGTTGTTAAAATGTTTCACATTAATGACAACTTTTGTGTGAGTATACCAAATAAGGGTCTCAGATCAGCTAGTCTAAACTGTCATATTCTAGGCAAGAGTTTAAAAATGGTTTGTGTCTGTTCTATATTTATATTGTTGTTGTTGTTATGTGCCGTCGAGTGGGCCCCGACTCATAGCAACCCCTCCTTAGGTTTCTGAGGCAGTATCACTATGGAAGTAGATTGCCCCATCATTAGATGAGGTAATTATTCATAAAAAATTAATAGGGAACTGTAGTAAACATAAGGAGCTCTGGTGGCATAGTGGGAAAGGCATTTGGCTGCTAACCAGAAGGTCAGTGGTTCAAACCTATCCACTGCTCCGTAGGAGGAACATGAAGCAATCTACTTTTGTAAAAACTTACAGTCTTGGAAACCCATTGGGAGTCATTATGAGTTGGAATTGACTCGATGGCAGTGGGTTTGGTTTTTGGATAATAAACATAAGAGCCCTGAAGGCACAGTGGTTATACCACTTGGCTACTCCTCTTTAACAAATGGTGCTGGCAAAACTGGATATCCACTCACAGAAAAATGAAACAAGATCCATACCCCATGTGTTAGATTGGGTTCTCTAGAGAAACACAAAAAACCAGCAAAGTATATATATATATATATA
>NW_006921590.1:1153203-1154133 GCF_000298275.1 Orycteropus afer afer | reverse complement strand
GCCACTCAGAACTCAGTCATCTGATCCCATCATGGGAACAACCACACAGAACTGGGGTCCAGCCAAGTTGACACACAGCTCCAACTATCACACCCCACCCTAAACTCAAGTTGTATCAAAGACTTAAATGTAAAACCCAAAACTATAAAGTCCATCAAGGATAAAAATACGGTCAAATCTGTTGTTGTTGTTATGTGCTGTCAAGTCAGACCCGACTCATGGCGACCCCTCCAGGGGTTTCTGAGGCAGTATCGCTGCAGAAGTAGATTGATTGCCCAACCTTCCTTCCAAGGAGTGGCTGGTGGGTGTGAACTGCTAGCCTTCTGGTTAGCAGTCAAGTGCCTTAAGCACTATGCTACCAGGGACCCTAATTTACAGTATAAAGAGACTATTAAGCATAACCCAGAATGCACAGGAGGTGGAGGAGAAGCTAGATGACTGGGACCTTTTAAAAACTGAATTCTTACGTGCATCAAAAACTTCTCCAAAAGGGTATAAAGAAAACCTACAGATTTGGAGAAAATATTTGCCTATGACATATCTGACAAAGGACTTGTCTCTAAAATTTATAGAAAACTTTAACACCTCAACACCAAAAAGACAAAGAATCTAAAAAATGGGCAAGGGACATGAACAGACACTTCACTAAAGACAATATGCTGGCGGCCAACAAATACATGAGGAATTGCTCACAATCATTAGCCATTGTTGTTGTTGTTAAGTGCTGTCCAGTCGTTTCTGACCCATAGCTACCCCATGCGCAGCAGAACGAAACACTGCCCGATCCCACGCCAGCCCCACAATCCCTGCTATACTTGAGCCCATCATTGCAGCCACTGTATCAATCCATCTCATTGAAGGCCTCCCCCTCTTTCGTTGACACTCCACCCTACCAAGCATGACATCCTTCTCCAGGGAATGGTCCCTTCT
>NW_006921590.1:1147447-1149427 GCF_000298275.1 Orycteropus afer afer | reverse complement strand
GCTTACCTCACTCCCGGGGACTAAGCACAAGCCCGCCCGTGCTTACCTTGCTCCCGGAGACCCGGTCCCTCTCGGGAGGGTAACAGGGGAAAGTGTTCAGTGCAGATCAGTGAGGAAGCACAAGCCCGCCCGTGCCCACCTTGCTCCCGGAGACCCGGTCCCTCTCGGAGGGTAACAAGGTATAGCATCAAAGAAATTGAGGTTTGTAAGGAACCTTAGGAGGAAGAATGGCATTAGCCATTAGAGAGATGTAAATCAAAACAATGATGAGATACCATCTCACCCCAGCAATAATAGCCAAGTTCAACAGGACAGAAAATAACAGACGCTGGCAAAGTTGCAGAGAGAGTAGAACTCTTATACACTGCTGGTGGGACTTAAAATGGTACAACCATTGTGGCAAATGGTATGGAGTTTCCTTAAAAACTTAAAATAGAAATTCCTTTTTAACCAGCAATTCCATTACTAGGAATATATCCTAAAGAGGTGAGAGACAGAACATGAACATATGCACACACACATTCATCGCAGCACAATTCACTGTAGCAAAGAGATGGAAACAACCTAAATGTTCATCAACAGATGAATGGATAACCAAAGTATAGTTCATTCAGACAATGGAGTACTGTGCTATGTTAAAGAACAATGAATATGTGAATCATCTCACATGGATGAACCTGGAGGACATTATGTTGAGTGAAATAAGTCAATCACAGAAAGACAAATATTGTATGAGCCCATTACTGTAAAAAGTCAAGGGTTTGCTTAAGGAAGGAAACTCACTTTGTAGGTTACCAAGGATGGGAGGGAAGGTGAGGATATAATTTTGGACTATTTGGGGGCTACACGCTGAGTTGCGTAAGGAGAGTGTTGGTATGGAAAGAGTCTATGACTGGCATGATAACATTGGGGGAAGAGAGGACACCCAATTGTGCACATAAGATATAGGCAACAGAGGCTAATACCAGTGTATCCACAATACTGCATTACCACTTACAACAAACACCAGGCTACAGATAAATACATAAACAACTGAGAAGATCAGGGGTCAGTGAACAGGATTATACTCTAGACCAATGATAGATTCATCTGAGGATAATTTTGCACAGATACTAGTGATACAAAATAACCACAATCATTACAGAAGCAACAGAAGACAGACATGGAACAATCCCTCATAGACAGCTAGGCACTTTGGGAGAGAGAACCACTGGATCTGCTGACTCAGGTCCAGAGTATTGGGGGACTCCAGGCTTAGTTGGCACAATATAATACATAAAACTCTTGTTCCACAACCTACTTTGGTGAGTAGTGACTAGAGTCTTAAAAGATTTCGAGTGACCATCTAAGATGTAGGTAATGTCTCCTTTCATCAGAAGCAAAGAAGAGTGAAGAAATCCAAGGGCATTTGGAAAACTATCAGCTCCAGGATGTGATGGACCTTGAGAACAGAAGAACTAAATGGTGCCCAGCTACCAATGCCAACCACTCAGGAAAGGATCAAAACCGGAAATCCTGGATAGAGTGGGAGGAAAAATGTGAAACAAAATCCAAAAAACACAATAATGACCAGAATTACTGGTTGGATGGAGTCTGATTGGATCCCTAAGACTATGGCCCTGGGATACAGTTCAGGCCTGGGATAAAACTCACTGTTAAGGGCTGGCTCTCAACCAATAGTAATAAGACTTACATGCAGAACACCCAACCCAGGGAGATGTACCCACCTGCTCTACGGAGATACATCTTTTGGAGCAATTGGCCATGAGGCAACAGAGGTGCAGTATTCACACAGAGGAAAAGCTGGACAGAAATGTGTGCATAACTAAGAAGGGCACAGGGATGGGGGGAGCATAGGGAAGGGAGAGGAGGAGAGTGGATTAGGTTTGGGGATGGTGATTGGGGAGTGAAACCAAATGTACCGAAACTGTCAAATGTAAAACAAATTCTGCTCTGTAAATTTGCACCTAAAGCACTATA
>NW_006921590.1:1146354-1147007 GCF_000298275.1 Orycteropus afer afer | reverse complement strand
AGATGTCCATCAACTGAGGAATGGATAACCAAACTATGGTACATACACACAATGGAATACTATGCAACCCTAAAGAATAATATAGAATCTGTAAAACACCTCAAAACATGGATGAACATGGGGGACATTATGATGAGTGAAATAAGTCAATCACAGAAGGACAAATATTGTATCAGTCCATTATTGTAAAAGTCAAGGAAAGGTCTATCTATGGAAGGAAATCTTCTTCTGGTTACCAAGGGTGGTGTGAGGGAGAGAACACTATTAAATAGGTAGAGACAAGTATTGATTTGGGTGAAGAGAAGGGCAATATACCAAATGTGAGTGATCAACATGGTGGCACTGAAGAAGAGGAAGACAGAGAGAGGTCCACGGGAGGTACAGAAAAGAAAGATGAACCCTTTTGCACATAAAGCACTGTGTTGTCAGTGAAGGCAAGCATGGGTAAACAGATGGATAAATGGGTGGACAGGCTGAACTATTAGGTATGTCTATGAAGTGGAGAGTGTACTCAAGTCCATGTAGAGGTTTGGCAGACAGTGGTCCTATAAGTGTATGTGTATGATCTGAATTCCTAGGTGTATAGTAGAGCTGACAAGGGACAAGGTTGTAGTCACTTCTTGGTCACAGCCAGCTACCCAGAGGGACCAAGT
>NW_006921590.1:1138818-1146254 GCF_000298275.1 Orycteropus afer afer | reverse complement strand
ATATATATATATATATATATATATATATATATATATATATATATATATATATATATATAAATCGATCAATCAATCAATCAATCCACTTGTCTACTAACCAAAGTTTGACAGTTCAAACCCATCAGACACTCCAGAGGAGAATAAGCCTTGAAAAGCCTATGGTGCAGTTCTACTTTGTCCTATTGCATCACTATGAGTCAGAACCAACCCAATGGCAGTGGTTTTTGTTTGGATAAACATATGACTATATTTCATTCCATTTCCATAATTCCATAATTGTTTGAAGGAAAATCATGGTCATTATCGACAAATCAGGTGACATTATTCTGTCTCAGAGTTAAGAGAGCCCCTTCAGAATGGTGACTTAGAGAAAATGTGGTGTGATTTCTTTACAATATTGAGTAGTTCTCTATGGTTTTGTTTCATGTTCTCATTTTTGGCCATCAGGACCATGATTACAAAACCATACATATTTGTGATGTAGTAATTATTACAATGAAACTATAGAGAGATCTCAATATTGTAAAATGTTAATTTAGCATTTTCTCATAGGAGAAACCATCACATCAGGGCTGATAACTGGTGATACTGAGCTCAAGTTCTTGAGATGCATGTGGAGGGAGAAGTCAAGGAAAGCCAGGAATCCAATTTGGCTACATGTTCCAGGATCACAGGTAATTTGAATTCAGCCATAAACACTCAAGAGATGCATGTAATCATCCACTGCACATCTCAATTTGAAGCTGCTAGATGGATCTAGAGGTAAGAGCTGACACCAGCCTTAAAGGATAGCACAAATACCTGGCTCAGGGGAACTCTGAGTGTTGTTTCACATTCAGACCCTCCTTGGAGTGTTTTCACCAGGATGAAACTCACCAATTGAACTTGGGGCTATGAACTCCAGTAGCCAATGTGGTGTGTATAATAAATCTGTAATAATTAAATGCTTCCTTTAAAAAAAAAAAATCTTTGTTTAAAGAAATTTTTCTTATCAGTGCCTTGGGGGGAAACAGCTGGTATCACCCTTCTCTAACTCCATCAGCACACAGGACTTGTTGCTGTTATTGTTGGGTAGAGTTGACTTTCGATTCATAGTGACCCAGTATGACTGAGTAGAACTGCCCCATAGAATTTTCTAGGCTATAATGTTTAAGTGAACAGATTGCCAAGTCTTTCCTCCTTTGGAGCCACTGGATGAGTTTGAACTGCCAGCCTTTCTGTTAGCAGCAAAGTGCTTACCCACTGCACACCAGGATTCTTCATACAGAACTAGGGAAAGGGAAATCACCAGCTCTCTGCTCATGGAAGAAGAGGACATTTGAAAATATAGGGGAACCCCTTTTACTATTACAACGATAGAGGTCATCTGTATAGGGCAGCATTAAGGGTTGAAAGAATTTAGAGTTGGCAGTCCTTCCTTAGTCCTTTTAGTTTTTAACCTTGTATGTGTGCTTCTGAAGTTCCTGTCTTGGAGTTATTGTTGTTAGCTGTCGTTGAGTTACTTCTGACTCATAGGGACCCTATGTATGATCAGACCATTGTGTTCCATGAAGTTTTCATTGGCTGATTTTTTTGAAATAGATTGTGAGACCTTTTTTCCTATCCTGTCTTAATATGGGGAGCTCTGGTGGCATAGTGCCTATGGCATATGACTGCTAACCCACGAGGCACTCCTCAGAAGGAAGGTTGGGCAATCTACTTCCGTAGTGATACTGCCTCGGAAACCTAAAAAGGAGTCGCTGTGAGTCAGATCCGACTCCATGGCAGTGTTTGGTTTTTGGTCGATTTGGTGTTAATCTGGAGTTCCACTGAAGCCTGTTCAGCTTCATAGCCACATACAAGTCTCCAATGACAGATGGGAGGTAGCTGCAATTGAGACACTTTGGCTGGGTTTTGAACATGAGTCTTCCACATGGAAGGTGAGGATTCTACCACTGAACTACAAGGCTGTGCATCTCTCTTTACCTGATCAAGGCAACGATCTTTATGACCAGGAACGCTGATGTCCTACTATGGATGTCAGAGCTTCCATAGTCCCTATTATTTTCATATGTGTACAGATTTGAAAAATTAGCATGTATGATACTGAAGCAAATATGACCAAAACAGCAGGCTTCTTCCAAGCCTCATCAAAAGGTGATATAATTCCTATATCCATGCACCAAGACATGCTGATAATATCACAGAAATATGAGAATATCTTTGTAAAAAGTTTGTGTTAAACTCATTCAAAACTATCTGAGGCCTTTGAGGCAGTTTGTAAACAGGGGAAGCACTGATTCCCTGCTTCTCTTTTCAGTGTGAGAGAAAGCATTTACTTTTTATTATTACTCATTTTTAAATTGCTACAGCATTTAAAATAGACTCTTCTATTAAAAAGCAATTGCTCCTTTGTCTCCCATTGATTTTCCTTTCTACAGGTGAGATCCATCAAATAGCAATATTCACAAGTACTCTCCAGAGTCCTGTAGTGTAGGAGAAGAGGACTACTTCAGGAGTTAAAAAGTATCACTTATGATGTCAGTTAATTCACTTACTAACCATGTGACCTTGGTAAACCTCTTAAGATACCAGAACCAGTTTTCTCATCTATAAAATGGGGATAATAAATCAGCCATATCTACCTCATAGGGTTATTACAAAAGTCTAGATGAAATAAAATGACCTTTGAGCACTTTGAGTACTATAAAATGCCACTCTTTATAAGGTAATAGCATTATCGTCCATCTATATGAACTTCTCTTTCATTGTATTTGTAACTATCTGTAGTTACATGCTTGCTTTAGAGTTGTTTCACGTCCTAAGGGTATTACTGAATGTTTTGTCCCCACTGGTCAGGATAATTCATCCTGAATAAACAAAATGACTATAATAATAAATTTGTTAGGAGCTCTGGTAGTGTAGTGCCTAGGGCACTTGACTGCTAACCAGAAGGTTGGTGGATGAAACCCACCAGCCACTCCTCGGAAGGAAAGTTGGACAATCTACTTCTGTAGTGATAGCGCCTCAGAAACCCAAGGAGGGGTAGCTGTGAGTTGGGTCTGACTGGATCGCACACAACAACAACAATAACAAGTTTGGTTATACACAATATTGTGATTTACAAAAGGACTTTATAATATGTAAAGAAAGTAGAATTAATAACCTACTGTTACCCACAACCATTATATTTTAGGAAAAAAATAGGAATGTATTCCCCTAAAACAGTGCTACTTAAAGTTCAATCCACAGACTGTTACTTGTCTGTAGCAAAATAAGCATAACAGTTAGAGTAAGAATTTAAAATCTTTTGTAATAATTTGTAATCAACATGTCATCAAATCTAAAGTGTAATTTTGTGTCTATTGAATGTAATAATAAAAAGTTGGGGCCTGTATTTTGCAAATCTTTTTATTTTCTATTAATTCATTTTTACTGTCTCTCACGGTCCATAACTGTTGAAAATAAAAGTGGTACTTAGGAAAGCGTAATTGCAAAACACTTCTCTAATGGTCTCTATTAAGGAGCTCTGGCAGCACAGCAGTTAAAGCATTTGGCTGCTAACCAAGAGGTCAGCAGTTCGAACCCACCAGGGGCTCTGCAGGAGAAAGGTGAGGCAGTCTGCTTGTAAAGATTTACGGTCTTGGAAAGCTATGGAGCAATTCTACTCTATACTATAGGATCACTATGAGTTGGAATCAATTTGATGGCAATGAGTTAATGTCTCTGTTTAATGCCAATAACTGTGTCCTGGATATTGAGATGTATTTTCCTGAAATATAAGTATGGTTAGATTGTTAAGCTTTGAATTGGTGTTTCAAACACTAACGTGCTTTTTCAGAATCATGTTTAATCATGTTTAGTCATCTATGACTAGATGATAGTCATAATGTATATCCAAGAAATACAGGCCCAGATATCACTTTGATCTGGATATGGGCCACAATTTTGTCCTCCATATGTACTCATTTACTTAGTCACCGTGAAGTATTCTGAAGTTTTGAAATTGGCTTATGCTGTTAAAAAGCAAATGGGAAACAATAAATCTTGTTTGGCACTTTACATATGTGAAGGAACTCAAGTAAAGGGAAGCCATTTCAGGTAGAAAAAGTTATTTGCATATTCTTGAGTGAAATGAAAGGTCTCTATTCCAATGAGCAATGAAGGAGACACTTATCTCTTCTAATTATTCATGAGTACTTGATAAAACTAAAGAATAAATCAAGAAATCTTGTACAGTGACATCACAACAGAACCAATTGAAATAAAAATGATAATATCAGGATACTATGAAGAACTTTACTCCAACAAATTTGAAAATCTGGAAGAAATGGACAGATTTCTAGAAATACATCACTTACCTAACCTAACACAGACTGATGTCGAAAAGTTGAACAGATCCATAACAAAAAGTAGAAAATGAACAGTTCATCAAGAAGTTACAAACAAAAAAGTCCTGGCCCAGACGGTTTCACCGGAGAATTCTACCAAACATTCAGAGAAAAACTGACACCATTCCTACTCAAACTATTCCAAAAGACTCCTCCCTAACTCATTTTATGAAGCAGACATAACCTTGATACAAAAACCACGCAAAGATATCACTCAAAAGGAAAACTACAGACCAATATCCCTCATGAATATAGATGCAAAAGTCTTCAACAAAATCCTAGCCAATAGACACCAACAACATATCAAGAAAATCATTCATTATGACTAAGTGGGGTTCACATCAGGCATACAAGGATGGTTCAACATTAGAAAAACAACCAACGTTATCCACCACATAATAAAATCAAAGGAGAAGAACCATATGATCATATCAATTGATGCAGAAAAGGCATTTGATAAAATCCAACACCCATTCCTGATCAAAATTCTCAGCAAAATAGGAATATAAGGGACATTCCTCAACATAATAAAAGGCATCTATGCAAAACCCACAGCCAACATTATACTCACTAGAGAGAGACTGAAACCATTCCTCTTGAGAAAAGGAACCAGATAAGGATGCCCTCTATCACCACTTCCATTCAACATTATACTGGAAGTCCTGTTTTCAGTTGTTGTTAGGTGCTGTTGACTGGTTTCCAACTCATAGCGACCCCATACACAGCAGAACGAAACACTGCCTGATCCTGCGCCAGCTCCATGATCCCTGCTATACTTGAGCCCATCATCGCAGCCACTGTGTCAATCCATCTCGTTGAAGGCCTCCACCCTACCAAGCATGACATTCTTCTCCAGGGAATGGTCCCTTCTGACAACATGACCAAAATAGGCGAGACAAAGTCTGGCCATTCTCGCTTCCAAGGAGCATTTCAGTGCACTTCCCCCAGGACAGATCTGTTAGTTCTTTTAGCAGTGCATGGTACTTTTAGCTTTCTTCGCCAGCACCACAACTCAAAAGGATCAACTCTTCTTCGGTCTTCCTTATTCATTGTCCAGCTCTCACATGCATACGAGGTGGTTGGGAATATCATGGCTTGTGTCAGGCACACCTTATTCCTCAAGGAGACATCCTTGCTCTTCACTTGAAACAGTTCCTTTGCAGTTGACCTTCCCATTGCTACACCTTGTCTAATGTCCTGATTGCTGCTTCCATTGGTATCGATTATAGAACCAAGCAACGTGAATTCTTTGACAACCTCAATCTTCTCTCCATTTATTGTGATGCTGCTCATTGGTCCCATTGTGAGGATTTTTGTTTTCTTTATATTGAGACGTAATCCATACTGCAGACTGGATTCTTCAACCTTCATCAGTTAGTGCCTCAAGTCATCCTCACTTTCAGCAAGCAAAGTTGTATCATCACTGGAGGTCCTAGCCAGGGCCATAAGGCAAGAAAGAGAAATCAAAGGTATCCAAATTGGTAAGGAAGAAGACAAACTATCCCTATTTGCTGATGATATGATCCTGTATGTAGAAAACCTAAGCGACTCAGTCAAAAATCTACTGGAACTAATTGAGAGATTTAGCATTGTGTCAGGATACAAGATCAACATCCAAAATCAGTTGGATTCCTGTACACCAGCAAAGAGATTGCTGAAAATGCAATAAGGAAATCAATACCATTTACAATAGCTGCCAAAAAAATAAAATACTTGGGAATAAATCTTACCAGGGACACAAAAGACCTGTACAAAGAAAATTATAAAAAACTGCTTCAAGAAACCATAAGAGATCTACATAAATGGAAGAACATACCATGCTCATGGATAGGAAGATTGAACATTGTGAAAATATCAATTCTACCCAAAGCTATCTATACGTTTAATGCAATCCCATTCCAAATCGCATTGATATTTTTTAAGGATATGGAAAAAACAATCACTAACTTTATATGAAAAGGAAAGAGACCTCAGAGAAGCAAAGCACTATTGAAGAAGAAGAACAAGGTAGGAGGTCTCACACTACTGGATCTCAAAACCTACTTTACAGCTACAGTAGTCAAAACTGCCTGGTATTGGTATAATGACAGATACATAGACCGATGGAATAGAATTGAGAACCCAAAAATAGATCCATCGACTTATGGTCAGCTGATCTTTGACAAAGGGCCAAAATCCATTAAATGGGAAAGAGAATGTTTGTTTAATAAATGGTGCTGGCAAAACTGGAGATCCATTTGCAGAAAAATGAAACAAACTCTGTACCTAGCACCATACACAAAAACAAACTCCAGATGGATCAAAAAATTAAAGGTGAAACCTAAAACTATAGAGTTCCTCAAGGAAAAACTAAGGGCAAATTTAGGGGCCCTAATATATGGCATAAATAGACTCTCAAGCATATCTCAAAATGCACAAACAGCAGAAGAGAAACCAGGTGATTAGGACCTTCTAAAAATTAAATTTTTGTGTGCTTCCAAAGACTTCTCCAAAAGGGTCAAAAGAGAACCTACAGATTGTGAAAAAAATATTTGGTAATGACATATCTGACAAAGGACTTATCCCTAGAATATATAGAAAACTCCAACACCTCAATAACAAAAAGACAAATAATGCAATTAAGAAAAGGGCAGAAGAGATGACCAGATGCTTCACCAAGGAGGATATTCATGCAGCAAACAAACATATGAAGAAATTCTCATGATCATTAGCTGTTAGAGAGATGTAAATCAAAACCACAATGAGATACCATCTTGCTCCAGCACTAGTAGCAAAGTTCAACAAGACAGAAAATGCTGGCGAGGATGTGGAGAGATTGGGACTCTCATACACTGCTGGTGGGACTGTAAAATGGAACAACCACTGTGGAAAGCAGTATGGTGATTCCTAAAAAGTTGGAATTAGAAATACCATTTGACCCAGCCATTACATTACTAGGTATATATACTAAAGACATGAGAGCCAGGACAAGAACAAACACATGCACACCCATGTTCATCGCAGCACTATTTACAATAGCCAAAAGATGGAAACAACCTAGATGTCCATCAACTGAGGAATGGATAA
>NW_006921590.1:1118646-1136903 GCF_000298275.1 Orycteropus afer afer | reverse complement strand
AAATCATAGTCAATGTCATGAGACAAAGTGTATGTGAACTGCTGTATGGAAAGTGAATTTGCTCTGTAAATTTTCACCCAACTCACAATTAAAAAAAAAAAAATTCTTGTACAGATGAAAAGATGGAGAAACAGATCAGAAAGGGGAATTTACTTTGGTGACACAGTCACTTAATTGTAATAGATGTATGCACTGTAGTTGTCTACTTTTATAAGCTACTGTGTGCCACAGTATATTCACTCTGGCTGTGTGTAGAATACTGACTAGGGCTAGGAACTGTTCTTCACAGCCTTAAGTCTGTAGCTAAAGCTAGTTAATAACTGAAAAAAGTGAATAGAACCTGGAATCCAGATATTTTTATTTTGTCAGTACATATTCCTTGAAATCACAACTTGTCTACTAGTCACTGGACTTTAAGAAGGCAGCGTTATAAATTGGAAAGAATACTGGACCAAGTATAAAAGCACATGGGTTCTATTTCTTGCCTCTTGCTAATTGGTTGGGGGGCTGTGGGCAAGACATAACCAATCCTATAGCTTCTGTATTTTTTACCTCTTAAATGATTAGATTGGACAAGATGTTTCCTTAGGTCCATTCTGGACTTAAGTGTTCCTGAATATTTAAGTTGAAAAAGATTTTTAAAAAGATGTTTTGGATTGCATTTATCACATGAGAAATCTTCCTGAAATGTTGAAAGGAAACAGCTCTTAGGTTCATAGTGTCAATGAATCTTTTGAAAGTGACAATCTTCTTACATAAACCTAATAAAAAATAATATTAAAATAAAAATATAGATGTATATACTATTTTAAAGTGTATTCTATATAGAAGTTATATTATCTTGTCAAGACAACAAATATAGTCAAGAGTAATTCTGTATTTCAAAGGACAGATTGTTTAATAAGTAATACTACCCAATACTATATTCTCTCTGCAAACTCAAATTAGGTTATAATACCACCCAATGCTATCTTGTTGTGAATACAAATAAATCCAGGAATTGATAATGCCGTTCAAATTTAGACTTGGATATGAAAATAGCTTACTGGGCAATCCCTTATGTGTCTGGTAGCATAGTGCCTAAGGCACTTGACTGCTAACCAGAAGGCTGGCAGTTCAAACCAACCAGACACTCCTCAGAAGGAAGGTTGGGCAATCTACTTCCGTAGTGATACCACCTCAGAAACCCAAGGAGGGGTCGCTGTAAGTTGGATCCACCTCAATGGCAGTGCATTTGGTTTGGTTTGGTGTTATTGTGCATCAATCTGAGAAACTGCTGTGGTTTTTGGAAATGGATTTTTTGGAAATGGATTTGAATCAGATGAAACTAGTGTACTACTTGCCCAGAGAAAATGATGCCATTTGTAGAGTACCTGGGGAGGTTGCATGTCATTTTTTAGCCTTATTGAGGGCTGAGGGTTGCAGAATGCAGGCCATATCCACCCTATTTATGAGATTGCCACGTGCTGTGGTTCACTCATTGGGCAGCTCTGGGTTATGGCAGGCTATGAGACATGCATCTCTTATGGAACCTGAATAGATGGCAGTCAGGACATAAGAAAGTTATTCCTTTCTCAGTTTCTGTCAGGACTGATTTCTTCCCGGGGGAAAAGCTCAGTGTACTGCTAGGGTGTTTCTAACCCCTCTCTTATTTACAAACCACCTTTGTAACAAAATGAACGTCAACCATGCAACTCAATGCCTTTTGCAAAGAAAAACCGAAAAAAGAAAAAAAAACAGTATCTAGCTATAATTTTTAAACCTTGATTTGTTCACTATTTTTACTGACATCTTCTATTTATAACAAACAACACTACTGTGTTAGTGATGGTGGCAACATAATGTATTCTATTAAAATGGATTTATTTAACCCCTAAAGGTATGTCGATTGAAAGAAATCTTATTTAGCAAATAATATTACATAGCTGGCAAGAATTTCTAAGATGCAATGCAAATGATTCAAACATGGGAAATACTGTACTGGTGGAAAATATGCTTAACTGGAAAAGAAGAAACTTTATTGCTGAATCGAATTCTAGCCCTGTCACTAATTACTGGATTGTTCTAGCACAAGATGGTGAATTTGTCATGCCTCTGTGTCCTCTTATCCAATAAGTATAATAGCATTTAATAAATAGATCTCCTTTTCCATTTATCCAATGAGCATGATAGCATTTGCCAAGCTACCTAATGTAATGATTATAGGTAAATAATGGATAGTAAAATACTATAAAAGTGGAAAATTTTGTGTACATGAATTTCCTTATTATGTATCTGAAAACTCTCTGTCTCTTTCTTTTTCTCACTATCCCAGACAATAAACACTATTATAGTCATTTAGGCAGGATAATGCTATACTTGTTTCTTGCATGGCTCATGATACAGCAGGGTATGTTCATCTGTGTTTGAGAAGGAAAGAGAAACTGGCTTAAGGTGTGCTGTTTCTACTCTGATATTATTCCTAAACACAAAATCTGTAGTTGTCTTCTTCAGATTGATTATATCTGCTTATTTTTTACTGTTTTCTATGATGATAAAAAAAGAAGCTTTAAAACTAAATTATGTTTAGAAAATGAACATCATTATAGATTTTGTTTATCTCAGAGTCTATGAAGAATATTATGACCTGCCTGAATATTTAGAAGTGTTAAAAAATAATGGAATTTGGCTGCATAACAAAATTGTTTCTTATCCGGATATAATATGTGAGCTCTTGCTTACTGTATATTTTTATTATGTCTAAAATCTTAAAATTTTCTATGTAATAGAGTGTAGTTCTTCACAAAAGATATTTTGCTGTAATATTTTGGACTGTAATTTCCCCTAGATTTCAGAATGTCTTTTTCCAATTTAATCTGTTTATTTTACTTGAAACTAATATTGTTATTTTGATTAAGATATAATGGTTCAGTTTAGTATCAGTTGATTAATGATACCAGGCTTATGGCTGTATTTTATTCTGAAGCAAACATAAACCTGATTCCCAAGTTATCAATTCATTGTATCAAATAGAGAATATCCACACACATATAAATACAGATAATCTCAGAGTCACAAATGTCCAAAAACAGAAGATTTATACTTACGAACCAACCACCATTATGGTTATTACATTAAAAGTCCAAGATACACATACCCACTCACTGCCATCGAGTCAGCTCCAACTCATAATGACCCCTCCTTGGGTTTCTGAGGCAGTATCACTACAGAAGTAGACTGCCCAACCTTCCTTCAAGGAGCGGCTGGTCGATTTGAACCACCAGCCTTCTGGTTAGCATTCAGATGCCTTTGGCAGTGCCACCAGAGCTCCCAAGATACATATAATGGTTCATCATAACAAGCAGGCACTACTTTGCGATGAGCATCAAAACATTCTTCTTATTATTGCTGTTTTATTATGTCAAAGATGTTTTAGAATATCTAGAAGTGTTTCTTTAATATTTTTATGCGTAGAAAGGTATACTATATACTAAGGCAAATGTTTGACTAACTAATGTGAGATACAAACCATACCTAGCTATTTTGACTTATGTACAAATTTTACCTAAAGACAGATTTAGGAATGGAGCCATTTTGTAATCCAGGGACTGCCTGTAATGTCAGCAATTGTGGTTTCATTCCATTCTATTAAGCAAAGCTATTTAAACAATGTTGCTGCTGGATTAGGAAATCTAGATACTCTTCTCTCATTCCTTTATAAATACTATGTATGTTTTTTTAAAAGAAGCCTCACAGCCTTTGAGTCAATTCCAACTCAGCAACCCCCATTGGATTTCCAGGGTAGGTTGCTCCATCTTTATAGAAGTAGGTTGCTCCATCTTCCTTCCATGGAGTGGCTGGTGAGTTTGAATTGCTGACTTTCTGGCTAGCAGTCAAATGCCTTAGGCACTGTGCCACCAGAGCTCCTTGTGATCTATGGGCAGTGACCCTCAAACTTGAATGGTCATCAGAATCACCCCTGGAGAGCTTGCCAAACAGATTTGTAGACCCTCATCCATAGTGTTTCTGATTCTGCAGGTCTGGGATGAGGCCAGAAAATTTACATTTGCAACAGTTTCAGTGATGCTGATGATGGTGTTCTGGGGAATCACACTGTGAGAACCATTGGTGTAGGGGAAGGAAACAGTGCAGCAGAGTGGTGAAGGTCATGGACTTCAGTGATAGGCATTGATTTCAACCCTAGTTTTGACACTAGCTGCATAACATGGACAAGTTAGGGACCAGCTTTGCCATTTGTATAATAAAAATTGATATTGAATTGGTATTATTGAATGAAATAATACATATTAAGTTCTTAGAACTATTAGTGTTAATAGAGAAGAATATACAAATTTATGTCAGTTAAATTGCAGGAAGTTTATTGGCTTTTGCTAAGGAGGCTGGATAGATGGCTTTCATGGAAGATATTTTTTCTATGATAAATGTTCTGAGTTTGAAGAAAATTCTCTGGTAGCATAGTGTCTAAGGCATTTGACTCCTAACCAGAAGTCTGGCAGTTCAAACCCACCAGCCACTCCTCAGAAGGAAGGTTTGCAATCTACTTCTGTAGAGATACTGCATCAGAAACCCAAGGAGGTGTCGCTATGAGTCCGGTCTGACTCGACGGCACATAACAACAACAACAGTAAAAGAAAATTCAGTGAAAAGTAGTGCCTTTAGTGAAAGCAGTTAGGAGAGTGTGTAGGAGAATGTAACCCAGATTACAGTTTAAGCAAAAATGTATCTGTTTGTGAAACAAGTTTCTCAATACTTGGAACTTACTGCATTTGTTTCTTTCCTTCTCTTAGCAACAAGAACAAGACCCCACAAATCTATACATCTCAAATCTCCCCATTTCTATGGATGAGCAAGAACTTGAGAATATGCTGAAACCCTTCGGACATGTCATTTCCACGAGAATACTAAGAGATGCTAATGGAGTCAGCAGAGGAGTTGGCTTCGCCAGGTAAACCCCCTTGCTCTGTTAATATTCTGTCCTTATTGTTCCTTTTTAATTACATTTGTTTCTAGTATTAAGGCCCAAAGCAAGAGAATCTGCAAAAAAATTAACAACAAAAAAAGTTTTATCAAAGCATCTCTCTTTGTATCTTTGCTTTGAGCCAAAGGATTTCAATGTAATTATAAATACATTGTACTTGCTAAAATATGTACACAGAATGTTTATATGTGTCTTGATTCATAATGATATGCAAACTCATTTCCCAGGCCTCTTTGTGCCTGTAGAGTCACAAAATCAGATGCTGCCGGTTTCTGGCAGGGATAATAAATGCCCAGAACCTCAAAGCAAAAGCCCAGGTGATGAACAAAGCATCCAAATGTTTTTGCACTGCTTTACTGAGAAGAGAGATGGTAAGATTTCTAAGTAAGGAGAAGAGGGGGAAGATTTAGGAAAACATGGTTTGGTGGAAAGTCCCAGGGGACTGAGAAATATAAGGGGAGGTCAAGGGGGTATTTTGCATTTAAGAGGCCCTGTCTGTGTGTTTCTGATGTTTTAGGGACAGGAAAAAAAGTAAATTGTTCTTCTTTTGTGGTTGTAAAGTTCATTTTAACTTTAAAGGAATGTTTACAAAAGAGGATTGAAGCCAGGAATGAAGTTAAAATGGTTGTACCTGCTCTACTTTCATGAAAAACAAAACTAGAAGAACCACAGAGAAAAAGAAACTGCTCCAGAAGAAAGAAGTAAAGCAAAAGCCTTGTCTCAATGCTTTGGTGCATTTACCTGTGTCTCCAGCTGACAGCATGGCTGAATGGAAGGAAGTTATGTGCCATATCTGAAGTCAGCCCATTGCAGACAGACTGTCCATGTAGGATGAGCCCTCCTATGACTTGGAAACCATTCTAAATCAACGTTGGTTAACTCACCTTGGAAGATAGCAAATTGTATTGTAAATGCCAAGTGATCTCTCACTAGACTTCTTTGAGGTCAAGGAGCATGTCTTAAAATTCCTTTTATTACCCACAATAATTTACACATAGCAGATGAGTAGACATATATGCAAGAGACATGGTTAATTATTTGACTTGAAATAGGCAGAATGAGGAAAATCATGACTTGATTTTCATGGTCAAGGCAGAGCTAATGACACTACCTGATACTCTGGGTTTTGCCAATCTGGTTATTTCCTGAGAATATACAACCTGCTATTGGAGGTTTGGTGGTGTAGTGCCTAACGCATTTGACTGCTAACCAGAAAGCTGGTGGTTAAAACCCACCAGCCACCCCTTAGAAGGAAGATTGGGCAATGTACGTTCATAGATATACCACCTCAGAAACCCAAGGAGGAGCTGGTATGAGTCGAATGGACTTGACGGCAGTGACTTTGGTGTAGATTGGAGGATTGAACAGGGAGGGCATTCACTAAAGTGACTGGAATGTTTCACTTTACATAATATGGGACTTCCCAACTTCCTTTAGTTCTTCTTCCTAACCCAATTTAAAACAAAACAAAACAAAACAAAAAACCTTCCTCTGTAACAAATTAATTTCTCTGTAACAAATTTGTGCTCCTACTGAGAAATGAGCATATTTCAAATTAATCAAGAGAACATATTTTCTAAGGCAGTGTGTACTGATGTTTTTAAAACAAAGAAATTTTTGTTTTTTGGCTACAAAATTGGGTTAGTCATTTCTTTTACATTTATCTTTTCTGGACACAGAGTTTGCCTGAAAGGAAGCATATTTTCTTAAGTGCAGAGCCAAGTAACGCACATTGTAAAAGGCAAACTATAACCATAGCATAGGATATCATGAAATGATAAAACTTCACAAAGTTCTTTCCTTTAGAACAATGGAAAGCAGAGTTTTGAGTTATTTTATGCCTGATGTGACAGCAAACTTTTTCCTCCTGCTGTACATTTTGTATATAGAAGCAACAATGGTGTTAAATATGTAAATCATATCATGTAAAGAACCTGGTTACAACCCTTACATGTAACCTGAGTGATTGGATTTGCTGACCTCAGCATCATCCCTGACCTTTCTCACCTGTCTTACCTCTTCCTGCCTCATGTAGAGCACAAGCCAGGAATCTTCTCTTTCCCTGGCTTCTGCTTCCTCATACACTAAGTATCAGCTTGTATGCCATATCTTAAAAAACCTTCACTGTCCTCCAACTGCAGACGTCAGACAGTGTTAGGTGCTCTTGTTTCGGGTCCTGTAAAAGTTTTTTTGTTGTAGTTGTCTTTTTCTTCTTTTTTTTCCATATAATTTATTATAATTAAATTCAGTTAGTTTTGTGTAGATTTACTTATTTAATGTCTGTGTTCCCCCACTAGATTGCACTTGACATTAAATTAGGGATCATGTCAGCTGTTTTTCATTTTTGTATGAATTGTTGATTGGTTGGTTTACTGCATAATTACCTTTCTATGAAATCCCTGCCATGACTTGTCTGCCATTTTGTTGTACTGTGGTGGCTTGCATGTTGCTATGATGCTGGAAGCTCTGCCACTTGTATTTCAAATACCATCCAGGTCACCCACAGTGCACATGTTTCAGCAAATCTTCCAGACTAAGACAGGCTTGGAAGGAGGACATGGCCAGATCCACTTGGGCATGGGAAAACATGAATACTAGGAAAACATGGTTTGATACAGTTCTGGAAAATGAGCCTTCAGGTTGGAAGGCACTCAAAATAGCCTGGGGAAGAGCTGCCGCTTCAAAGGAGAGTCGATTTTAATGAATGAAATCAAGCTTTCAGGATCTTCATTGGCTGATGTGGCATGACTCATATGAGAAGAAACATCTTTAAGCATCCATTCATAATAAAAATGTGGAATGTAAAAAGTATGAATCTAGCAAAATAGGAAGTTGTAAAAAAGAAGTGGAATTCATAAAAATCAATATCCTGGGCATTGGTGAGCTGAAATTGACTTGTATTGGTCACTCTGAATCTGACAATCATATGGTCTACTATGCTTGGAATGACAAAGAATAATGGCATCACATTCATTGTCAAAAAGAATATTTCAAGATCTATCCTGAAGCACAGTGCTGTCAGTGATAGGATAATATCCATACGCCTACAAGGAAGACCAGTTAATAATACTACTATTCAAATTTACACACCAGCCACTAAAGCCAAAGATCAAGAAATTGAAGATTTTTGCCAACTTCTGCAGTCTAAAATCAAACAGATATTCAATCAAGGTGTGTTGATGATTACTAGTGATTGGAATGCAGAAGTTGGAAACAAAGAAAAATGTTGGTAGTTTGAAAATATGACCTTGGTGATAGAAATGATGAAAGAGATTACAGGATAGAATTTTGCAAGACCAATGAGTTATTTATGGCAAATATCTTTTTCAATACCACAAATGGCGACTATAGAGGTTGACCTCACCAGATGGAATACAAAGGTATCAAATTAACTACATCTGTAGGAAGAGGCAATGGAGAAGCTCAGTATCATCAGTCAGAACAAGGTCACGGGCTAATTGTGGAACAGGTCATCAACTACTCATATGCAAGTTCAAGCTGAAGCTGAAGGAAATGAAAACAAGTCCACAAGAGCCAAAATACAACCTTAATTATTTCCCATCTGAATTTAGCGACCATTTGAGAATAAATTTGATGTGTTGAACACCAACCAGCAAAGACCAGACAAGTTGTGGGATGACATCAAGAACATCACACATGAAGAAAGCGAAGGTCATCGAAAAGATAAGAAAGGAAGAAAAGACCACAATGGATGCCAGAAGAGACTCTAAAACTTGTTCTTGAAAGGAGAGTAGCTAAAGTGAAAGGCAGACATGATGAAGTAAAAGAGCTGAACAGAAGATATCAAGGGGCTGCTCAAGAAGACAAAATAACATATTATAATGAAATGTGCAAAGACCTGGAGTTAGAATATCAAAGAGGAAGAACATGCTTGGCATTTCTCAAAGTGAAACAACTGAAGAAAAATTTCAAACCTCGAGTTGCAATATTGAAGGATTCTATGGGCATAATATTAATGAAGGAAGCATCAAAAGAAGATGGAAGGAATACACAAATTGCTGTGTCAAAAAGAATTGGTCCGTGTTCAGCCATTTCAGGAGCTAACATATGACCAAGAACCTATGGTACTGAAGGAAAAAGTCAAAGCTTCACTGAAGGAATTGGTGAAAACCAAGCCTTCAGGAATTGACAGAATACCTATTGAGATATTTTAACAAATGGGTGCAATGCTGGAGGTGCTCACTCATTTATGCCAAGAAATTTGGGAGACAGCTGCCTGGTTAGATGACTGGGAGAGATCCATATTTGTGCCCATCCCAAAGAAAGATGATTCAATGGAATGCAGAAATTTTCTAATAATATCATTGATATCACATGTAATTAAAATTTTACTGAAGATCATTCAAAAATGGTTGCAGCAGTACCTTGGCAGAGAACTTCCAGAAATTCAAGCTGGACTCAGAAGAGGTTGTGGAATAAGGAGTATAATTGCTGATGTCAGATAGATCTTGGCTGAAAGCAGTGAATACCAGAAAGATGTTTACCTGTGTTTTATTGATTATGCAAGGGCATGTGCCTGTGTTTATCATAACAAATTATGGATAATGGGAATTCCAGAACACTTAATTGTGCTCATGAGGAACCTGTACAGAGACCAAAAGGCAGTCATTTGAACAGAACAAACAGATACTCTATGGTTTTAAATCAGGAAAGATATGTGTCAGTGCTATATCCTTTCACTGTACTTATTCAGTCTGTATGCTGAACACATAATCCAAGAAGCTAGGCTGTTTGAAGAAGAACAGGACATCAGTATTGGAGGAAGACCCAGTAACAACCTGAGATATGCAGATAACACATCCTTGCTTGCTGAAAGTGAAGAAGACTTGAAGCACTTACTAATAAAGGTTCAAAACTATAGTCTTTAGTGTGGATTACACCTCAACAGAAGGAAAACAAAAATCCTCACAAATGGACCAGTAAGCAACATTATGATAAATGGATAAAAGATTGAAGTTGTCAGGAATTTCATTTTACTTGGATCCACAATCAATGCCCATGGAATCAGCAGTCAAGAGATCAAGCAATGTGTTGCTTTGGGCAAATCTGCTACAAAGATCCTTTTAAAGTGTTGAAGACCAAAGATGCCATTTTAAATACTAAGGTGCACCTGACCAAAACTCTAGTATCTTCTCATATGCATGTGAGAGTCAGACAACAAATAAGAAAGAAGAACTGATGCATTTAAATTGAGGTGTTGGCAAAGAACATTCAGTGTACCTTGAACTGTTAGAAGAGAAAACAAATCTCTCTTGGAAGAAGTGTACCTGGAATTCTCCTTAGAAGCCAGAATGGCCAGACTGTCTCTCATACTTTGGTCATGTTATCAGAAGGAACTTGTTCCTGGAAAAGGATATCGTGCTTGGTAAAGTGGAGCATCAGCAAAAAAAGAAGGAAACCCTCAATGAGATGGATTGACACAGTGACTGTGACAGTGAACTCATGCATAGCAACAATTGTGAGACTTATGCAGGACCAGAAAATGTTTCATTCTGTTGTATGTAAGGTCATTATGTTCAGAACCAATTTGAGAACACCTAACAATAAAAACTTAAAATACCTGAATAGCTATACTCAAAGCAAGTTTTGAGCTTTGAATATGAATAATTAGCATTAACTTCCAATACTGAAACTTAGGTATTTGTACTCTAAATCATAGATTTTCTAATTTTAGAAGGTGGCAAGTTGTTGTAAAAGGAAAACATAGGTTGAAGTTAAGACAATAATTTCTAAAACACCTAAGAAATTAAATATGAAACAGTCTATCTTGATTTTGTAAGAAGCTACAAAACCAATGCACAGTAAGTATTCCATCTCTGTGTATCTTAGACATTAAATTGTGAGGAGCAGAATTTCATATGATTTATTTAATTTGATAGACTAGGTTGGGAGCTCTGGTAGCATAGTGGCTAAGGCACTTGACTGCTAACCAGAAGGCTGGCAGTTCAAACCCACCAGCCACTCCTCGGAAGGAAGATGGGGCAATCTACTTCCATAGTGATACTGTCTCGGAAACCCAAGGAGGGGTCGCTATGAGTCGGGTCCGACTCGACGGCACATAACAACAACAACAACAACAACAACACGTTTATTAATTTAATTTTAACTGTACTATAAGTAAGTAGAGCTGCCTAAATTCCTGCTTCTTGAAATATATTGATCATTCAGACCTTTGCATGTGCTTTCTTTCTCTTTCTAATACAATCCCCTCTCATTTTACACTCAGCCATTCTCAGTGGGAGTTTCCTCTCCGAACTTACAAAGCAGAGATGATTTGACTTGTTATTTTCTCAGTTCATTGAAGGGTGGTCCATAGTTAGTGAGAGAAGTTAATGGATAATATACAATAGATGGCTGTCCTACAGTGGTTCTCAAAGTACAGTTCCCAGGTCAGCAACAACAATATCACCTGGGAACTTGCTAGAAATGCAGACTGTTGGGCCTCATCCTGATATACTGAATCATCAATCTGGAGGGTGGGGCCCACCAAGCTGTGTACTCAAAAACCCTTACACTGTTGATATCTAAAGTTTAAGAACCGTTGTCTTCGTGCATTAGGGCTGGTTCTCAGGATCATCTGGAAGGCCCATAAAAATGCACATTGTGGTTCTACTCCTGGAGTTTCTGATTGTGTATATCTGGGGTGGGCCTCGATAATATGCACTTCTAACAAGTTCCCTGGTAACGCTGACACTGCTGATCCAGGAACACAATCTGAGAACCACTGCTCTAAAGTCTTCTCTGAATTTTCCAGGTGGAATTGGTTTCTTTTCATGCCTGTATCACACCGTACCACTTTCTCAAAATGTATTTATGATGACCCTTTTTCCCTTCGTGTTCCTCAAGGTTAGAAACCATTCCTTGTTCTTCATATATGTTCCAGTACCTAGAATGTTATCTGACATGTACTTGATCTTCAGCAAAGTTTTTATGATGATTGGATGAAATCACTGTTTTTGAGGGTTTGTTTGTTTGTTTGTTTGTTTGTTATAGCAACACAGAGAAAGACAGCATTTGATGGTAATGATCAGGCAAATTCTGATATAAAAAGTTATAGCATGTTGGAGCAAACCTCAGTAGCTCAGCCCAAGTATTATTGGTACACAAGTTGTTTCTGCCTCTAAGAGTTCACAGTGACACAGGCATTATTAAAATAATACTATTGTTTGATTGAGAGAACAGCCAGCCTGTAATTATTCCTGGTAAATTTTTGTACGTATCTCTTGAAGTCATGACTATCTTGAGTCTTGAGACCTGAATAACTCAGCAGGCTTCATTTTAAATGTTACCATTGGTCACTTGTAACCACCAGGTGAGGTTCCTGATCCATATGCAGCAGATCTGAAAATTCTTGAGTAGAAGGAATGTCCCCCATTACTATACTTCTTGGAAGCTATATATTAATCTTTTTGATAACTATCTCTCAAAGTAAAGTAGTGTCTTCGTTTTATATTTAAATTACTGAACTTCAAAGCATTGATTTCAATGCCAGTAGGATGCACAGACAGCACAATTACAAGCATTTCAAAGTTTCTGAAGCTCTAGATAGTGTCTGAGACTACAGACATTTTATTTTATTAGTTGTTGTTGTTTTTCCTTACTGTCATGTAACTTAAAACAATTTCTTAAGATCCACTCCTCTACAGGCAGTGTTTTATAGCCAAGTCATAAACCTCTGAAAACAGAAGTTTATGATGGGAATGCTGACAGTCAGACCCACTACTGCAAAGCTCATGAGTGCCAACAGACTACCTTGCCTGCCAGGGTGAGGATCAGGACATAAATCAGCTAGATTCTGGAGGGACAAAACTGTGTGTTCATGTTATCCATTTCCAATTCCCAGAAACATGAGCCCATTTGTCCAACAAAAATCACATTGAAAGAATGTTATAAGAGGCCAGTAAAGAATGGCCCAAAGTGGAGAAGGAATGGGGGCATAGAGTAAGCATTCACAGTTAATCCAGCCCCAACATCTGGGAACATAGACCCTCTTGGAGAAATTCATTTACTGTCCCCTGGTGAGCTAAAGAGCGTGAGAGACTGATGAGAGCAGAGACCTTTGTGTGTTGCAGTATTTTTCACCCCTCTTCAGTTTTGGTTTCAGTACTCTTAATTTGATTCTCATGGAGCTTTGTTTGAATGACTTTTAACATATGCGTAGCTCTGTGTTGCACCTCTCCCTACTGAATTAACAAGTTCTCTGAATAAGTAATTAAGGTTTTCTGTCCTTTCACAACATTGACAAAGAAAATAATTATGGTTTTAAGAAGACAAATATTAGCCTAATTTTAAAAAAAATCAGTATAAATAGCAAGCTAGAAGGTTTTTTTTTTTTTTTTTTTTGGAGGGATGTGTTTTCTTTTAATAAGTTGAAGTATCCTTAAAATTTTACTGGTTTACCATCTATTGCTTGATACCTCTTCTTCCTTCCTATCCTCTCCTACCTTCTGAAACACAAGGCGAACATTGATTCTGAATAAACATAGAGAAAATTTGTTGTTGTTGTTATGTACCGTCGATTCGAACCCGACTCATAGTGACCCCTCCTTGGGTTTCTGAGGCAGTATCACTACGGAAGTAGATTGCCCCATCTTCCTTCCGAGGGGTTTGAACCACCAGCCTTCTGGTTAGCAGTCAAGTGCCTTAGCCACTATGCTACCAGAGCTCCCAATAGGAATTTAAAAAAAAATTATAAAGCAAATGCCAACACTTACTTTGTAGGCAAATATACAATCCTTTAAAATCACCATTAAGTCTGTCAACATTTGTTTTTTATTATTCAGGATTTGGGATTTGTTTTTATTATATCTACCTTGAATTCATCTTTCCATTAATGATTCCTCCTTTACCTTCTTTGGCAGTTCTTGTTGTTGTTGTTTTGCCGTCGAGTCGGCCCCAACTCATAGCGACCCCTCCTTGGGTTCCCGAGGCAGTATCACTACGGAAGTAGGATTGCCCAACCTTCCTTCCGAGGAGTGGCTGGTGGGTTTGAACCGCCAGCCTTCTGGTGAGCAATCAGGTGCCTTAGGCACTATGCTACCAGAGCTCCTTGGCAGTTCTTAGGCCATTATAATTAGTATCTAAAACACTTGGAACAAGGAAATCAAATGTGACCGAAGAAAATATCTAAAATATAAATGTAGTGATTAGTAATCTCCAAACCACAGCTGTGTTTGCACAGAAACAGGTTACAATTGTATTTGCTGAATCTGAGGGAAATAAGGGCCATTATATTGTATTCCTTTTGGTAATTTTAGTTCCTGTCCTAATTGCTGACAGATGTGATCCACTGAGGAGTATACTCCAGGTCCACCCTCTAGCTTCTTCATCTTTTTTCTTGTTTTTTGTGTGTCTTCTTTAACCCTCATCTGTTTCTTGTCATTACCTCTTTGTTTTTCTTTCTCTTACCATCAGAAAGTGGAAAGTCATGATCATAGCTAGAGAAGGCAAATATTCTGCTATTTTTCTCCATATATTTTGAGCCCTGGGTTCCAGAACCACAACTAACCCCTCAACCAAGCAAATACACAATTAATTAAAATGTATCAAATAATCCACTATTCTGAAATTTCCTGAACTCAATTCCTGTTCTATGCATGCTCTTGTGAAAATTTGGAGAAGAGGAACATACACTGTATCCTTTCATTATTATAAAGTTAAAATCACTAGATCCCAGAGCCTTCTCTCTGCAGGATGGAAGGAAAGGTCTGTAAAAGGAAAGCTATGAAACTGAAGTTAGAAAACTTTGTTACCTTGAGATTAGAAATGGAGGCCAATCAATGTGCTCGGGGGGGGGGGGGCGGCTGGGAAAATCTCTCTTTGTCCTGTACCCACTGTAGGCACAAACTGTGATAGACACTCAGGGCACTTAGAAGGCTATGGGGATTTGAAACAGGTTGTCAGCATTTGATCAATAGAAAAGAAATCCTTGGAGGTCTAGCACAATATTCTCTGGACTAGATGTTTGATTCTCTTTTCCTTAGTATCTATTCCACACTATAAGAGGTTAAAAATAGGGGACGTGCTTCCTGTGAGTTGGACCAATCTGTTGCTTTTCTGTCTTCACATGGTCATAAACTTGGCTTTAGTTTACATCTCAGTTTTGTACCTCCTACCTGTGTGTTTTGGGACCAGTTACTTAAACTCTGTGAGTCTCCTTTTCTGATACATAAAATGTATTCCTTTATTCATCAATAAATATACTTTTAGTACTGTTTGTATTCCAGTCATTGTTCCTGATGGAGTAATTCAAAGGTTTATCATAAAAGATCTGCTTTTCTACTGCTATCACATATATAATCAAATATATAATACATATAATTAAATATGCAATCATATATATAGTCAAATATCAAATAATTAGTGTTATAAAATATAAAGTGTTTTAAAAGAAAACAAATGGGTATGATAGGAAGTATTGGGGATGAGGTTGAGAAATAAGAAGGTAGGGATATGAAGGCCTTTTGAAGAGGTAACATTTAAATGAGATGCAAATGATAAGAAGAAACCAATCTTGAGAATCTCTTGGTTGGGGGTGGGGAAGGCAGTTAGTTTCCTGTTAAAGGGAAAAAAGAGTAGAAGATGTAAGGTGGGGACCCAGTTTGGCATGTTTGAGAAACAGAAATAAGGCAAAGTTGTTAGACCACAGAGAATGGGAAAGAGATGCAGTAGATAATGATATCCAGGGATGAAATACAGCCATAGTTAAAAGAAATAGATAAATATGGTAATGCACTCCAGTGGCATTTAATGGCAACACTTGACTGGCACATAATATACTTATTAATTCCTTCTTTATCTCAGTTTTAATTTTTTAATTTATGTTCTCTCATTTCATTATCAGAAGTCCTTTTGAAAACATCAATCTATGGTTAAAAAATAGATTTAGAATATTATGCATGTGGACAAGGGTTCAGTGAGGGCAGCAATTCCCAGATACAGTGTAAGGAAAACTTTTTTTTTTTTTCCCCTTCCATTTTCCTTGAAGCACACAGGCTCTGGTTTACCCTTCTGTTCATCTATGTTTCATTGTTTTATAGTATATCCGTCAGGGTGCTGGCTGGAAGCAGAATTTCACTCAGATGATTGAACTGAGGAGCTAGAATGAAGGATTATTGACAGAAGTTTGGGTAAAGTTAAGGAAACTGATGAGGGGATGTTGAGATGGTCAGAGACCAGCAAGAGCGGGAAGCCCTTACCACCCCTAGGAGTGAAGGGGAAAATGGAGAGACAAGGAGGAGAGGCTGCCTGGCATGAGGTGTAGTTAGGGAGGGATAGGACCACAGTTAGACTCACTGCCAGGTGTGGCATATGCTACTTTGTCTTAGGATGAATAATTGATAGCGGCTGGTAGAGACAATGGGAAACAGACTCTGGAAGCTCCAGCCCATGATTACTATGCAGAAAACATGGTTTTGACCATCTCATTTTTTCAAGGAGAGTCAGAAATTTAAATTTTCATGTGATGTCTTCCAATTTTTTACTGTTGACAACTATTTCCATTTTTCTGAATACTCTTGGTAATTCAAACAAAATTTGACCTATGGTCTGAAGCTTAGGACACCTAACACAGAACTCCAGAACAGTGATTTTCACCTTGACTGCATAGTAGAGTCACCTGCCTGGCATTTAAAACTATATGCCTGGGCCTCAACCCAAATCAATTAAGTTACAATCTTCCTAGTTTACAGCCTAGGTATGGGTATTTTAAAAAAACAATAATTTCCTGAAAATGTTAATGTATGGCCATTTTTAATGAACGCTGGTAGCATAGTGCCTAAGGAGCTTAACTGCTAACCAAGGAGGCTGGTGGTTCAAACCCACCAGCCACTCCTCGGAAGAAAGGTTGGGCAATCTACTTCTGTAGTGATACTGCCTGAGAAACCCAAGGGAAGGGGTCGCTATGAATCAGGTCCGACTCGATGGCACATAACAACAACAACATTTTAGAATAATTTTACGTTTACAGTAAGAAAAGTTGCAGTGATCATGTAGAGTTCCCATACACCCCACATCCAGTTTCCCCCATTCTTGATACCTTGTGTTACTATGACACTTTTCACAGTTAAGAAACTGACATTGGTACATTGTTTTTAACTAAATTCCAGACTTTATTTTGCCAATTATTCCATTAATACCCTCTTTCTGTTCTAGGATCCAATCCAGGGTACCACATTGCATTTAGTTGTCATGTCTCACCAGTCTGCTCTGGTCTGTGACAGTTTCCCTGTCTCTCCTTGTTTTCCTGAGGAATACTGGCCAGGTATCCTGAAGACCTTCCCCTACCCCTGTCTGGGTTTGTCTGAAGTTTTTCTCATGATTAGACTTGGATTATGGGTTTAGGGATAGAGTGCTATGAAGGTGAAACACCGTTCTTGTCATATCAGGGAATGTAACACCATGTTGGCCTGGGTGGACTAGAGATAACAGGACCCATGCAGCTGTGGAACAGATTGAAATCATCAATATGGGAAATCAGAAAGGAAGACTAAGAGACCAGCTATGGAGCTCCATCTCTTCCAAATAAACCATCTGAATTGAGAGTTAAGAGATACAGGTTCTATTCTAGGATCACTCACCAACTTGTCTTTATAGAAGCCCACCACAAGTTCCCAAAGACAGTTTCTTCATCTGTATACTAGAAAAGTTAATATCTCAGGCCATTTCCAGTCCTGAAATTACACAATCCTAAAACTTCGGGGTAGTTTTCATGAGTCAAAAAATGTCTACTATTACATTTCCTAAGAGGGGTGAGTTGTGCTGAGCACGGTATCACCAAAATATCTGGATTTCTGCAAAGACAGTGTGGCCACTCTGCACCACTATTTGTCATTCATCACACTTGCATTCTTAGAATGTCAGGCACCTGGCAGAAAGAACAAAGAATACAAAACTCTAAGAAGATAATTCTATTTATTCACTCATCATTGTCTCCAGCACACATTAGTATTCCTTCTTTTACACAGATAAAGAAATAAGTGACATAATTTATTTTTGAGATATCAGAAGGAATGCATACATATTTAGTATTTTAAAAAATCTTTTCATATTGACCCTTTGCATAAGTCTTACCAGACATGAGGATGGCTGGCTATAATGCCAGAAGCCCTCAGTTGCCAATAATTTGTCCAGGGCCTGTGATTCCAAAACCCCAAACATTTCTCAATAGTTGTTGTTGTTGTTGTTATGTGCCGTCGAGTCGGCCCCGACTCATAGCGACCCCTCCTTGGGTTTCCGAGGCAGTATCACTACGGAAGTA
>NW_006921590.1:1115142-1118321 GCF_000298275.1 Orycteropus afer afer | reverse complement strand
TTAGCAGCCAGGTGCCTTAGGCACTATGCTACCAGAGCTCCCAATACATGGTTAATAATGCTTATTTCTTTAAGATCATAAACTGAGAGATTCTCTGTCAAGGTGAGATAAAAGTGCTCTAAGTAAGCTGAAACGATTTTGTAAATGGCTTTTCCACCACTGCATGTTGAGTCGGACCCAGAACATTTTACTAGTATTGGATCAGGCTCTGATCTGATGTAATTTGAGGTGGGAATTGTTTTGGCTATGAACCTAGTTCCTCTTAGTAGCTCTTGTTAAAAAAAAAATCGCAATTCGGTGGTGTGTTTCGAATGACTGAAGCCAGGTTCCTGGCACTAGGACAAGAAAGAATGTCAGACGGGACATTTAATGTGTGTTTATATTTAAACATCAGACCTAACAGAAAACCCAGAAGCTTTATACAATGATTGGGGCTTGTAAGAACCTAATTAATGTATTGTCGGGTGACTGGTTGGCCTGACACACTAGCTGTTCCTAGGGAGGGAAAGGGGTTCAGGTACTGCCAAGGAAGAATAGATGCAGCTATAGTGATTCAGTGACTCTGAAAGGGACATGTAAAGGCAGCTTTGTCTGGCATACCGTCTTTTCAGACCCACTTGATAATGCTAGTGTCAGTTTCAACTGAAGCGTGTGCCAGATTTCAGATAGCTTGAGCTGGCATTTCAGCATGGTTAATTGTGAAACTTGAGAAGAAAATGGGCACATTCTTGCTAAGATGGCAATTCAAAGCCAGTGTCTTTCCTCCTGGAGCTCTGTGGGTCCACTTTTGTTCAATTCCCACATAAAATGCATTAGGAACAGGGAGCCTTTCCCCCTTGTCAGCTCCTATATTGCTGTCTTTGCTGGGACTGCTTTGCCTTGTTAAAATGTGCCCTGTGTATTAAAATGAAATTGTCACTGCTGGGTGGTGCAGCATAACATGGTTTGACACTAAACGCTGGTAGCTACAGAAAACAGACTTTTATTGCATTTATTCTTTCAGAGACGAGAGTCTCTAAAGGCTCACTGCAGACATTCACTTAGTTAAATCTGAATGAAGCCAAAGTGAACAATCTAAGCTGCTGTCTTTGGGTTCATAGAAACAGCCCCCATCTGGCTTGATATGACTGTAAAACAGTGCGAAGATGATCATACTTAGAATCCAGAAGGGATGACTTGAGGCTCTCAAACCAGGAAAAAAAGATTTTAGGTGGGGAGAGGGGCTTGCTACCTGATTCTTATTTAGCTTCCTCTGTATTCTCTAAAAAAAAAAAAAAAGTGTAGAATCAGTAAGCAAACACACACACACAAACATACAAACTGACCTCATGTAGTTTTTTTAATCTTCATTTAAAATTCCATGTCATTTTAAGGCAAAGGGAAAGGATTTGATTTGTAGGACTTTTGCAAGCAAGCTTCAGATTCTTTACTGCCTTTTATCTAGATGAGTACCCAGAGAGGGATTGAGCAGGGGAGGAGACTCTGGGGCATAAGCTTTTCATTCTGTATCTCTCCTGGAATAAAAATTCCATAAAGTAACATCTGTAGTAATTAAGGGCTTACATTTCCACTCCCATTCATGTCTCTGCTAGGAGGGAAGGTTATTTTCCCTTAGAGACAGTGGGTAGTAGATCCTGTGGGAAGAGAGAGAGAACAGAATTAGAATTCTTTTGTTCCTAGAAATGAAAATTTCCTATCTCAAATAATAATAATAATGAATTGGAAGATTTACTATGAAAAGTTTCACCAAAAATAAAACATGAACGTTATGAATATTATACTTAACTACTCCTAAATATTTGGAATAAGCCAAACCTAAACCCACTGCCATCAAGTCGATTCTGACTCATTGTGACCAATGACAGAGCAGAACTGCCCATAGGGTTTACAAGGCTGTAAATATTTATGGAGGCAGACTGCCACATTTTTCTCCTTCAGAGAGGCTGGTGGGTTCAAACCACTGACCTCCAGGTTAGCAGCAGAATGCTTTAACCACTGCACTACTAAACTTCCTTAATAGTTGGAATACTCACTGCCATGGAGTCAGATGACTCATAGCAACCGCTCCTTGGGTTTCTGAGGCAGTATCACTATGGAAGTAGATTGCCCCATCTTCCGAGGAGTGTCTGGTGGGTTTGAACCTCCAGCCTTCTGGTTAGCATTCAAGTGCCTTAGGTGCTACGCCACCAGAGCTCCTAGTTTTTGGAATAGGAAAAGTTATTTTTACCTTTCTAATTAAAATATCTTCTATTTTAGGGGAATTTGTGGTTATGTAGTGAATACACAAAATGCTATCTTTTGACTTTATTTTTATTTATTACAAATCATGCAGTAGTGCTAAGCTTTAGGTTCCCCCTTCCACATTTAGACAAAAAACTGATTCTTAAGATTTTCTTCAGAATAACAGTTCTGTAGATCCAGTGTGCCCCTGCATAAAAAGCATGTTGATCTATTTATGTCCAGTTAGTTACCATCATAGCAGGACCAGCTACATATCACTGCTGTTGAGTCAAATCTGACTCATAGTGACCCCTTCTTGGGTTTCTGAGGCTCTATCTCTGTGGAAGTAGATTGCCCAATCTTGCTTCCAAGGAGTGGCTGGTGGGTTTGAACTGCCATCCTTCTGGTTAGCGGTCAAATGCCTTAGGCACTACGTCACTAGAGTTCCCACATAATTTGTGAGTCCAGGCAAATAAGAAAATATAGGACTCCTTTGTTAAAAAATATATATATTAAGAATTTCAAGACAGTAACAGCATAGCATTAATTGAAGTATGGGGTTGTTCTAAGCACAGGCCTCTGTGTAACTCTGCAGGTCTCATGCCCATGAGGTCATTCCTGTTCAGTAGGTAGAGATTTGCCATCTGTACCAATATACAATGATATGAGTCTATCTTATGCCTTCTAGGAATGTCCATCTGAGAACAAATTTCTAAAAATTAGTGTCAGAAAATAATGTTGCTATTGTTGTGTACGATTGAGTAGATTCCAGCTGGTAGTGAACCTGTCTGACAGAGTAGAACTGCCACATAAGAGTTTCCTGGGCTGTAATCATTATGGGGGCAAACATCATGTCTTTCTCCATTTGCCACCATGGCTCCTTTCAGAAAGTAATTATATTTCCTCAAATGGAACCTGTGTTAGATTGGGTTCTCTAGAGAAACACAAAAAACCATCAA
>NW_006921590.1:1075936-1082022 GCF_000298275.1 Orycteropus afer afer | reverse complement strand
TTTTCACGCAAATTCTTCTGCTAGTTGGGGTTTAGTCCAATTCTGCATCCTTTCCTTCAAGGTTCAGGGGTCCAAGATTATCTTCTGTGTCTTTGTTTATTGGTTTCCCTTTTCTTTGTTGAAGAGGGTTTGTGCAATCCTTCTGCCTAGTCCGCCATCTTGCCAGAACCTCGCCCCAAGGCTGCTTTTTAGGGTATTCTGCAGGCAACCTTATTGTTATTTCTTTAAATAATTCAATATTGGACAATGTAATGATGAATTTTGTTTTCTGATATATTTTTGTTTTTCTAATATGACATATAACTGAAACTAATTAAGGACTGTTATGGTAAATGTTTACTTAATTTCCGTCCCCCTTTTCTCTACATAAATATGTAAATATGAATAAACAGAAAAGTGTTTCTTAATCTACGGTTTGTTCCCTTTGACATAATTTTGCATCTCTTTACCTAGTGGAAATACCACAATCCTATTATTATAATAGACTCTATTCTTTTATCAATAAAACTCCAAGAAACCAGTTCACTCCAATTCACTGCCATCAAGTTGATTCCAACTCATAGTAACCCATTGGGTTTCTGAAGCAGTAAATCTTTGCAGAAGGAAATTGCCTAGTCATTCTTCCGTGGAGTGGCTGGTGTTTGTGCATTGGTGTTCTGGTTACCTAGTACCACTCTGATAAGAATATACCACAAATAGGATGGCTTGAAGAAACAGGAGTTTATTCTCTTACAGTTGGAGGCTTTAAGGCTGAATTGAAAGTGCTAGGCTCTAAGGGCTGGGTAAAAGGGCCTCAACCTTGGGGCACAGTCCTGATGTTACAAAACCACATGGCAGGCCATTAATTCAAGTCCATTGGAAGTCCCAAGGTCGGCAGAGCATGGCAGGCTGCTGAACCATGACACAACTACATGCAGGGTTCAAGTGTGCCACAAGCTAGAGACCATTCCCAAAGCTATTTCTTATATATGGGAAGCAGATTACATCCCTAAAGCAGCTATTCAACTGCTCCAATACATTCCATCATGGAGTTATTGGCCAGTCTGAGCATGGGGAATAACTATATCCAGCTGCCCAACCACTCAACCAGTCCCAGCCAAGTTAACACATAAACTTAACTACCACAACTGGTTAGCAGTCAAATGCCTTGGGCACTGTGCCACCAGAGCCCCTTTACTTTCATCAATACCAAAAAAAATCCAAACTCACTGCTATGGAGTCCGATCCGACTCATAGCAATCCCTCAATAGGAATGTAGGAATGGTAAATATGGGCTACTCTCTGTGGCTTTTCTATAGTTATGTATAAAGTACCAATGAGTACTGGCAGAATTTCTTTAGGGACTGTCTTTGACCCCAGGATCCAGTTGTTTCCAGTGGTAACAATTTCATGGGCTAGAGAGGAGGATGAAGATAATTTCTGTACATCTCCAGAATTATGAGCCTTCTTCATCATTTATTTCTAAACTAGTAATTCCATTCAGATCTGCACAGTTTCTACACTGAAGATTTCACTTTAAAAACTTATGAAATAAATGTTTTGTTCTGGGCATTGGGTTAGATACTGGAAACACAAACATAAATAATAAAACCTTAATTTGATTTCTGACATGATGTTAGAATTTGCCTTCTGTCAGTACCACTAATGAGTAGTTAAACCATTTAGTGTCTGTCTGAATGAGTCCTATTAGCAAGCCAAGAGGGTTGAGTAGCTTAAGACCAATTAAGACACAAGCCAGAAAACCAAGAGCTGAATAATTGAGTAATTAGTGCATTTCCGAATGTAGACTCTCATGTAATAGGATTGATTTAGAAATAAATTGTAACCAACTTTTGGATGAAAGGATAGTATCTTAAATACTTTCCACTTTCTCCTAGTCATCCTCTGAAGCCTGCCACACAAACAGCTCATCATTTATTAACTAGTTTTTTAGAATGAAGTCTCACAATTTTAATAAAATATTTTAAGAGGAATATGAATGAGAACACTCATTAGGCAAGCTCAAAACCAGCCGTCATTTGTTTATCTTATTAGCTGTTACTTCTGATTTCTTACCTCTTTAAGACAATGAATAATGAATCAATTAGTTTACTATTACTTTAGTCATTTCTCAGTACAAAAAGCACAGTTTTCACAGGAGATTGACATGTTTGTGGTCTTTTTTTTAAGACTTCATGCATTTCAAAACCACATTTATCACATTAGGTGACGAATTTTTCTAGGAAAGAACTTTAGTAATTAGCTCCCCTTTTCCCTTCAACAAAATTAGTCCATAAGTTCTTTAACTACAAGGACTGCAACTTTATGTTTATGTTTCTAGTATCTAACCCAATGCCTAGCACAAAACAGTACTAATAATTGTTAAATCAATTAGTAAATATCTAGTTGTGGTAAGCAGAATAAAGAAACATACACACACAAAAAACTCACTGTCATTGAGTCATGTCTGACTTACAGTATCCCTATAGGACAGAGTAGAACTGCCCCATAGAGTTTTCAAGGCTATAATCTTTATGGAAGCATACTGTCAAGTCATTTCTCCATGGAGCAACTGGTGGGTTTAAACTGATAACCTTTTGGTTAGCAGCTGAGTGCTTAACCAATTGTGCAATCAGGGATACTTCAGTGTAATCAGGAACTCTGAGGGCTTAGTGCCTAAGGCATTTGACTGCTAACCACCTGGGAAACCCAAGGTAGGATCAGTATGAGTCGGAACCTATTCAATGGCAGTGTTTTTTTTTTTTTTTTTTTCCTTCTCCCTCTTCTCTCCCAGTGTTACTATCATGCCACAGGAATTCACTTATATGATGTGGTCATCTTTGGCACTTTGACTTTTTTATTTTTTTTTTTTTTTTTTTTTTCCCCAGTGTAATCACAGGGATCTTTATAAGTGGAAGAGGGAAGCAGAGGAGGAGATTAGAGCAATGTGATGTGTGAGAAGGGTTTCACCCATCATTGCTGACTTTGAAGACTGAGGAATGTGAGTGTCCTCTAGAAGATGAAAAAGGAGAGGGATTGGATTCTCCCTGAGCACATTCAGAAAGGATCTCAGTCCTGTCAACATTGACTGTAGCCCATGTCAGACTTCTGACCTACAGAATAGCACATTAATAAATTGATGCTGTTATAAGCCTCTGAATGCATGGTAATTTGTTATAGCAGCAACAGAAACCTGATACACTAGTAGAATATTTTTTATACTAAACTTACTATTCTAAATGATTTCTATATAACATTACTAAGCAGCCTCTAAGGAACTTTCCATTTCTTCTATTTTCCCCTCATTTTTTGTGAGAATCGTTTGGGTTGTTTGTATGCTAAACTGGAAAAGAATATCTTCCTAATTATTTTGACTTTCTAACATCCTTACACCATCTTGTAAAGATATATGAGAAGATTGTTAAACATCCAAAAAGAGAGGCTTTTGGGAGTTGGTCCTTATATCTCAGAGCACATCATTTTTTGACCCAAAGCAATAAAATATTAATTTACACCATCTGGTATCATAAAATATGCCAGGAAAAATATCCCAGGTGCAAATCTAAATTAATGCAAATGTGATTCTCTTAAGTCTCAACCTCAGTGCTCATTTTCAAGTATTTCTGTCACTGAAATTATTAGAGCTTGGAAAACAAAATGGAGCTCACTGAAGTTATATAGCTGATGTTGGCTTTAAATTTTAGATGATAATATCTAAAGCTTAGATGATATTCACACTGCAGCTCACTGCCTCATGACATAATGAGTTCCTGAAAGCTTAAAGTGGCTGAGTCCCATGTTGTTGTTGTTATGTGACATAGAGTCGGACCTGACTCATAGCAACTCCTCCTTGGGTTTCTGAGGCGGAAGTAGATTGCCCAACTTCCCTTCTGAGAAGTGGCTGGTGAATTTGAACCACCAGCCTTCTGGTTAGCAGTCAAGTACCTTAGGCACTATATGGAAGTTTAATTTTGAGACATAAAAGTCCAGAGAAGGTACATATGGATATATGTTATGCATTAACAAAAATAGATTAACTCTGAAAACTCAAGTGATAGAAAATAAAAATTTCGGAAAATTTAGAAATATGTGTTTCTCAGACAAAGGTATATTATCCCTGTAGCAGGAATTGAGATGGGACTTATTTTGGACCAAGGGTTTATATCTAACAGCAATACAGCCAGTTGAGTCACTAAATGACCTAAAGTAAGGCAAATCAACAATCTAGCTAGTTGGTATTAGAGCAGATGTTAATGTTCCTGAGGTCCTTGCCCATCTTTCAGTAGCCAAACACCAGCATCTTACTTTCTAGGTGGGCTACTCTCAGGCTGAGAGAGCTTGTTTTCCTTATGAGCCAGGAGAATTAGAAGTCCTTGGGGATTTGCATCATCCTGGGGGCAGCAGTTAAACAATGCATATGCATTAATGTTTTGGTATATCAATATACTAGTTCTTTTGGTCTGGTTGAAAGCAACCCTAAGTGTGACCTGTACTATCTTCAGAACTTCCCTGCAATACAAACAATTATATTTTGTAGGACTCTGCTTAACAGCACACCCTTGTTTTCCTCTTTAACATCCTGGTTATAATTCCCAATTCCCTTACTGGCTTTTCCTCAGAACCCTTCCTAATAATTCACTATAACAGCATCCTTGTTTCAAGGCTGGCTTCTGGTAAACCTAAAGTATGACAAGTATTAAATTTATATAGTCTTACTCTGTGATCTATTATTTTAGTTTGTCTTCTGTGCTTTAAACATCTCATTTATATAAAATATACTCTTGAGTAAACCAAAATCCTCAAGGTAGTTTGAAGGAGAATTTGAAAGTGAATAAAACTCCTCAAACTTACTGACTTCACTGGAGATAGTGATACATACCACATTCTAAGTAAGGTAGCAGTGATTTCTGAGGCGGTATTTCTATAGAAGTAGATTGCCCAGTCTTCCTTCGGAGAAGTGGCTGGTGGATTTGAACTGCCAGTCTTCTGGTTAGCAGTCAAATGCCCTAGGCACTATGCCACCAGAGCTCCTTGTTAGTAGGTAGCAGGGGTTTTTTCTAAGAGGTATTGCTAAAGGAGCAGGGAGGTGACATCTTCTGACCTCCTCTAACCCCACAAGAGGAAGACAGAATCACCATAAGCAGCCCAAGTCTTGTCCTTATGAGGCCAGACATGCTGCCACCCTCTTACCAACCTTGACACCAACTGCCGCTCCTGCGGCACCCACCACCTCTCTTCTGGGTTCGATAATTTGCTGCAGTGGCCATACAGAACTCACAGATTATGGGGTTTATTAAGGAAGGGACAGGCTACAATTCAAGTTCAGGAATGTGCTCAGTCTCTCTCAGCTGGCAGTCTCTCTTTCAACAACGTGTCTCTCTCAGACAGCAATCAGATTCCTCCTCTGCCTCTAGGAGAGCTCATTGTAAGCCTGGCAAAGTGACAAAACTAACCGATTCCAATATCAGAATTCTACATACTTGAGAGAGAGAGCAAACTTTCCCAGAAGATTATGTTGTGCTGACCCAGGTGGATGACTTTAAGAAGGACCTACTCAGTTGCTCACAACAAAGTGGGAGTTACAAAGGTGATGGCTAGAAAAGCCATACCATGTAATTTACTACATTGCAGGCATCATCAGTTTAATATTGGTAAGACATTTGTAACAGCAGATAAGAGTCACTGGGTGATGCAAATGGTTAATGCACTAGGCTGCTAACACAAGGGTTGGCAGTTCAAGTACATTCTGAATTACCTCAGAAGAAATATTTGGCTGTCTACTTTTGAAAAATCAGTCTTTGAAAACCCTGTGGAGCATAGTTCTGCTCTGACACACGTGGGATTGCCAGGAGTTAGATGGCAAGTGGCTTTTGTTTTAATGGTAGATAGAATTTGATCATGTATTGGGTGAGTAGATCACCAGGTGGTGATATGATTTAGTCTTGATAAAGATCTATTCAAAAAAATAAAAATGGAACCAATATTTAAGAAAATAATACTTTAAAAAAAAATCTAAAAAAAAAAGAAGGTGGGGACCAGGTTTGCTGGTCCAATAGAGCCTGGTGTAACCACTGAGACTATGGCCCCTAGTTGCCCTTCAGGTCTGG
>NW_006921590.1:1069805-1075197 GCF_000298275.1 Orycteropus afer afer | reverse complement strand
TTAGTATGTAACTCTCAGAAAGAAGATGGGGCAATCTACTTCCATAGTGATGCTGCCTTGGAAACCCAAGGAGGGGTCGCTATGAGTCGGGTGTGACTCGACAGCACATAACAACAACAACAATATGTAACTGACTAGTTTTTTTTTTTTTTAATAAATTAATAAGGAAAATTTTATAACAAATTCTCAGTTTTAAGTTTTTTCAAATGGTAAACATTGATAGATATAGCTTGTGTAAAGAAAAGCTCTTTGGAGTCCTCAGTCAATTTGAAGAGTGTAAAGAGATTCTGAGGCAAAAAAAGAAGGAAAAAAAAAAAAACTTTGAGAACCAGTGATAATAGAGTAAAATTCAAGCCCTTTTATCTCTGACAACTAGGAAAGGCTAGGAAAGATAGCCAGGATAAAGATGAAGAAAATGTCTTCTTGTTTTTCTGATCTTTTTTAGAACACCCATATGTGTTCTAGAAAAGGGTTTTAAATAGAAGAGTTAGGGAATCATTTTAAATTAAATGAGTAATACTACTCTCTGGAAACAAGTATGCATGGGTCTTAATCTACAGTGATATAGATGTGTGTGCATTTTAGTGCAGAAGCAATGGCTATTCTTCTGAATATTTGTGTTATAATTTCTGTTTACAAGCAGTATATTGTTTCAAAGAATATATGAATGTTTTATTAAAACAATGCACACATATAGCATATTCAGTGTACCAGGACTGGGATTATGGGAATGTAACTATGTGAATTCGTGAGTGGCATGTGAGTCCTGCAAAATTCAGAGAGCTTAACAATAATATCTAAGACAAAGAAAGCTAGCCACAGATCTTACATGAGAACTCTGTTATCATCCTAAGACATGCCTGTGTTATTTCTTTTGATTGCTGATAATTTTATGTAATGCTTGTCCCACCATGGGCAGCAGCACCAAGTGCTGGTCACCATGTGGGGCACATCTGAAATACAGGCTTCCAGGTTTGCTAGTTTTACAAAATAATGATGCCAATATAATAACAATATAAACACTGATGTATAACTAATTGAACACTTTGTTATTAGTATTAAGATAACATTTTTTAAATTATTTTTTGAAATGGTAAATTCCCTTTTTGTGGTGTCATAATCACAGTTTGTTTAAGCTTATTGCATTATAACCTAATTGGAAAGATATCTAAGGAAAGTAGTTGTCCAGTTATCCTTAGTTACTAGCTATAATTTTAATGAAATGAGGCCATCTAATAGATGGAAGAATGTAAGATAAAATTTTATCCTGTCATTTACTTTTAAAAAGACACTATTTGATATTTGCTTATATCCTCTGGAAGCCTCTCCTTTCTCTCATCCTAAAGACAAGTATTTTTCATCTTTGATTCATCTATATGTCATTAGAGAAAGAGAACTGCAACATCCATCTGGTTTACGACACACTTTCCTTAAGAGATTCATGACTGCGATCTTCTTTTCCCTCTGTGAACTTAGTTGGTTGCAGAACATATATAGACTTTGGGAACAGTTGCATCTTGATTTGAGTTTAGACTCTGTCTCTTCTAAACTTTTGAACTTGTGCAACATGTATGGCTTCTCTGTGTGCCAAATTTTTAATTGTAAGATGTTTATGATGGCTTCTTCACTGAGGGGCTGTTAGAATTAACTGAGATCTTATGTACAGCTCCGGAAAGAGTTCTGACAAGAAATGGGCAATGTTTTCAGTATTATTAGCATCATGAGAATAATTTCATCAACTCCAACCTCTAAGCTGGAAATAGAATTTAACAAATGAAGCCTATGAAAGACAGTCATTGATGGGCTTTATCTGATATCTGGAAAACTCAAAAAATTACATTTTGAACTTATGCACAACTGCCTGTCTTATCCTAGGATGCTATCCAATAATCCAAGGTCTAGAACCTCAAATTCCTGGTAATCATTTCTCCGTATATCTTTGCACTTCCAGCTCACAGGGGCTAGAACCCCTTCTATATTCATTTCCCAAAGAAACTCTGTTGTTACTTGCCAGTGAGTTGATTCTGACTCATAGTAAACCCATGCAACAGAGGAGAACTGCCCCAAGGAGTTTTCCAGGCTACAATCTTTACTGGGAGCTCTGGTGGTATAGTACCTAAGGCATTTGACTTCTAACTACAAGGGTGGAAGTTCAAAACTACCAGCCACTCCTCGGAAGGAAGCCTGGGCAATCTACTTCTGTAGAGATACCGCCTCAGAAACCCAAGGATGGGTCGCTTTGAGTTGGAATCAGCTCCACGGCTTTCGGTTTACCAGAGGAACTTGCCAGGTCTTTCTCCTACAGAGCTGCAGGGTTGGTTCAAACTGTCAAATTTTGGTTAGAGCTGAGCGCTTAACCATTGCAGCACCAAATACTCCTATTTCCATGGAGTTTATTTTGACTCACAGTTACACTGCAGGACAGAGTAGAACTGCTACATAGGGTTTCCAAGGCTATAATCTTTACCGAAGCAGACTGCTACATCTTTCTTCCGCCAAGTGTCTGGTGTATTCTAACCTCCAAAACTTTTTGGGTCACAACCAAGTGCTTTAACTTCTGTGCCATCAGAGATAGTTAAAGAAATCCTGCTCAAATATAAATGCAACATTTTTATGCACATTTATCTGATTTCCAGTCCCATTGCCCTTAACTCTCACCACACCCCATTGAATTGTTTTCTCCTAAACTTGTGTGGTTTTAGATGACTAGTGCTATGTACTTACCCCTTCGCACTCAATGGCAGAATTATGACTTTTTGCATCTTTGTATCCCTTCTAGTGCTTAGCATTTGAACATAGGAGGTACTTAATATAGACACATTGAATTGAATTAAAAATAACTGAGCCCATTATTCCAGTGAAATTTCTTAATACTGTCTTAATTCTGTCTTCATAATGCATTTGATTAGCAAACGCTTGTAAACTGGGTGCAGAAACCATTGACTACAAGCATTCCACCCAAAAATATTTTGCAGAAAGTATCCCTCTTTGTAAGCTTTACAATATTTAAATCTCAAAAGCTTTCTTTGGGAGGGAGGACCATGTTCAAAAGCCTAAGAAGCCTTTTCTTTCTCATGAAAGGTTAAATATTCTTTCTATTTTGCATTCTACTTTCAATTGCTCCTTCTCTAGATTAAAAAAAAAAAAAAAAGTAATGACCTATGGAAGTTAAAAGAAGCCAAAGGAATATAAAATAAATGTGTTGGAACACCAAACATTCTATTGGTTGTTACGATAAATTCTACAAGCAGAATTTACACATATTTTTTCTTGTTCTAACTAAAATCTTTTGATACCAAAGCTCAGGTCTTCTCAAAGATTTCTCTTTTCCTAAAGCTTCCTGGAGAAGGTTCTCTCCTTGTAGCTACGGAGGCTGTGATACTTCATGCTACCAACAAAATTGATTCATTTACCATTACATTTATTTGAACTGCCTTTGAATAAATATTTATACCCCTTTTCCATGATGGCTTAATGAAGTCCTTTGTCAGTAGCACTGAGATCTTCTCACCTTGACCTTTGCTACCTGTTCAAAAAATTTTCATCAAGCTGTTTCATTTACATTGTTAATCACTTGTAGCCTCCATCAGGTCAAGTTTGTCACAGATACACATTCCTCCTGAATTCAACAGAATTATTTTACACTCATTGGGCTTCTACAGAGAAGAGAATTTCGGTGTTTGGATTTCCTGTTTTAACTTCAGAATTTAAGCATCACCTAGTTTCTGCGTATCTGTCTTTCAGTTTTTTGTACGTCCATAGAGTATTTCCTTGCTACTCTTTGTATGTGCTTACTTCAAGTTCACCATTTGACACCAAACTAAACCAAACCAAACTCACTGCCATCGAGTAGATTCCGACTCATAGTGACCCCTCCTTGGCTTATCTCTACTGTAGATCACCCAACCGTCTGTCTGAGGAGGGGCTGGTGGGTCTGAACCACCAAGCTTCTGGTTAGCAGTCAAATGCCTTAAGCACTACACCACCAGACACCAGTATCTTGTCAAAGATAAAGTGAGAGCCAGGAAATATATCTGCTGCCCTCTTCCTATATTCTAACACTGAAAACTTTGTAGGTGTGGTTGTGTGAAAGAGAAAGAGTGAATTAGTTTACCAAGTGCCAAACATTGTGCTTAGTGCTTTACATATTATTTATGTGATTTATCAGGCACTCTTAGGAATAAAACTAACTGCCATCAAGTCTATTTTGACTCCTAGTGACCCTATAGGACAGAGTAGAATTGTTCCATTGAGTTTCTAAGGCTGTAAATATTATGGAAGCTGAATGCTCATCTTTCTCCCACGAAGTCGCTGATATGTTCACACTGCCAAATTTTGGATAGCAGCCAAATGCTCTCTAACCTCTGCACTACCACTGTTATCATTCTGTTTTGCAGTTCTATACTGATGTTATATAGATTGCTCACATGCTCAGATCAAGTAGTAGGCTGCTTGAAACCTGGACTTAGCTATACCACTTACTAGATGTGTGACCTTGAGCAGGTTACTTAACCTCTCTGTGCCTCAATTCTTTCCCCCATGAAATGGGCGAAACTATAGCACCTTCCTGTATTAGTATTGTGAGGATTATTGAGGATTAAATAAGTTAAAATATATGGAGCTCTTGAAATATTTATGGTAAATGTTATTATTGTTAGCTACCATCAAGTCAGCCCCAGTTTCATGGTGACCTCTGCACAACTAAAGAAAAATGTCTGGTCCTGCACCCTACTCATGATCTTATGGGGATGGGACCTTTGTCATCCCTAGGGTTTTTGTTGGCTGATATTTGGAAATAGATAGCTAGGCCTTTCTTCCTAGTCTCTCTTAGTCTGGAAGCACCACTGAAACCTATTCATCATGGTAGCACACAAGCTTCCACTGACAGGTGGTGGTGCCTGTGCATGAGGGACATAACAAGGAATCGAACCCAAATCTCCCACTTGAAAGGAGAGATTCTCCCACTGAAGCACCAGTGCCACCATTCATGCATGATAAGTTCTAACTGCTATTTATATGTTAGGATCTCTGGTAGTGTAGTGCCTAAGGCACTTGACTGCTAACCAGAAGGCTGGCAGTTTAAGCCCACCAGCCACTCTTTGGAAGCAAGGTTGGGCAATCTACTTCCGTAGTGATACCACCTTGGAAACCCAAGGATGGGTCCTATGAGTCCGATCTGACTCCAGGGCACATAACAACATTTATATGTTATCTGGTGGCCTAAAGAGCTCTGGTGTCATAATGCCTAAGGCATGTGACTGCTAACCAGAAGGCTGGCAGTTCAAACCTACCAGCCACTCCTCGGAAGGAAGGTCGGGCAATGTACTTCCATAGTGATACTGCCTTGGAAACCCAAGGAGGAGGGGTTGCTGTGAGTTGGATCCAACTCAAT
>NW_006921590.1:1063661-1069705 GCF_000298275.1 Orycteropus afer afer | reverse complement strand
TTTTTTTTTTTTTTTTTTTTTTTAGTATGTTAACTTTATTATTAAAACTGTTAAGACATATGTCTTTTCTTGGAAGGGAAGGAGAGAATACCATAGAGGAAGAAATCAGCAACTTTATAAAGTCCAATGACCCTTCCCCTTGTATGTATTTTTCCCACATTCCCAAAACTGGAGAGTCAAGTTTCTTCCTTATCTGCTAAAGGGAATGGCTATTAATATTTTGTATTGAAGTCAATGTTTCATTAGTTTAGTCCATTAAAGCTGACTTCTTTAAGATTCAGTTACTGGTTTCAGTACTCATTCTAGTTTTCAGAAGAACAGATAGGTTTGACCATCACATTCAACAAACCATGAACTTGGTTTTCATATGTCACAACAACAAAAAATCATATTACGCCAATAATAGAAATTTATTGATGTTTAATATAAATTTGCAAATTGGGGCAATATTTTGACTACAGAATTAAAAATGTTCCAAAGATGAAAGAACATTGGAACACTCTTTACCAAATCTTATCAGTATTGCAATGGGAAAAATGGTTGGAACAGACCAATTAAACAAATTTGTGGTCAGGAAGGATTTTTATACAACACTGTGTTGAAGGACCATTAAAGTAATTAACAATTTATCCTAAACATAGCTCCTAGTCTGACCTTTGTAGTCTGTTTCCTGAAAGGACTGAATTCTTCAAAAGAACACAATGCCCAAGGCAAAGTGTCTTACTAGTTTATCTAGGCCATTGTTCAACTCAAAGGTGACTCCTAGGAACCAGTTTCTCTGAGGCTCAAGCTTTAAAAAGACACTTAAGGGAAAATGTCCTGGGTCAGTCAGCCAACTCCACGGACCCAGAAATCTAGATTCCAGGAGAATTAAAATAGTTTATCATATATTAGTGTTGTAAAAGTGAGTCTGGTTATAATAAATGGTAACCTATATATATATAGAAAGGGGCTCTAATGGTGTAGTGGATGAATCATTTTGCTGCTAACCAAAAGTTTAGTGCTTTGAACCAACTAGCCACTCTGCAGGAGAAAGATGAGGCAAGTCTGATTTCATAAAGATTACAGCCTTGGAAACCCTGTGGGACAATTCTACTCTGCCCTATAGGGTCTCTATGAATCAGAATCGACTTGAAAACAGTGGCTTTGGGTTTTATTTATAGGAACTTCCTTTGGAGAAAAAAATCTTCCTTAAAAAAACTAAACTGTAGAAGGATACTCCTTTTGCTGTTTTGAATTGCATATAAAGTTTGTGAGCTGGGCACAGAAGAACACGTTCATTACTGAAAAGCTCCAACTACATGAATGACAGACCTGTATTTCCTCCATCTGTATGGTCCTTTATTGTGGTCCTTTAATTAGGTAGACCCAAAGAAGCCATGGTAACTGAATGGAGCCCCCCCTCCCTTTCATTCTTGAGCTGCTGGAGAGAAAATAGCTTGTTATCACCTCTATTTGTAGGAATGAAAACTACCACTTAGAAAAACAATTACAACAGGTTTCTAATTCCAAAGAAATGAACAGTTCCTTTTATGGTTACAAAGGGCCTCACATTTCAAAATCATAAAAAGAAAGTAAAATCTACTGATGTGAAAAAAATCCCAGCAACCCTAGATAAAGACCAAAACTTAATGACAGTTTAGAGAATTGAGACAGTTCAGTCTCAATTGAAAGCATAAGAGTGAGTACTTTACAGCCTAGTTATCTAGCTTTTCTTATGATATTTCAGCATCCTTTACACTGGTAGAAATTTGAATTAATTTTTCTTAATTTATTTATTAAACAAATACTTTTAGTTGAGTCTGAAATATAGAAATAAGAAGTTTTCAGTATGAGGAATAAACACAGAAAAGAAGTGTATCAAAGGGGCCGGGGAATGGGGATAAAAATAGGAACTGGTCAACTGTGCAAGTAGCACAGGATCAAGAAATATTCTAGGGGAGCACCAGTTTTTTTTTTTTTTTTTTTTTTTTTTGGTTTGTTTGTTTGTTTTAAAAATAAGAATGGAAAATGTTGGCAAGCAGAACCAGTTTGATGCTTTTGGAACTTCCTTGATACTTGAAAACTGGTTCATTCTGGTTCAACCCTCTGCTGAGAATCAAATATACTGAAAGAGATTCTACATTTTAACAAATCCTCATGTGCTTCTGATGTACACATACCTGGGGATTTTGTTAAAATGTAGATTCAGATTCAGTATATCTGGGTGGTTATTGTTAGGTACCATGGAGTCTGCTCTGACTCGTGACAACCCTTTGTTCAGTAGAATGAAACACTGACCATTCGTGCACCATTCTCACAATCCTTGCTATGCTTGAGCCTATCTTTACAACCATTGTGTCATATTTTGAGTGTCTTCCAACCTAAGGAACTAATCTGCCAGACAGTGCTTTACTGCTCTTCATCAAGTTTCAGTGGCCAGTTTTTTCAAAAGTGGATGATCTTGTCCTTCCTTCCCATCTGTCTTACTCTGGAAATTGCACTGAAACCTATTCGCCATGGGTGACCCTGCGGGTATTCGAAATACAGGTGGAAGAGCCTCTAGCCTCAAAGAAACACACATGCCAACACAGTACGACAAACTGACAGATGAGTGGGGGTTTCTAGGGGTAGAAATGAAAATTCTCAGCAGAGGTAGAATCAGAATGAACCAGTTTGAAGCCCTGCTTTGAACCTAGGTGTTTAAATTTAAGTTGATGAGAGCCAATTTGTGCTGGTTAGAACCATGTTAAAATCGGCAGGTCTGACCTTGAACCCTCTGAATTGAGTAACCTAGATGGAGCTGGTTTGGTTATGTGGGGTTTGATTTGAAACTGGTTTCAGTTCTATCTTCTTACAGTTTTGTGCCTCTAAGAATAAACTTGATCTAGTTGTATTGGTTTAACTTTCTGAATGCTTTCCATATTAAAAGTATTAACCATTTGTCTATCACGTTTGACACATTTATTTTTTCCTAATCTGTTGTTTGAAACTTCTTTAAAAAAAAAAATAAGAATGTAATATTTATGTGAAATAAAGCAATCTTGTCCATTCTGTCTTTTAAATCACCTTTTTAAAAAACTTTTTATTGTGATTTGGGTGTTAAATCACTTTTAATGTGAGAAATTTCATTATTGTTCACTTTTGTAACTCTTATTTTTCCTTACATTTAACTCTTTAGAATATTTTGTATCAAGTAAGTATCTAAATCGATTATTTTTCCAAAAAAAATTAAGCAAGTCCTTAACAGTATTTATAACTTAATTAATTATTTTCACACTATTTGATGGCATCATTTTTCCTATAATAAATTCTTATATTGGGTTAATTAGCTATAATTACCTGCTTATTTTGGCAAGAGTCACATTAGTATATTTATAAAATATTTATATTTTATCTCACAAAACTAGTCCCTGCTTCTTGCTTTAATTTTCAAATTTTTATGTTTTAGCTGTTTTGCTTTTTCTACATTACAGATCTACTTTAAAATCATTTTGTCACATTTTCTCCAAAATTGAATAATAAATTATTAGGGGTTCTGTTAGTGTAATTTGTGTAAAACATCCCTTACTCTTTTAGTGTGCAGTTCTGAACATTTTTGACAAAAGACATAGAGTTGTGTAACAACCAGCACAATCAAGATACGGAACAGTTCTTAAAATATTCTCTTATACTGCCTCTTTGTGATCAAACCATCCCTTTCGCGGTTCATCCCTGAAAACCACCCCTCTATTATCCATCCCTGTAGGTTTATCCTTTCCAAAATGTCATTGAAATTCAATCAAACATGATGTAGCCTTCTGAGTCTGGCTTCTTTCATGAAAAAAGTTTAATTGTATCCATGTTGCTACGTGAATCATTAATTTGTTCCTTTTTATCACTGATTATGTGCCATTGATTGGGTGAACTACACTATTTATCCATTCTCTACTCCAAGTACATTTGCATTATTATCAGTTTTTGGAAACTGGCTATGATTACCTGTTTTTTTTTTTTTTTTCAATGAGTACCTGTTTGAATAAGTGTCTTTTTATTGTTATTAATTGAGAGTAGATCCTGAATTTTATTTAATACTTGAGATAATCATTATCTAATACTTGGTTTGCTAATGCTGTATCTAAGTAAATTTTAAAATATGAAGTCATTTGTTTGTCCAGGGAAATCTTATACTTGATTATGATGAATTCTTCTTATATCTATTTGATTTATATTATATATTGAGTCATTAATATGTACTGGTAGATTATTAGTGAAAAATAGTTTCTCTCCCTTTCTTATGACACAAATACCTACTTTTATCCTAGAAGAACTATTGTCAACAGTTTTTTGTGTTTCCAGAAACACTACCTGTTTTCTGAACATAATATTTTATATTTTCACACTAGTAGTAGCAATTTATACACTCTTTTTAGTACCATGGGTTTTTTGTTTGTTTGTTTCTCTTAACAGTGTACCTTGGAGTTCATTCGCAAATATTCAAGAGGAGCTACTTGTTATTTTTGATGGTTTTAGAGTATTCCATTGCACAGACGTACAGTAAAACTTTTCAAATATTTTCTTACTGATGGATATTTATGCTGATTCTCATCCCTTTCTATTACAAGTAACACTAAAATGAGAATTTAAGTTTTTACTTTTAAGTTGCTTGTTACAGAACGAAAACATACATATCAGCTTATCTATAGAGTAAGTATATAAAGTGGACTTGCAGCACAAAATAACCCAAAACCAAACCCACTGCCATTGAGCTGATTTTTACTCATAACAATGCAATAGGACAGAGTCCCATAGGTTTCCAAGGTTGTACTCTTAACGAAGCTGACTACTTCATCTTTCTCCTGTGGAGCAGCTGATGGGTTCAAACTGCCAACCTTATGGCTCACAGTCAAATACTTTAATGACTGCACCAGCAGACCACTTTGCTGGATATAATGTTGTTGTTGTTGTGTGCCGTGGAGTCGGCCCCAACTCATAGCAACCTCTCCTTGGGTTTCTGAGGTGGTATCTCTAAGGAAGTAGATTGCCCAACCTTCCTTCCGAGAAGTGGCTGGTGGGTTTGAACTGCCAGCCTTCTGGTTAGCAGTCAAGTGCTTTAGGCACTATGCTACCAGAGCTCCCACTGGATATAATAGTACATGCTTACTTAATTTTGATAAATTTTTCCAAATCAGTCCTCTTATTGATTATCAAAGTCACACTGACATCAGCTGGTATGAGAATTTCTGTATTCTAACACCTGGCCACTATAGTGGTTATAGATCTTTTTTCCTTATAAATCTGAAAGGTGAAAATTTTACCATATTGTAGTCTTAATAATAATAGGAGTAATGCAAACAAAGGTTGAGCATGTTCTCGTGTGTTTCAGAGTTTTGATATTTCCTTTTTTGTGAAATATCCCTTAATATTATTTGCCAATTTATCAACTGATTGTTGGCCTTGTTCTTATTAATTTCTAATTTTTACATCAAAAATGTTTGGTTTTTGTCAGTCACATTTATCTTTTGACTTTATTCATGGTATTGTTTGCCATAAAGATTTTTAAAAGAATATTTTTATAATTAAATCATCTTTTTTTTTTTTTTTTTGGTAACTCTCCCTCTGAGAATGTAATGTAAACCATTACAATTTCTCTAGTATAACTCTGTCATTTCACTTTTAAAAGTTTAATCTTTCATGATGAAAGATGAGAATATACCCATCATTCAGAAAGTCTAATGAACCCCAAACAGGATAGACCCCAAAGGAAAATCACAAAGACACATCATCATCAAACTCATCAAAACCAAAGACAAAGACAGAATCCTGAAAGCAGCATGGGAAAAACAAAAAGTTGCTTACAAAGTTCAGCCAGTAAGAATAAGCTATAATTTCTCAGCAGAAACCATGCAAGTGAGAAGACAATGGGATGGTATATATAAAACCCTGAAAGAGAAAAATTTTCAACCAAGAATTATATACGCGGAAAAATTGTCCCTCAAATATGATGGTGAAATTAGGAGATTTTCAGATAAGTAGAAACTAAGGGAATTTGTTAAAACCAGACCAACCTTACAAGAGATGCTAAA
>NW_006921590.1:1062706-1063481 GCF_000298275.1 Orycteropus afer afer | reverse complement strand
AAGATAGAATGGACTGTTCTAAACTTGGGGATAAAATTATAAATCATAGGGTAAACTAAAAGAAAAATTATAAACCCTGACATCACAATAAAAAAGAGGACAAGTACAAGTATTCAGCATATACTAAAACAACAGCAACAAAGGAAATGATAACACGATCCATAAACATAATGAGCTCAGCACAGAAAATAATATGGAACAAAGAAACCAGGGACACCATGACAAAACACATAACAAAATAACAGCAACAAATTCATACTTATCAATAATTACCCTGAATGTTAATGGATTAAATGTACCACTCGAGACGGAGAGTTGCAGATTGAATAAGAAAACAAAACCCATCAATATGCTGCCTAAAAGAGACACAACTTAGAAATAAAGACAAAAATAGACTAAAAATCAAAGGTTGAAAAAAGATATATAAAGCAAATGACAACAGTAAGAGAGCAGAAGTGACAATAATAATTTCTGATCAAACTGACTTTAAGACAAAAACCACCATATGAGACAAGGAAGGACATTATATAATGATTAAAGAATCAATTGAACATGAAAATATGACCATAATAAATATCTATGAACCCAATGAAAGAGCCCCAAAATACATAAATCAGACTTTAAAGGAGTTGAAAAGCCAAATAGATGACTCCACAGTCATAGTGGGAGATGTTAACACACCACTTCCATTGAAAGATAGAACTGGAAGGAAACTCAGCAAAGATGTAGAAGAGCTGAACAATACAATTCACCAACTTGGCCTTATAGACATCTA